>NW_006286242.1:304520-322982 GCF_000327345.1 Myotis davidii
GGAGAAGGCAGCCCCAGTAAGAGTTAGGTCTCATACCTAGGGTCTATAAGAAGACCTTTGGACATCTGGTGGAGTGGGGACAAGACCTTTCCAATGCTCTGGACCTGGGGCCACTTGGCCCTGTAATAGTTAAGTAATATGTGAGTAAAACACTGGAAAAGGCCCTTCGCTGTGGGCACCTTCATGGGCATCTCCTGTCAAACCTGTCTTTTGAAGGTAAAAGTATGTCTTTCTTTGTCATGTCTTCCCTCCAGATGCAGTTGGTCTAGAATTAGTCACAAAGTGTGTCTGAGTTTTTGCATAGCGGGTAGTTCATCTTCTGAAAGTCAAGCATAAAGTTTATTGTTTACCCTGAAGAAATAACTTTAGAAAGGTGGAGAGAGGCCTGGAGAGATACAAGATCTTAAAGGTCTGACCTTGAGGGGAGCTCCTCTGCCTCTGCACCAGCCATATTGGTTTTTCTTTCCCAAAGCCCTGTTTTCCTTGGAGTTTTTTTCTGCTTTTTTACAGGTTTAACTAACTTTAATAAACTTCAACCTGCTGCTTAATTTGATCCTTTCCTGATTGTGGTCTTGCTCTTTTCTTTTTCCCAAGGTATCTTGAGTATATTAAAACTGATTTATTGTTTTGTTTTCTGCAAGTGTCTTTATTCTGTAGTTTTATTATATAGAGACAGGTTTTCCCATTGTCTTTGGGAAAACCAGATTCCTGGAACTAAAGTTTCAGGTACAGGCCTTTCAAACTTCTTCTGGGTCCTGGAGCTCTTGATCTCCACTAGATTTTCTTCTTTCGGACTGACAGATGTAGAGCCCCAAGGCGATTGTTCTGCACACTCAAGTTAGAGAAGCCTGGTCTCCAGGGTGATTAAGGGAGGGGCAAGGCCTGTGACCCACAGATGACCCACCAATGTGCCAGAGCCTAGGATGAGCTGGGAGCTTTCTCAGAAGAGGGTGTGGTGTGGATTCCTCCCTGCCCTTGCCACTTGGCTTCTTTTGGTTCCTCAGCATTTTCTCCTTTTGAATACTTTAATCTTTTCTTTCTTTTGTGGCCAATACAGAAAGAGGTTTTCCTTTTTCAAAGCAGGCAAATTCTTCTCCAGCTTCGTATCCTGAGGAGGAGTCCTAGAGGAAATAGAGGCTTAAATTGGTCTAGCCCAGTTTACAAGGCTGCAAAGCTTTTTAGTAATAAATAGATTTTTGGGGAAGGAGGGAAAATGATTTTATTTTTGTCACAAAAATTAACCTACTTAAACTCAATAGTTGGTCTATGTTTATCACAACCACCTATATGGTTTCTAGTCATGAGTTCATGGCTGTCTGAATGTCACCAAGCAGTGGTGACAATAATGTGGGGTGGGGCGGGGGGTTGCTTTGTGGGAACTTCACATGGGTCAGCTCCTCTTTTCTTCGTCAACACCACAGGCTGTTTTCCTTATAAGCTGCCTCAGCCTGGAGATGAACCTCATTCTTGCAATATAAGATAAGATAGGCTCTGACACCATGCCTCCCATATGCTGCTAAAAACTCAGAACTGATTCCACTTCTGGTCCTTTACAGTGTTGGTGTGTCACTGGCTGCTGTCCAGTTTAGGGTCATCTGTGCTTGAGCAAACTCTTTCCTAAGATGACTTTTTCAAAAGGCACTACAAGCAAGTTCTGAATAAATATGGGGAGGAGATAGGAAGAAGCGCCTCAGTAGCATAAAATCAAATATTTCCCAAAGCCAACCTTAACCTCTTAACCAGCTAACCAACTAATAAACCCAGGGGCTTTCTTCTGAGGTCCAGGATCTTAGCTATAGCCTTGCTTGTGTTCAAATTATTTTTATGAGGTTTAAAAAGATATGGTAACCACTGCCTATAATTTGTAGTTGCTGATGAAAATAAATAATTGAAAGGGAGAAAGCTCTTTAGAAGCAGAAATTTAATCACAGGAGTATATCCTGCTTTGTTCATACATGTGGTTGTCTTATATTATTTGCTATTTTCTTTTTCAGATTTCAAAGTGGAAATTTGTCTTTCTTTCTTTTCAGAGAGAGTTTGAGTACATAACCTTGAAGACTCAGAGAGCTGAGATAGGAAGATTTTGAAGTTGTCCTACATTTAAAGCCATGATTTAAATATTGGCATTGCGGTAAGTATTTAGGAAAGAAATAAAACAGTTTTGTGGTTAACACACCATTGATTTTTGCCGGCATTCTGAGAATAGTTAAAAATACATTATGAAGGGTGAATTTGTTTGAATCAGATTCAGCAAAATAGAGCTCTGAGAAAATTAAAGCCACTTCTGTGATTGGGATTTTCTTTTTGAACTGAGCTGTGGCTATGAGAGAACTTGCATGGACTCCATGGGTGTGTGTAGTCACCAGTGTTTACCAGAGTCCTATGGAACTCTTTTCTTAAGGATCATCTTGAGACCAGTGTTCCATTTGTTCATTAAACAAATGAGAGCAGATCCAGCCACTAAAAGGGAAGCAGAAGCTTCCTTCCATCAACTCTTCTATCTGAATTGCCTCTCTGGTGCAGTATTTCTCAAAGTGTGTTCCCTAGATTATTGGTGCAGTGAGGACAGGGGTAGGATGATAGGTCTGTGTTCAAATGAGTTTGGAAAACATGGGGTAAAGCTAAACAACCTTACTGAAGGATCGCAAAAACAAGTGGCCTTATGAAACTCCATGGGTGTGTGTAGTTGTCAGTGCTTACCAGAGTTCTGTGGAACTCTTTTCTCATGGGTCATCTTGAGACCAGTGTTCCATTTATTCATTAAACAAACTAGAGGCCCATTGCACAAAATTCGTGCACTAGTAGGGTCCGTAGTGGCTGCCAGCTGGGACCTCCTTCCCTTCCCCCAGCCACCTGCTGCCTCCCTCAATTCCTCCCCCGCACCACCCCCCCACCACCAGCCCTACCCCCTGGTTGAATTCCCAGAACTCCCGGTTGAGGGGACAATTTGCATACTATGCTTTTATTATATAGGATTATTGAACACCAGCCAGGTATGGTGTTAGATTCTAAAAATAGGACAATAAATAAGATTGGCAATGTTTGTGTATAGATAGTAAGGTAAGAAGTAAGTAAGGCCATAACCGGTTTGGCTCAGTGGATAGAGCGTCGGGCTGAGGACTGAGGGGTCCCGGGTTCGATTCCGTTCAAGGGCATGTACCTGGGTTGCAGGCACATCCCCAGTAGGGAGTGTGCAGGAGGCAGCTGATCGATGTCTCTCTCTCATCGATGTTTCTAACTAACTCTCTCCCTTACTCTCTGTAAATAATCAATAAAATATATTAAAAAAATAAGTATATGTCTATTAAAAAAAAGAAGTAAGTAAGAACAATCATTGATAGGCATGATAATATATTTAAGGGAATGGTCTGGGGAGCTAGGGAGCCTGGATTTTAATCCTGAGTCTGCCACTTATAAACTGCATGACCTTGAACAAGACTAATTTCCACACCCATAAATTGGTGATAATACCACCTACCTAGTAAGGTTGTTGTGAGGGTTAAAATGATAAATATGTATTGGCAATTACTAAACCTTATACAAGTGTTATCAAAATTTGTGCTTACAATAATAATGGCTGAATGTTCTGAAGATTATATGATAGACTGACTGGGTAAGAGATAATGGTGGATGGGAACTTTTGAATATAATGGTCTAGGACTGTCCAGATTTAGATACCTGTAAATATGAGAAATATGAGCTATGGCAATAGTATAGAAAGAGCATTTACAGGGAAAAGCAAGTACAAGGGTCTATGTTTTATGTAGAGAAAGCATTTGACAAAATCCAGTACCTCTTCATGATAAAAAAAGAAAAGAAACCCACTAAACAGCAGCAACGAATAGGAATGAAGGGGACATTTTTAACCTGAGAAAGGGTACCTGTGAAAAACCCATAGCTAGCATCATACTTCATTGTGAAGGACTGAAAGCTTTCCTCAGAAGATCAGGAACAAGACAGATGTCCAGTGTCATCACTACTATTCAGTATGGTACTACTGAGTTCTAGCCAGGATAATTAGGAACAAATATGGAATAAAAGATTTCTAGATTGGGAGACCAGTTTACTTTTCTATAAAACTATATTTGTAGATGACATGATCTTGTATATGGAAAATCCACTAAACTATTAGAACTGATAAACAAATAAAGATAGGTTGCAGGATACAAATTTTAATTGTTCTGCTGACCACTTATAATGAACCTCTGAAATGATTAAGAAAATAATTTCTTTTACAATAATATGAAAAATAATAAAGTGCTTAGAAATAAATGTAACTTAAAAAGTATAAAACATATTCTTAAAATTATAAAACATAATTGAAAGAAATTTAGAAAAATCTAAATAAATGAAAAAAAAACATTCCATGTTTATGGACTAAAAGGCAATATTGTTCAAATGGAAATATTTCCTAAATTGATCTATACATTCAATAGAATCTCTGTAAAAATCTCAGTTGGATTCTTTGCAGAAATTGAAAAAGCTCATTCTAAAATTTATATAGAAATTTAAGGGACCCACAATAACCCAGACAATCTTGAAACATAGCAAAATTGGAAGACTCACACTTCCCAATTTCAAAATTTAACACAAAGCCACAGTAATCAAGACAATGTGGTACTGGCATAAGGATAGGCATATAGATCTTTGGAATAGAGTTAATAGACCAGAAATAAAACTCTACATTTATGATAAGTGATTTAAAAAAAATGTTCCAAGAGAGTTCAATGGGAAAAGGATAGTCTATTCAACAAATGGTTCTGGGACAAGTGGATATCCACGTGGAAAAGAATGAATTAGACCTGTACCTCACACTGTATCCAAAATATATCAAAGGCCTAAATGTGAGAGCTAAAACCATAAAACTTCTGGAAAACAATATGGGTGCTAATCTTCATAACTTTTGCTTAGGCAATGATTTTTAGTTATAATACCAAAAGCACAAGTTACAATAAACATAGATAAGTTGGACTTCAACAAAATAAAAACTTTTGTGTATCAAAAGTTGTTATCAAGAGAGTGGAAAGACAATGCACAGAGTAAGGGAAAATATTTGCAAATCATATAATCTGATAAGAAACTTGTATCTAGAATATATAAATAACTCTTACAACTCAGCTGTATTCTTACAGTTTAAAAAGAGGCAAAGATTGCCTGGCCTGTGTTGCTCAGTGGTTGAGTGTTGACCTCTGAACCAGGAGGTCATGGTTTGATTCCAGGTCAGGACACATGCCCGGGTTGCAGGCTCGATCTCCACAGGATTCCCACTGTGGGGTGTGCAGGAGGCAGCCGATCAATGATTCTCTCTCATCATTGATGTTTCTCTCTCTCTCTCTCTCTCTCCCTTCCTCTCTGAAATGAATAAAAATACCTATAATAATAAAAGCGTTATATGCTAATTAGACCAGATGTCCTTCTGGACGAAGCTGGGGCTGCAAGGGAAGCCCAGGTCCCGAGTGCCGGAGGAAAGCAGGTACCGGCAGCTGGGAGAAGGAAGGCCTACTCTTGCATGAATTTCTTGCATCGGGCCTTTAGTATTTAAATAGAGAAATAAATTTAAAAAAATAGGCAAAGATCTGAATAGACATTTCGTCAAAGAAGATATGCAAATGACCAATAACTACATTAGAAGATTCTCAATAACTAGTCATCAGGGAAATACAAATCAGAATCACAATACTGTTTCATTCCATTATGAAAGAAAGACAGTAACAAGTGTTGGTGAGGATATGGAGAAACTGGAACTCATACACTAATAGTAGAAAGGCAAAGTCTTTCCAGAGAAGCTGCTTTGGAAAATGGTCTGGCAGTTCCTCAGACAGGAAAATATAGAGGTACTGTATGATGTGGCATATCCACTCCTAGATATATATCCAAGAGGAAGAAAACGTATGTCTATACGAAAATGCAGATGTTTGTAGCAGTATTATTTTAATTATCAAAGAATGCAAACAATCCAAATGACCATCAAATTGATGAATAGACTAAGAAAATGTTGTATGTCCATATGATAGGATATTATTTGGCTATAAAAAGAAATGGAGAATTGATGCATGCTACTACATTGACAAATGTTGAAAATAACACTAAATGAAAGAAGCCAGACACAAAAGACCACCTATTACATGATTTCATTTATATAAAATTTCCAGAACAGGCAAATTGGCCATAGAAATAGAAAGTAGATTAATGGTTGCCTAGAACTGAACTGGAGTGTGCCTAGGTGGAAATTGAGAGTGAGTGCCTAAAGGGTACATGATTTCTTTTGGGGTGACAAAAATGTCTAAAATCGCTTTGTTAATGATTATACAACTCTATGAATATATTAAAACCATTGAATTGTATACTTTAAATTGGCAAATTGTCTGGTGTATGAATTATGTATCAATAAAGCTGTTGTATACATAAAACAGGATATGCTTTGCAGGTGTAACTGCCAGCAGTTGGTGATAGATGAGATTTGGGAGCAAGGACTAGGGAGGAATTAAAAATGACCCCTAAGTCTTGTCCATGACAACTTCTGAAAAGGAGAGGAAAGACTGGGCGTTGTTCTTGTTTTTTGAGGGTTTTGGTTTTTCAATGGGGAGGGCCAGCTTTGAGAATCCAGAGTTTTATTGTGGTCATACTAAGTTTGAGTCCTTATTAAATATCCAATTAGAGATTTTAAGTAGACAGTTGAGCGTGTACCTGTAACTCATAGAAACAATTCCTGGATGGAGATAAAATTTAGATGACAGGTAAATCCATATGCAGGGATGAAAATGGGGAGAGAGAGAAAGAGAGAGGAAGAGGGAATGAGAATGAACAAAGCTAAGGATGAGGTGGCAAGAGGAGAACCACAAAGAAAACAGAAGGAGCACCAGCCAGGGAGAAAGGAAGAAAGTAGGAGAATGCTGTGTCACTGAACCCAGACTTGAGAAGGAGGGAGGTGTCCACAGAGCTGGTGTGACTAAGAGGACACACAGAAGTGTCCTTTGGAACTGCTAGGGTAGCTGTTGTTCATGACTTTGATAAGAGTAGTTCAGGAGTGGAGACTTCAGGTCAGAGTGGGTTGAAGGGGGAATATAAGTGCTCAAGTGCAGAGAGTTAGGCTGAAGTCCAACAGGTGAAAATTGCTCTAGAATCCTTTTCTGCTCTGTTGAAATACCCAAGAGTTGGCGGGGTTTGAAGGCCTTCTCTTCCTGGGAGCCAGCTCTTAGGGGTGGAGCCTGCATCTAGGGAGCAGCAGACCTGTATGTAGGTAGGGGTGGGGCAAGAGGGCAGTGCTGGGCTTGGTCCAGAGAGGAAGGTTATCCTTTTCTTTGTTTTCTAATGATTTTTATTTTCTTCTGTTATCATGATTGGGAAAAAGCTGAAAGCAGGATTTTATTAATGTGCTTTTTGAAGTTTAGGTCAAATTGTTTGAAAATTTTTATTTGAAATGAGAATAAAGGGAAAAGGCATCCCATGCTTTCAGGTGCAGTCTTTATAAAGTAGAGCCCTGGCTGTACATGCATCACTGCTTCATCCAGATTCTAGCAGGTCCTGAAGTAGGTGGCGGGGAAAGTGGTAACTTTTTAAAAAGGCAAACATACAAAAGTTTGAGCATGCACATTCCACAAACCCCAGAAGTCCACTCACCATGCCTCTTACATTGGCATTAGCACATTCTTTCCTATCCTTCTTTACTAATTTAGATTGTGTGGAAACAGCTTTTAAAGATACATATTCCTTCAAGAAACAACCCAATCTTTACTTTCTCTTGAGAAAATGGACTGCTACTTAGGCTACAAATCCCACTTGATGTTTTGGGCAAAAATCATGTTTGGAGCACCTGTCTGTTGACTGCTCATTTTGTATAAGTCCAAGCAACGTGTGTGTGTGTGTGTGTGTGTGTGTGTGTGTGTGTACATGAGTGTGTTCATGCACATGACTCAGTTTGGTGATTCATATTTTTAAAGTTATATCTTAGTGTTCTAGCTCAAATCTCTGCACTGATATGGCATATAAACAGCCTATCATAAAGCAGTATTTAAAAATCCACTGTTTTCTAACTGGCTTGGCACAAAATTAGAAAACATCATTGTTTTCAAGCCCTGGTTAAATAAATGTTCTTTATAAAGATTTTTCTTGTGTGTGTGGCTAAAAAAATTATATAGTGGTTGTTTGGTTATGTTTTGTTTTATATGGAGGGGACATATATTTGGGGATTTTGAGGGAATAATTTTTCAGTGTTACTTTCTTCCTCTGAAAGAAGCATCTTAATTTATTCTAGAGCACAGAACCATACGGTGTTAAATTTATTATAATGATAAGCCAATATTTGTAGTGTCCTGTTTGGTTAGAAGCTAGACTGTCATCCACAAGGAAATAGGAAATCACCAACTTAAAAAAACTCTCTGACTTTAGAATTCTGTGGTTTTTTTTCAGGCGTCCTTTGCCTTAGGTTTAGAGATTTTACTAATTTCTGGCGTCTTCCAATCACAGGAGAATGAGTGGTTATCTGGGAGGAATCTTTGACCCTCATTCACCCTGTTATTTTGCCTCCAGAGTCATGCCAAAGGGTGCTTTTCATACATTGATTTCATTTCACTTTTTAAAAGAAAATATTTTGTGGTTTAATATGATTTTAAAAGATTGAGAGAAATGGTTGTAGAGAGAATGGGTTTGGTCTGCTCTCCTCACAACTGACTGCTTTCTGAGTGAAACCTCTGCAGGCCCATCATAACCAGGACCAGGCCAGGCTGGTTTTAGTCTCCTGAGTATTTCAGAGACTTGGACTGCATTAGACAGGTGCTACTGACAACATTTAGATCATTTGTGGAGGAGGACGCATTGAGTTTTTTCTGCTCAGGGTGGATTGTGCAATTTGCTTTCTTTCTCAGAAAATGTCTTGTTTGTTTTGGGATGCAGCCAGGCCTCTCCTGTGGGTGGTGTGCTGTGTCACAGACCTCAGGTCCAGAGCCTGCACTTTGCTTTGTCTGTCAGATCAGATGAGTTGTAGGAAGCAGTCGGCTAGCGTTTGGGATAAACATGAAAGTGATATTTGTGAGCCTGTGCAGGCAGAGCCTTTGGGCAAATTGCTTTGAGACGTGGGAGTCTGGGTGACCTGAAGAAAAAAGAACAGCAAGGACAGGTAAGGGACTGCTGGTTTGAGGTGCACTTAGGAACATGGCTAACATTTCAGGGGCTGGTGGGGCCTCATGCTCTCTTTTTGGTATGTGTGTGGTGATGATTTGGAGATGTTGATAGTGTACTTAGTAGAGCATTCCAATTAAAAATGCCAATAATTTGACTTTTTAAGTTAAATGTATTTTTTACAACCCAGGTACATGCCCTTGACCGGAATCGAACCTGGGACCTTTCAGTCCGCAAGCCGACGCTCTATCCACTGAGCCAAACCGGTTTCGGCTAAAAAATATTTTCTATTGATTTCAGAGAGGGTGGGGGGAGAGATAGAAACATCAATAATGAGATAGAATCATTGATCAGCTGCTTCCTTCACGTCCCACACTGAAGATTGAGCCCACAATGCTCAACAACTGAGCCATGCGGGCCAGCCTGTAGTTATATTTTTTAAACTGCTGTCCTACTACCAAAAATCCTACTCTATGCAGCTCTCTAAATAGGGAAAACAAGTACATAAAACTCCTGAAGGAATCTCTTTCGTTGTGATCTTTTATTAAAACCCATGTAAGATTTAGACTGTATTTATAATAAAATTTCCCATTTAACAGGAAACGGAAACATGGAAGAATATAAGTACACCTTTAGACTTCTCTATTCTGTACCTGTTTTCTCTCTCTCTCTCTCTCTCTCTCTCTCTCTCTCTCTCTCTCTTTTTCACACACACACACACCCACACACACACACACACACACTTGTATTTGCATGAAAAATGAGTAACGGACATCTTGTCAGACAAACAGTACAATTTAGCTAAGGTTGAATATAAATTGGAACAAATCTTAACTTTTTATTTCACTTTCATTTGGATACTTTTACTAATTCTCTTTGCTGGGTTTAGGCTTTTCAAACATTCTTTGGCTCTGGGAGAGGGAGTTGTATAACCATAAAACTTGAGAATCCTGGCCCTAGAATAAATGTTCCTTTAAAAACCCCAAGGACAGAAAATTGAACACAGCTGTGGAAAAGAAAAAGTTAGGGGGAAAGGCAAGTGATGGTTCAGGGCTGTGGGCACCCTGACCAACTTCCCAAGTGCACTGGAGCTGTGGTTTCTTGATGGGGAGTTTCGGTGGTCCTTTTGAAAGTTGCAGAAAAGGCCAGAACTGGATGTTTCTGTGATGTGGTTAAGAGAACATTCTGACTGGATTTGTTTTTCATTGTCTCGCTGTCCTGTGCATATTCTGTTGTTTTCCCCTGGAGAAAATTGGGGTTTCTGGACATTTTCTCTGATGTTATGATTACACAGTTGTAAGTAAGCTTCAAAACTGAAGCCATTTGTACCAGTCTGAAGATAGAAGAGGCAACATTTTTAGCCCCCAAGTCCCCCTCCTCTGCCCCCTCAGTCACAGAATTTCCCTCAGAATAAACAGCTTTAAAGTGTGGCCCTGAGAACGTGTCATTGTTGTTCCTTGCTTCCGCTCCGCTGGGACACAAACTTCTCTGGTGTTGGTGTGGTGGGTGCTGCTGTGGACCCTAACCTCAGTGCAACCTTGGATTCATCATTCTTCTCTGTGTCAGACCATGTAATGATGATTCATGCTTCTTCCTCTACAAGATTAGATTACTGTAATTTTCATATCCTGGACTGTGCACTAGGGATTTGAATTAATACTTGTTGGTATAGAGAGCAGAGTTGTGTTTCTGGAAAGAAAGGACTGGACTTGCCCACTGAGCCAACACCAGAACACATTTCGGGCTGGCCTGTTGTGACTCTGTCTTCAGGTCTACCACATTAGTTAGCTTACCTGAGAGGCTGCAGGCAGGGCTCTGCGTGCACTTGGTCCGGGTGCCGTAGACTGGCATACGTGATGCCATGCCTAGGTCAGAATGCATGAGAGACTTGCAAGGCAGTCCTGCATTGAAATCACGCACTGCTTAATGAGGAAAATCTTCCCCAAAGAGATACTTGTGGAATGGTCTCCCTGAAGCCAGCAGGGACTGTGATGATAGATTGCAGGGTGGGGCAAGCAATGAGAGGGCAATTAGCCTTTGAAAAACCTCTATGTTTTGTCACTCTCCCTGTAAATATGTATTATTCATTCTACTTCTTCAACAAATGTTAATTGAGCACTTCTTATGTCCTGGGCACTATTCTGGACACTGGAGTTTAACAGACATCTACCAATAAAAGAGAAGGGAAAAAAAGCTGTCCTCATGGAACTCAGATTGGGGGGCAGTGGCACTGTGATAGGAATGTGAGCTGAAGAAAGCCACAGAAAGAGTTAGGAGTAGCAGGAAAAACTCAGTAGGTATAGTCACTTGAGGGTATATTTGCTTATTTATCTCCTGTCTTTCCTCTGACATAATGTACACTGCCCCAATAATTTTATATTTTTCATAGATAGCCCTGAAGGGAATTCTTCATCCATGCTAATAAATAGCCCACTCTGGTATAGCGAGCCCATGGGATAACTTAAGGGTCTTTGAATGGATTGTCTGCTATAGACTGGGTCTGTGTTAGAGGGAAGCTGAGGTGGGATCAAGATTTTTATTTTTGTTCACTATTCTACTCTCTAATTCTCACTTCAGAAATGCCTTGTGTTAACATACTTTCTCCTTGTATCCCCTTCTTGTCTTTATTTCCTGCCCCCTTCTTATCTTTATTCCCTCCTTTTTTCTCTCTTAGTTCTCTCTACTTTGGTGAATATGAGACGGCAGCACTTTGCCCCAGAATTACAGAATCTCAGTTTTTCAGAACTGTGTTGGACTATAGGAGTCTTAATCTAGATACGTGATTTTTAGTCTCTAGACTGAAACCAAGTTATTACCTGATGCAGTAAAATGAGAAATATAAGAAAATGAAGTAAATGTTTCATAAAGCTAAACTTCATTAGTTGATTTATCTTCTCATTATTTTCTTTTCTTAAGCTTGTTAGTTCTTAGTATCTTCCACCAACCACAGAAATTACACATTCTCCTGAACTCAGCCCCCATCACTCGCTCTGCTGCACTCACAGTTGACTTCACCCCCTACCTCGTTCTCCCACACTTTGGTCTTCAGACAGTGCTTCTCAATGTTGTAGCCCCTGCTCCAAAACAAGAGTCACTGCCTAAACTTTAAGGTAGGAAGTCACCATTTGTGCTGCTAGGAAGCTGTGTTTTAGGATCTCCAATTGGAGCCACAAGTACATTTTAAGCTGTAACATATAGTGGTTCAGTTTTATGGAATTATTGGTAGTGTGGTTCCACTTTATTACAGGTTTATCAGGCTTTTGTGGGTTGGCCCAAATGTGCAGCCATCCCTTATAACTGTTTCTGGAGGAAAATGAGAATAAACTTCACAATAGGAACCATACTGAGCTGGAGAGTGAAGGTACAGTGCCACCAACCAAGGGCCCATGAAGTTTCTGGTTTGTGGGGGCTGGGGAAACACGGTTGCAGAGGAAGCTGCCCAGGTCCTCCTTGTTTCCAGTGTATCTCTGAGGTCTGGATATTCCTCCTGTTACTCCTTTGTAACATGGGCCAAATGTTTGCCTTTTCATGCAGTCCTTATAAAGAAACATAGGTTCTTTTTCTTTTTCATTCAGGAGTAAGAATCGTTCATTCCCTCTTGGTGTTTGGGTCAGCAAAGGAAACCACTGTGGTGCAAAGCTTTGTGTCAACAACAACATAGAAAAGAAAGAGCCTTTAGAGCAGCGGTTCTGAACCTGTGGGTCGCGACCCCTTTAGGGTTCGAACTACCCTTTCACAGGGGTCGCCTAAGGCCATCGGAAAACACACATATAATTACATATTGTTTTTGTGATTAATCACTATGCTTTAATTATGCTCAATTTGTAAAAATGAAATTGGGGGTCACCACAACATGAAGAACTGTATTAAAGGGTCGCGGCATTAGGAAGGTTGAGAACCACTGCTCTAGAGTGTTCGGTGGAGTAGGAGATCCCCACGCTACCAGCAGTACTGCTTTAAACTCATGTTTCCACTTAAGAACCTTTATGGCTCTGCTATGAGACGAATTGACAGAAATCCCATATTTTTAGATATATAGTAGCCTAAATGGATCATGTCATTCTTTGTACATCTCCAATTACTCTCAAGACTCTGAGCCTGGTGTCCAGGAATGTGATGTTGGTCCAGCTGTGCGAAAGGCTGCATCCCTGGAGCCAGGACTCATAAACATGGTCCAGGCTCCCCCTTGGCAAACTCACATTTCATTTTGACTGTGAGGCCAGCAGTTCTGTTCATGCTGAGAGTTGCTACACGCCCATGCTCTTCAGGCAGCAGCCTGGGAGAAAAGAGTTGGCTTGCTCATCTGTTGTTCAAGCCAGTGACCTACACATGACCTTGGAGCTTGAAAGATTGTCATCTGAAGCTAGTGAAGTTCTTCATAAGCTTTGAGAGAAAGAGAGAGACAGACTCATTGCTTGGTTGATTTAGATTATCTGGGAGAAGGAGATTTGTTGGTCGAAAAATATCGTTAACTAAAAATAATATTACCCCTTTTTCCTTTTTTTTTAAAAAAATCTACCCCAAAATAAAATTATTTGTCCATGGTACAGAGGTCACAGTCCTAGACTCACAGTGGTGTGTCAATGTAAATGTTAGGAGACTAAGGCACATCCCTGTCTTTACTTATAGATGTCACAATTCTAAGTTTATGGAAAAAAACACACACACCTGAAATGATTCCAAGTCTGGTCCTGTCATAGCAGAAATTAGGGCATAATTTGTACAGATCCTGGTTGCCAAGTCTTTTCATCCCCTGGAAATGAGAAGCTTAAAAAAATACTTCTAATGATTGCTCAAGTCCACTGCCATTTAGAAAGCGGAACTTTTCAGAAGGCAGATCAGTTAGAGCTTTGTTGTCTTGCTCTCCCTGCACTGATAGTTCTGGCCAAAGTTCTGACATCATCCTTCCTCAGAAATAGGTGCTTTACAGACAGAAAGATGGAAAGTGAGGCTGTTGTCCAAAAGCACTCGAGCTGGCTTTATCTATTTTATTTTCTGCCTGTAAACTGAGGAACCAACTTGTCACTCTCGAACTTCGGAGGGATATTAAGTATTGATTAGTCAAACCTGGGGAAAAAAAGAATTTTGTGGCTGAATTAAAATGAGACAAAAAGGACTAACTGTAAGCTATTTTGATTCTAGTTTTCAGTCTTTATAAATAAACATGTGTGATCTTTATTGAGTGGCAGACATTGCAAGGTTATGTGGATACGGAGATAGAGTCCCTAGCTTCTGGATGCCAACAAAATAGAGGTTGGAAATCAGAGACCATATCAGGGAAGGGCTTATAAGAGAAATAATGTTAACTGAGTCTAAAGAATATTTAGGGGATTTCTAAGTGAGAAGGAAAGAGTACAGCTTGGACACAGCAAACATGGTCACTGTGGTTTCTCATGGTCACCTGTGGCGGGGAGGAGTGGAGGAATATGTGGCTAACAGGCAGAAAGTGGCTAGATCACAGAAACAGGGACTTGGGAATCTCCACTAGCTAGGTATTCTAGGTGCTCTGTTTTCCACCTTCCACATGTGCTGGATGCTATCCAAGAGTCACACACCTCCTGGGTGTGTTCACATGTAATAAAACATGGCATTAAAGTACTCTGTAATGTCTCAGCTATTAGTAATACGTCTGTAAAGTAAGTCACCACAGATCTTGGTCTGTATGAGATAATCTCTGGGTTAAGTGTCATTTCCCAAGTATTTATATGTAACTTGATTCTTTTTTCTCCTACTGATGAATATCTAAATGCAAGAGGGTGAAAGTGACTCTTTTACTAGTACAGGACATTCTTACGTTTATTCTCCAAGAACATTTAATTCAAAAAGTTTGTCCAGCAGCTTCATCACTGAGAAGTCACTAGCTGCCCACAGCTGCCACGCCTTCTCGGGGAACCACTGCTGGAGCTAGTGCCGGGGTTTGGGTTAGGAGTGATGCACCATGTTGGGCTAGGTAGAAGGCATTCTGCAAGCAGTGGAGAGGATGTGTTTGGGAGGATGTGGGAGGGGCAGTTGGAAGCTCTTGCAAGAGTCCTGACAAGAGGCAATGAGAGCGTGATGAGAAAATGGAAGTAGCGAGGAAGGCTGAGCTTTAGGCAGCAAGACTTGGTGATGGCTGGGATGGGAGTGATGAGCCCAAGTGAAGCTGTAGTCAGGTAAACAGAGGCACATGTCATGATGGGAGAGGGCGAGTGTAGCATTATATGTCTTGAGGCCCGTGTTCCTATGAGATACCTGGTATTCTGAAACCCTGGGAATGACCACCACCCTGAATTCTGTCTCAGGTGTGGCTGAACTCACTCTGGGAGAGGTAGAGTGGGAAGAGTGCCTGCCAAGGTCAGAGTCCTGGGAAATAGACATTTGCGGGAGAGAAAAGGAAGAAAGGACCAGGAACCAACTGAAGGTTGGGAAGGGGCCTGCAAGGCATGGGGAGAGGCAAAGAAATGTTTCAAAAGAGCATGTTCCATGAAGCTGGAAGTGGTCAGAAAGGATCAGTTGCCTTGGAGAGGCCAAGTCCACTGAGGGAGCCTGTGAGCCTGTTGTTGGGGGCAGCAGTTTCTGGGTGTGAGGGAGCTAGAATCAAATTGGAAAACTGATAGCAGTTTCTGGGTGTGAGGGAGCTAGAGGGGACTTGGGGAGGGGAGACTGGTTGTAGAAGATTAGTGCTGATAAAAGGCTGTGGTATGTTTACACAATGGAATACTACTTGGCCGTAAAAGAGAGGGAAATCTTACCTTTGAGACAACATGAATGGACCTGGAGAGTATTATGCTAAGTGAAATATGCCAGACAGAGGAAGACAAGTACCATATGGTTTCACTTATATGTGGAATCTAATGAATAAAATAAAGTAATAAGCAAAATAAAAACAGACTCAGATAAGAGAACAGACTGACCGCTGTCAGAAGGTAGGGATATTGGAAGCTGGGTGAAAAAGGTGAAAAGATTAAGCAAAAAGTAAAAGAACTCATAGACACAGACAACAGTGTGGTGATTACCAGAGGGAAAGGGAGTGGGAGGAGGTAGAAGGAAGTAGAGGGAGAGGGGGGAATGGTGATGGAAGGAGACTTAACTTGTGGTGGTGATCACACAATACAATGTACAGATGATGTATTTTAGAATTGTACACCTGAAACCTATATAATTTTATTAACCAATGTCACCCCAATGAATTCAACTTAAAGAAAAAAGAGACACAAGGCTGGCGAGGGCTTAGCCGAGGGGTGGGCTGAAGGGACTTAAAGGGCAGATGAGAGAAGCTGGAGTGTGTTCTTGAGCTGTTGTCTTGTCCTCCAGTGAAATAGAAGCTTCCTCTCTTCAATGCATTCCAGGGCAGCCCCAGGACTAATCTAACAGGGATAGTTCTAACAGGAATGTTGAGTGTGAGTAGGTTTGGCCTCAGCAGGGACAGTTCAGGATTTGGATCTGGTTTTATGGAATCTGAGAGCATAAGGGCACTGAAGCATTCTCAGTAGGCTCATTCTACCACGTAGAAGGCCCAACTTTTATCTCATCTTTTTATTTTCAAGAATAAAGCCTGCAAGTCTTTAGAACTCTGGAGTTCAAAGACTGGTTTTCTGTAATATTTATAGTAGCATTATATTTGAGATAGCCCAGCCACCTTCCTTTCTTAAAGAGTTGCTTTCTTGTTATTTCTCAAATATGTCAGATTTTGAAAATTAATTATCTTGGGGAATGGATTGAACTTCTGAAAATTATTTGAAGGAATCCTGCTCTATGTTAGAGACACCCTGGGTATTAGAGATCCTTTTTAAGTGCCCATACTACCTGCCAAATAAATATTTTTAATTGGACACAATGCTTTCATTTCTTATTCAGTATAAAATACTTTACTTTGGATCAATGACTTTTTTGTAGAAACATTTCAAATTTGGATTTCTTAAGATGGCACTGATGACAGGAACATCTAATTAGATTTATGTAAAGTACAATTACAGTAAGTAGCCCATTTACAAATGGGTTCCATTTGGAAGTGTCTTTGAAGTAGATTTTTATTTAATGTTTAAACTTTTAATTTTAAGATAATTATAGACTCAAATGCACTTTAAGAAATAATACAAAGAGATCCTGTGTACATTTTACCCATTTCCCCCGATGGTAACATCTTGGGAAACTATAAAATAATACCATTACCAAGATATAGGCATTGATCCAGTCAGTGGAAGAGTTTCAGAACAAAGATCCTTCATGGTGCCCTGTGATAGCCACTTTTCCCCCAGCTCTAACCTCTGATTACCACTAATATTCTTTTCATTTCTGCAATATCATCATTTGGGGAATGATATATTAATGGAATCACATAGCATCTAAAATTTTTGGGATTGGCTTTCTTTTGCCCAGAATAATTCTCTGGATATTCATTCAGGTTGGTTGTGTGTATTAAAGTTCGTTTCATAGTATTGTTAAGTAGTTAGTATTCCATGGGATGGAGGCACCACTGTTTAACCATGTATCTATTGATGGACATCTGGGCTGTTTCCAGGTTTGGGCTATTATGAATAAAACTACTAGAAACAATTTTAATCAGGTTTTTGTATGAAAACAAGTTTTCATTTCTCTGGAAAAATATCCATGAGTGCAGTTGCTGGGTCATATGGTAGTTTGGTTTGGCATGTTTCGTTTTTCTAAGAAATTGCCAAACTGTTTCTAAGAGTAGCTATGTCATTTTACAGTCCCACCAGAAAAGTGTGATGATCCAGTTTCTCCTTACCAGAATTTGGTGGTGTCACTATTTTTATTTTTGCCATTCTGATATGTATATAAGGCTAGCTCATTGTGGTTTTAATTTTCATTTCTCTAATGGCTAATGATTTTTCTGTGTGTGTGCTTATTTGCTAACTGTGTATCTTCTTTAGTGAATTGTTTCTCACATCTTTTGTCTATTTTCTAATTGAACTGTTTGTGTTTTGGTTGTTGAGTTTTGAGAGTTCTTCATATATTCTAGATATTTGTCATTTTTCAGATATGTAACCTGCAAATATTTTCTCCCACTCTGTAGCATTTCTTTTTATTCTCTTAACGGGGTCTTTTGCAAAGCAGAAGTTTTACATTTTCTTGTATATCTTCTAAAAGTTTTATAGTTTTATATTTACAGTTAATTTCATGATCCATTCCAGTTGATTTTTGTAAAAGGTGTGAGGATTAGGTAAAGGTTATATGTGTTTTCTGGTTTATTTTTCCCCCCCAATGGATATGTTGAAAAGGCACCTTTTGTCAAAAGTCAGTTTAGGTATACTAGTATTTTTAAAATTATTTTTTCTTGATTAAGTTATTACATATGTGTCCTTATCCCCACATTATCCCCTCCCCCCTCCCCCCACTCATGCC
>NW_006286242.1:323802-338080 GCF_000327345.1 Myotis davidii
TCCATTTTGAGTTTATTTTTGTGTATGGTGTAAGTTGGATGTCTAGTTTCATTTTTTTGCATGTTGGGTATACTAGGATTTATGTCAGTCTATTTCTGGGTTTTTAGTCCATCATTGTAGCTGCACAATAGCTCAATATGGATAGATTGATTACTCTCATTTTATTCCTCTTTTTTCTTTTTAACCCTCACCTGAGGACATGCTTGGAGAGAGGAATGGAGAGAGAGAAACATCCATGTGAGTGAGTAACATCGATCGGTTGCCTTCCATATGTGCCCTAACCAGGGATAGGATCTGAAACCCAGGTATGTGCCCTGACTGTGAATAGAACTGGCAACCTTTTGGTGCACAGGATGATGCCTAAGCAGCTGAGCCACTCCAGCTGGCACTTTATTCCTCTTTTTTAAGATTGTTTTCGCTATTCTAAAGCCTTTGCCTCTGCATATAAATATTGGAATAAATTTATCTAAATCTACCAAAGATCTTGCTGGGATGTCAGTAGGAATTGCATTAAATGTGCAGATGGTTTTGGGGAGAATTGACATCTTTACTATGTTGACTCTTCTAATGCACAAACACAATATAAGTCTATTTATTTATTGAGGTCTTCTTTGATGTCTTTTATCAGCATTATGTACTTTATAACATACAGATCCTGTGTAAGTTCATATCCAAATATTTTATTTTCTTCAAAATGATTGTAAATGGTATTGTGTTTTCAGTTTTGGTTTCCACATGTTCACTGTTGTTATAAAATAGAAGTTATAGAGATATGAATGTAGTTTTCCTTAGAAACACATATCATAAAATATATGGTTCTTGGATTAGCTAACAAAACCAGATTAAAACTCATAATAAAGCTGATATAATGATCAGTTAGTAGAAAGAAATAGTAGATTACCATATTGTTACAATACTAATCTATAATAATAAAAGCATTATATGCTAATTAGACTGCAGAGGCCGGTTAGGTGTGATCAGGCAGGCAGGCAAGCAGTTAGGGGCAATTGAGCAGGCATGCAGAGTGGTTACGGGCGATCAGGCAGGCAGGTGAGCAGTTAGGGGCGATCAGGAAGCAGAGTGGTTAGGGGTAATCAGGCAGGCAGGCGAGCAGTTAGGGGAGCTCAGGGAGGCAGGCAGTGTGGCTAGGGGCAATCAGGCAGGCAGGTGAGTGGTTAGGGTTGATCAGGCAGGTGAGTAGTTAGGGGCACTCAGGTAGGCAGGCAGAGTGGTTAGAGGCGATCAGGCAGGCAGGCAAGGGGTTAGGGGTGATCAGGCAGGCAGGCAGAGGGGTTAGGGGTGATCAGGCAGGTAAGCAGGCCAGCCATTAGGAGCCAGTGGTCCCGGATTGTGAGAGGGATGTCCAACTGCTGTTTTGCAAGAGGGTGCAGTCCGGGCTGAGGAAACCTCCCACTCCCATGCATGAATTTCGTGCACCTGGCCTCTAGTATTGAATAATAGCAAATGAGAAATAGTTACTTATCAAATATCTTGAAAATGTCTAAGTTTAGTATAAATCTAGTTCTCATTTTAATTTTAATTCATAATATATGATTTTTTATTTTCTTTATGGGCATATCATGAAATCTACCCTCATGCATATCAGGTCTGATTATTGTCAGTATTTGGAAAGAAGTGTGTGTGACAAAAGTTTCCTGAGTTTGGCAAATAGCAGAGAAATTTGAAGGAAGTATTTAAACAGATTGCACAGGTAGAATTAACTGGGTTTGGACAAAGACAAAACAAGCATCTGAGAAGAATTATTCTTTTAGACTCTAATGCATTAATTTAGATCAGTTTGGTTGCTCTAGGGAGCAGTGAGCCACAACTTAAGAGGCATCCAAAAGTTAGATGTTTACTTTATATGATTGAATCTTTTTAAAGAAAATAACTGCATTGTTACAGTAATAGTGATTCATTTTCTCCTATCTTTTCTTAAAAACCCAATGGGCAACATGTTTACATAAGTTTAGATATATTTTTATTCTGATTTGTTCTAGGGGGAGTTTAAATCATCTTATATAAATATATCAAGCAAGACCAAATAAAATTAAAAATTGATGAAAGGCAAAATTGATCAAAGGGAACATAAGATGAGGGCCAGGACTGAGATTAGGAAGCAGAAGTCATCTTGTGAAATTTTAATTGTCATCTTGAAATGAGTTAAAAAATTTGGCTTGGACAAATTGTTTTTAATCCTTGCACAAAATAGTCAGGAAGCTGGTGTTTAATTATTCAACTGTCCAGGGTTTCTGCCATCTTTTCACCTGGCTCAAGAACTGTCTGCTTAGGGGAAGGCATTGTCCTGCAGGGTTAATTAATAACAGGAATTCAGATCCCTCTTTGGGAGGCCTCTGGTGACTGATGCAGCTGGTGGTCTGAGAAGGGACACCCAGAGGCATAGGACCCAGGCCTGATGGCATGAAGCACAGCTTTTGCTATAGCCCAGGAGCTCTGGCTTTGTGATTATGAAGTTAGGATGAACAATTGAGACTGTCTTTCATTCTTTCTAACAATAAGGACACCTACCATTGTAAGTATTTTTATAAGCAGGGTTGTAATTTAGTTTTAATATCTAAAAATGCAAATAGCTTTTTAAGAAATGGTTGTGCTTGATAAGTTTTGTTTGTTTGTTGTTTAGTTTTGGATTTTTGTTTGTTTTTAGTTAAGGTTAATTAGTTAAGGTTCCTTTGGTTTTTTAGGTGAGTGACCTGAGATCCATCTGAGGATAGATCTTACCAGTTCAGGGCATTGTCTTTGGTTTTAAGACAAAATATTTGTATTGTTTTAGAGAAAGTATTTCTAGCACAATTCCTTCTTCTGATGACTCATCTTCTACAATTATTGGAAGTAGGAAGAAATCCACAGATGTCTACACAGTTCTAAACTTGTAAATAGACCTGTGCCATTCTAGCATGTTGTTTCATGTGCATACATATTTATTTTTGAATGGTTGGCTGCTGAGCTTTATCAATGATTATGTGTTGTTGTTTTTTAACTCAGAAACTAGAGTTAGACAAATGTGTACCCTCTCCATTCTGTACTGCTGTTAGCCTGTTCAGTAGACTGGTGTTGCATTTTTTTATTTCTCTATATAAAAAGCTGAAAGACAATGTGAACGAATTCATTGCATTTGAGGTAGCTGCTGGCCAGGCCTGTTGCAACAGCTGATGGGCTTCTCTGAGTTCCAAGAGCTATTTTGGTAGATTAGCTGGAATCAAGGCTCTCCAGTTCAGACCATAAAAGGCCGGTCCCCTGCGAGTTGCCCACTGCTTCTGACTGTGTCCTCCCAGGCTGAGTGTCCTCAGGTTTCACGTGGATTTACCCAGTAATGGATGGCCACGCCAAAGCCAGATTGGGGAAGTTGAGTGTCAAGGACACCGGGGGACTGACAACTTCAAAAAGAAGATTCTTTTTAATCATATTTTGGCAATCTTTTTTCAGAGAAACTTTTGGGATGTAGCCTTCACCTGTGTACTGCAGTTGGCACCCAAATGCCTTGTGGAGAGCACTGTTCTAAATTTATCCTGTTCTGAATCATCACTTCAAATAGATGCACTTGCCTGGTTTGTGTTGTGATATTTGATTTTTTTTACAGTCTTTCTTGGCCTAACTTTGGATATTTTACTTTTTGTTTAGAATTTGAAAGTAGTGTTCATTGAAAGGAGGAGACCCAAAGAAAATACTGAGGACACCCCAGCCAATTCGTGGATATACTGTGCTTTGTTTTGTTTATTTTTTAATTAGAAAAATAAGGAAGTACACTGTGATTCTCCCGTCCCCCTTTAACATAGAGGAACAAGGATTATACAGAAATTTGAAGTAAGTGAAAAATCTTCCTATAAATCTAAATGCAAGGGTTTCTCCATGCTGTCTGTCTGAGCGTACTCCCGAGGCTGTGTTGACTTTGGGCACTGGCATGTTCTGCCAGGGTGTGCTAGCTCAGGAAATTACTCCTATAGGTACCATAGGGCATGTCTTTTTGTTGCGGAATGAGTGGATTTTTTTTCTTAAAAAAAGAGAACTTATTTATAGTACTGATAGGTTCATACTAACAATATGATATATATTAATAATATAATATGATATATATATATATATAATTTAGCAACTACATTCTCTCTAAATATTAGCACTTGAAGCCTTGGAATAAAAAGTGTATTTACAATACAAAGTATTTCAATGATAATATCTCAAGAATGGGGATGGATGTCAGACAGGCAGGTTCTATTTTGTTCCTATTATTAATACATCTGGAAATATAAATAACCAGTGAGCCTTTTGTGTGATCTTTGTTTTGAGAATTCTTTATCTTGGTACTCTGATTCTTTGAGTTTGATTTATGGAACCTCTGATGTTCCAGAATTTATTTTAAAAAATGTGTTAGTTTCTAGATTTTGAACTATATTTCTGAATTATCCAAGAAAAAATGCTGTATCAGACTTTTTAAGCCCTAAAGATGCCTGTGGTCTGTTTGTAATTTAGCTTGGTGATTTGCTTCTGCTAAAAAATAGCAATGAGCTATCGGAGAGTTATTTTACATATTTCTCCTTTAAAAGAAAAGATTGTAAAAAAGAAAGAAAAGAAAAGATTGTTTCTTTATACCAAATCAGATGGATCAGTAGGAGCACTAATTATTTTTATAAGGTAGAAAAACAGAATATTTATAGAAATTAGCTTCATAGGTTAATACTGCTGTGTTTCTTAACCAAAGGTAGTACTACAACTTTGACACGCATTTGGAAATGCTTAGGGTGTTTCTGGTTTTCACAACAATGAACAGGGAATGTGGTTAAGAATTGTAAATACCCTGTAATGTGGGGCAGTCACATAAGACAAAGCATTGCCCTGGCCCAAATGCTGGTAGGACCCTCTGGTCCCCAGGACAGCAGAAGCAGCAGTGGGCTGGGATTATTTCAGCTGCCTCTTCTCACCAAACCAGGAGAACTCTTGAGGAGCCAAGCAGTTGGGTGTCCTGCCAGGAGTGGATCATCCTTGTCACTCCTCTGAAGAAGAGAGGTGACGCAGATAGGCAGAGAGAATCCTCAGGAAACTGGGAGCATAACTTTCAAAGGAAATTCGGTTAAAGCACCCTCTTTACATTACTTCATTCAACAAACCAGATCTTTGAGACACACCATTTCTGGAAGATTTTGAATTTCATTCAGAATGAACTTCTTTGGCAATACCTGGGGTTATTAAAAAGTCTACAATTGAGGGATTATGTCCAAAGAAAAGGCAGCACAAGTTCACTGGTTCATCGGCTCACAGAGAGCTGTGGGGATGAGCCACCAGGGACCTCCTTTTATTATTGTGATGCAAAGAAAGTGTCTCCTCACTCTGCTTTCTGGACACTCACTGCGATTGTATAATAACGCACACATCTCAGGGATCTCCATGTGACCAGGAGAATTCCCCCATCTGGAATTTCCCACAGTTCCCAAAGAGAGCCCTGTCTCACCTATGTGCTCCTGTTTGTAACTGATGCAGAAGTCATGCTGTCACCTTGACTCCTCTCCCATTAGTCACCAAGGCCACTAAGTTTGAAATCATGCCACTGCCTATCACCTCCTCCTGAGCCTCCTTGTCTCCTACCCCTGATTGCATTGCTCTTAAGTGGTCTTTTTGCTCCCAGGTTCTCTGCTGCCCAGTCCATCCTCAGAATGACCCTCCTACACAAAGATCTGAGCGTGTTGCTCTGCATGTTGTCTTACTATTACAAGCCTTGTGGTTTCTCACTGATTAAAGGCTAAAGCTCAACTCCTGAGCCTCTTTCAGTCTTTGATGCCACTGTTTTTGCTGGCACCCCTCCCTGAAGTGTTCTGCCTTCCTTTGCCTGTCAGGGAGGTCGTAGCAGATGAAATCTTCTCAGAAGCTTCCTCTGACCTTCTGCCTCTGGGCTCCAGTCTTCTTGCCACCCCAAGACCTAGCCCAGTGCCTGCTGCCCAGCGGGTGTCCCACAAATGTAAGTTGATTGAACCGAGTTGCATTGGAAGGATTTGTGAATTCTTCATATCAAATTTAACTGTACTCTATGAAATGCTTTTACCAGTGTTATATATTATTCACTATAGAAGTGGGTGTTCTGTGTTATAAGCTGTGTTTTCCCCCATAACTAATAATGCAAAGAGAAACATTTGTCTTACTGTTACAAGCCAGATAGGGTTTATGTATGTGTGCTTTTGCCAACACAGGAAATGAAGGTACATTCGATGAAATCAGCCACTTCATTATTGGAGTTTTGCCTAAAATGAAGGAATTCATCTAGTGCAGTGGTCAGCAAACTCATTAGTCAACAGAGCCAAATATCAACAGTACAATGATTGAAATTTCTTTTGAGAGCCAAATTTTTTAAACTTAAACTATACAGGTAGGTACATTGTTATTAACTTAATTAGGGTACTCCTAAGCTGGCCTTTGCTAAAAACGTCCTCAATCTGATTGAGGTACATTCGCTGAGGTCGACTCCTTCCAACTCTCCCATCCACACTCGTCTTGTATACTTGTTTCGTCTATCTCCTTTCCGAAAACCAACTTCTGTGCATGGGCCACGAAGTTTCAATCGCACTGTATGTGTGCACCTACATGTGGTATTTTGTGGAAGAGCCACACTCAAGGGGCCAAAGAGCCGCATGTGGCTCGCGAGCCGCAGTTTGCCGACCACTGATTTAGTGGTGTGATTTCATTTATGTACCTTTCCCAAGCATTATACTTTATCCTTTACGTAAAACATCTCAGAGTGGTTTGCCCTGCTGACCTCAGAAGGGAAGCCTACCACCTTTATGTCTGTTCAAAGAGAGCTCTGTCTCACTTTCTTATGGTACTCCTGTTTTGGGAGGTTTTGGAAGAGGAATATACTTCGCCTCATAACTTTATTATTCTCTTCTGAAAGTTGAGCCTTTAATCCCAAACAAGTTCTTAACCTATTTCTAATGGGCTTTTATGTCAGTACAGTCAAAGAAAGAGCTTTAATATTTGCTTTGGGATAATCGATTTACTCAGGTCACAGTACTGGATTCATTTCAACAGGTTAAGTGCTTCATTATTGCACACCTGTGTGCACATCTCCAGGTTGGATGCCTTAAGATGAACACAACTGAAGTGTGTTCCCTCTCCTTGGTGAACCCCTTTCCCAGCATGGGTTCAGACATAAACATGACAAAGCTATTATACAAGTAGGCTGGAAGTGATGAACAATAATAACATGCCAGCTATTATTACTGTATTCCAAGCTCAATGCCAAGCTCTCTACCTACATTATCTTATTTAATTTTTTACAATGGCACCTGAGAAATATTACAATCATTATTTCCAATCTACAGAGGACAAAACTCAGGTTTAGAGACACTTTCCCAAGGGCTCATGCCATGGTGTCAGGGTAGAGCTGGATTTGAACCTAGATATATCTATTTTCAATGCTCATGTTTATAGTTTAATGCTTTAAACCAAACTTCAGTAGGCATCACCTGTGATCCTCTGATGCAGTAGACCTGGTAGAACCAGATAGCAGCAACCAAGCCCCCAGGTGAATCTGATCCCTCTGGTCCGAGGACCGCCTTTGAGTAGCACCCTTCTAAATGACTCCCTTGCAGAACCACCAAGTTGGGAGGAATAAAGTCAGATGGGGATTTGAAAAAGGCTTCCCAGAGATAGAGGTGGTCTTCCAAGGCTGATCTGTTTCTTTGTGCTTTTCATGCTATCCCTCCCTGCTCTGCCCACACAATTGTTCCCCATTGCTCTTACTTCCAGTTTCTGTCTTTCTCCTGGCTCTTTCTCCTCATTTTGAAAACATGCTCAAGTTTTCTCCATCCTAAATAAAGCTCTCCTTGACCTCATGCTATCACCTACTTCTTTCACTGCCTATTCACTCCTCAACACCCACAATTCAGTGGCACTGCTCTCCAAGACATCCCAATTGCTTTGATCTTCCCGAGCTTTACCTCTGAGCACCTCTTTGTAAGGATTCCATCTCAGGTATAGACGGTTGACGGGCTCTGACCTCAGCACTGAATGTCCATAGACTGCAGAGCTATCCTACCAATAGGCCTTTATTTTCTAAATAATTTTTTCTTCACTTGCTCAGCTCTTTATGCTGTGAATTATATGTTCTGTCCATTTCAGATGGAATATATTAATTTGGACTTTATAGCTTAGATTATTTTTAAATTAGAAGTTGTTCACTTTTACTTAGTTATGTTTGGATTTGTATCCTATATAACCAGTATTGATAGAAGAAGTAAGTATAAAAAAAACAAGTGGTTTCTAAGAGAAGACCTAAAGGGCTTTTATAAATAATGTACCTACAATTTGTGGACTGTTTCTTGATTAATCAGAGGTCTCTAATTTCCTTCTGGACTTTTAGTTACCTCCCAAGTACAGAAAGTTGGAAAATAACATAGGCTTGGATATAAACTGTCATTAAACAGAAGAATTATATTGATATTTTTATATTTTTAAGATTTTGAATACTTTAAATATTTTAAGACCCTGGTCTTTTTATACATTCTGGAAATACTATATCTAATTTCTCCCTTTAAACCAAAATTTTAAAATATACACATGTTGTACTTGCACACTCAACAATAAAAACAAACCACTCCAGCTAAAGACTCAATTAGGAAAGCAGTTGATTTTCAGTAGCGAAAAATATTATTAAGAAGTCAGTAGGTTATGAAAGGTAAAGTAATTTTTGAAAGTTTTAGTACTGTTTTTATATACAGATTTTCTTAGAAAAGATAATTTAATTTACCATGTACTAATGGTCACAGAATTTTGCCAAATTCATCTATTTTGCAATTAGTTCATTCCTTTAACAATTGATATTATGAAATCCAAAGACAAATTACATTTTAATGTCTATTATTATTATTATTATTATTTTTTAAGTATTGCTTTGGGTACCTAATGCAGCTGATGACTCTGTAGGTTTGAGCCAGGTTAGAGGGAAAAAAAAAGTGGGAATGTTAAGGTATATGGCTCTCCAAATTATTCTCACAGTCCTAATTTCTACCAGATGCTCATTTTAGCCACATATGCATAATCATTTGGCTTTATCATTTCATACATTTTTGATGGAAAGTGTTGAATATTTTAAAATTCTGTGAGTGGATAAATATTGTAATGCAGTTGGCTAGGATGAGTAAGCTTCATGTGATGCTTAGTACCTCTAACAGTATTCTCCCATTTGAGATAGAATTTATTGATTTGGGTTTGTATCAGTTCTCTCTGGAGGCTTCAAGGCGCTTTCAGGGAGCTAACAGTTCTTAAATATTTAAGAGAGTTACAGGAAGAAGTGGAGTGGGGAATACATGGGAGGAAAGTAATATGAAAGGATAGCAAATAAGCATTGTGCTCTGCCCAGCCTCGACCACCTCCCAACGCTCCCAGGAAGTGTTTTCCCTGCTCTCAGTGGAGGAAGAATTTGGAAATTGAAGGTGTTTGACTCTGAAAAGTACTTGGGAGCAGCCCTGATCTTAATAACCGGCTGTGTGATCTTGCGTAAGTTCTTTATTATTATTATTATTATTTTTTTAATTGATTTTTTACAGAGAGGAAGGGAGAGAGAGAGAAAGAGAGAGAGAGTTAGAAACATTGATGAGAGAGAAACATCGATCAGCTGCCTCCTGCACACCTCCTACTGGGGATGTGCCCACCACCAAGGTACCTGCCCTTGACCGGAATTGAACCTGGGACCTTTCAGTCCACAGGCCGATGCTCTATCCACTGAGCGAAACCGGCCAGGGCATCTTGGGTAAGTTCTTAACCTCTCTGAGCCTCATTTACTGAAGTGAGTATTGGACTGAAGGATTTCTAAGGTCCTTCTACTTATTTGGACTGTGTAATTCCAAGATTTCAGAGCTGAAAATATTCTGACCTTCCCTGGGAAGGAGACCCTGTATCTGGAAGGTGGTGGTTCAGGTGGGAGCAGGACAAGTTAGAGATGTCTTGAGCAAATATCCTCTTACTGTACTTGCTGGCTTCTGTGAAATAAGTGTGTGTAGTCAATACTTCCTTCTCAGTTCCTGATCACCATTCGTGGTCTCTTCAGTCCTTTTTTTTTTTTGGAAGTTCCTGCCATCTCTTTAGATTAAGCTCTCATTTCTTTTGTGTTTATTTAAATACTTAAATTTTCTTTCCTCGAACCTGATTTATTCTTATTTTCTTTGGACTTTTGCTCTTTCTCCTGATGCCTGAGACAAAATTTTCCTGATTTACAAACTTATTGGAATTAATGACAACAGGAGTAGGTTGTGCTCAGCTTCCTCCACCCCCTTTAAGTTTGTTAACTCAATGCCAGGTATTCATTCTTTATCAACAATTATTTTCTGAGCTATTACTATGTGCCAGGGACTGGCATAGGTGATGGGGAAGGAAGAGTGAAAAACAAAATTTCTGTCTTCATGGAGCTTAAGTTTTAATGGAGTCACATTCAGTGTCCTGAGAATTCTCTTTATCTTCAAGCTTCTATCTTTGAAGTGCTTCAATGAAAGAATTTACTAGTAAAACACCTGCCATGCTTTCTAACTACACTTAGTATCTACCTACTGTTTGCATTTTCCACCTTCCAAAATTCTCACCTTCCCTATAAGTTATACTGATAAAGTTTATATGTTTTTGTTTTTTTTTTTTAAATCTGTTAAATTTAGGCTCTTTAGGTCAGATACCCATCTCTTTTTTTAAACCCATGTTCTCTCCACTGCCATAAAGTACTATCTATAAAATCTTGATTCATTGCCAAGGCAAAGGTTGACATTGATATCATTAAACCAGAATGTTCCAAAAATAAATCATTTAATCAACTGGACTTCTGTCTTACTTTTCAGACTTTTCCTCCCTTGAAACTTTTATTATGAAAGCGAGCAAAAATTTGAAAATAAAGGTAGTTTTACCTGAAGACTTTGAAGTGAGTTTAGAAAGAACTTAAGTCCTATCAGATGAACTATTGTGTCTCACAAGTAGTGTGTGAAACCATTTTACAAAGAAATTTTGGAATCCATGATTTACTTTCTGTGTGTTTTTCTTTTTTAAGATTATTCACCTGGTCACCTCTACCACTGGTAAAGCTTATTTTATTCAAACTAGTACATTAGCCACCTTCCTGCATCCATTGTAAGTTAGTACCATTTTTACATTTAATTTTGCACAAGTTGTGAAGACCATACTTGGTTCACAGGGCTATAAACATTCCAACATTTGCCATTCACTAGATAATTATTTCATTAAACATAAATTATAACTTATTCAGTAGCTCCAGATAAAAGTGGCAATTACATGGTAAATGGATGCTCTAAGATTTGAGGAGAACAAATTACCTTGGTATTTTAATGGAGAGAGTTTTGTGAATTGAGAGTTTTCTGAGTATGCTATGCATAACTTTTATGCACAGCATCTCTCTGGCTAATAATGTGAGAACTGGTGATGCTTTCCATAATTAATGAGCTCAAATTACAAGAAAAAAGAAAGAAAAAGAAAAAAGACTGACAAGTAGATACCACAGGGCAGGGTGAAGACATAATTGTTATTTCAGGGAAATTATGTTTCAGATGACCACGATAGAAATGATTTTGTTGAGCAGATAATTTTAAACAGTTTCATGAGCAGACTTTAGAAGGTTAGAATATTTCCCAACAACTAACTATATGAAAATGTTCCTTTTTTTTTTGAAAACTCATTTAATTGAGAAGACTCATTGTTTTCAGCATTTTTCTTAAAGGGATTGTGACTCCCAAAGAGTTAAGAACAAACACATGGAGACTAATGTCTCAGTGTGGTTATTTGTATAAAACTGAGGATCTGAGAAGTACCTAGAGGTCTTTATGTGATGCCTTCTGGAGGACACAGCTCTGTAGTGGCACAACCACTCACTGAAACATGGTCCGGGCTGCTCACAGGTCTGGGTCATCACTGTTCAGTCTGTGTTGATGGAAATACTATCTGGTTGGTGCTGTTCTGTAGGGTAGCCATGAGCCACAGGTGTCTGTTGAGCACTTGGAAATGTGGCTAGTGTGATTGAGGAAATGAACTTGAACTTGACTTAATTTTATTGAGTTCAAACTGCAGTAGATCTGCACAGTGCAAATTCAGAGGAAGTGGGTTTGCGCCTTGTGCATCTGCTGATAAGAGTTGGAGGACCACGGTGCGTCACCTGCTGATGTATCCACATGGTTTGTGAATCTTGGATTGCAAGGAAAAATATAAAATAGTGTGATTTTCAAAAGAAATGGAAGCTTAGAGGAAACTTTACTGTGGCTACACCAATACTCCCAACAATCCACAAATACGCATCCCCAGTGCAAGCATGCATGCGCCCACGTTCACACACACACACACACAGAGTGCACTGTTGTAGGTTCTTTTTTAAAAAAATATATTTTATTTTTTTAAAATATATTTTATTGATTTTTTTACAGAGAGGAAGGGAGAGAGATAGAGTGTTAGAAACATCGATGAGAGAGAAACATCGATCAGCGGCCTCCTGCACACTCCCCACTGGGGATGTGTCCACAACCCAGGTACATGCCCTTGACCGGAATCGAACCTGGGACCTTTCAGTCTGCAGGCCAACGCTCTATCCACTGAGCCAAACCGGTTTCGGCAATGTTGTAGGTTCTTTTGTGCACAGAACACATTAAATGTTCATTTCGACACTTTGAATTTTGTATTCAGAGATCCTTGCTCTAAATAGTTTGATCATTGCTAATAACATTGGAGTTGAATCCTTCAGGCTACTATGAGAGGCAGCACTTGCTTAACGATCAGTGTGGCTAGGAAGTCTGAGAGTATCAAGTGGCTCAGGGGTCTGTAACGTCGCATTTTGCCAACATGTGCTTTGGCAGCTTTATTGTTGTTTCCTAAGTTTTGATTTAGTTTAAGGTCATGGGATTTTGTGAGAAATTAGTTTAAATAATTTGCTTTTAACTTTTTTACACTTATGGATACAAACTAAAGATGAGCTGTGATGTATGTCATTAGAAGATGTTTCTGTGATGATGGCTTGTGTGAGCTCTTGTACTTACTAAGCGAACCATGCAAAACACTTGTCATTATTCACTCATTCCAGTTGTTTTTGAGTATGTACTCTGGCTACTGGTGATAATGTGTATTTTCCCCCAATTGTCTGCCAATTGTCAACCTCTGACAGTTCAGAACATCAAGTGGGCGGTATGATGGGAGCAACAGAGAAGCCCTGTGAACCTGGACAAGTCACTTAAAACTTCTCATCTAAAACACCAACTGTTGACCCACACCATTTCTAAGGTTTTTTCTGCTCTCAAGCCTCTGACTTGTGTGTATGTGTTTAGTTTCCCCCTAGAACCTTTATTATTAGAATGAACCAATAACAGAAGAAGATGGGAATCTTGGGCAGTGCAGGAAATGTAGGGCTGGAGGATGTGTCAGGGTGAAGAAGGGGACAGTTAATGTCCAATGTTGGGCTCTTACCCCTTGTCCGTGGCTCTACAGGCCAGGTGGTGGTGTCCTTTGGAGGCCTGGTGAATTGCTTTTGAGACAGTCATCATCTCTCTGCACCCTGGGCTCTCACCACAATGGTAGTCCTGTTCCAGATGCCATGGGATTCCCTACTCTGTCTTTGCATTGGATTCTCCTCAGTCTGGAATGCTCCTCCTGCCGTCCCATTCAGCCTCCAGCCTCAGTGGACTTGTTGCCTAACTGGGAAACTTCCCCTGGGATTAAGCCATTCTCCTTTCACCCTCCTGAAGCCACTGACTACTCTGAGCAGGCTCAGGGAAAGCATGGGTCCTAACATACAGAGTAACACAGGAGGCCAGGTCATTCTCCACTGCATTTCTTTTCTAAAATCAACATATACTAGGGTGATTTTGCACTCACAAATGCAACAAGACTTACCTGTTTCTTAAAAGAATCTAGGAAGCTTTTATTAAGCACAGTGCCAGGAATAAAGAGGCAGGGCTATTTCCTCATGTCCCCTGCTTAACCCTTGCAACAAGCCTGCATGAATAAATGTGTTAATTGGATTAGGTGACTATATATCAAAAATAGTTCAGCTGTTGAGCTGAATGAATGTTTTGAAAATAACCAACACAGTTGACTATCTGAGTTACCACCTGACCTTCTTTGATTTGTCAGAGTGGTGGGTGAATATTTAGGGGCAATGTAAGGAGAGTCAGCCTTCTCCTCTGCCTCCACTTGCCAGCTACTCTCTTCTCTCCCCTCCCTTTCTTCTTTCCTTCCTTCCTTTCTTCCTTCCTCCCTTCCTTCCTTCCTTCCTTCCTTCCTTTTTTTTTCTTTTGAGAGAGGA
>NW_006286242.1:338150-398484 GCF_000327345.1 Myotis davidii
CTTCCTTCCTCTTCCTGCCTACCTTCCTCTCCTTTTTCCATTTTCATCTTCTTCCTATTTTACTTCTATTTTCTCATATTAACTCTTCTGTTGCTGCCTCTCCTCTTTCAACTTTAGTTGATAAGCCAAGGCATCAGCAACATAACCGTGGATATCTGTAAGTTTTACTGATTTTAATGTGTGTAGTCCTGGCTTCATCCAGAAGGATGTCCAGAATGACATCTAGTCTAATTAGCATATTACCCTTTTATTATTATAGATAATATATTTGTATAGACAGAAAACTACTTTAAACAGTTCTAATAGCTTTGTAATGCTGTTAATACTACAAATGATCATTTAAAAATTATTATAGTTTGAAACAATCTTATTTTTAAGCATTATTATATATTGTGGGAAGAGACTCTTGTTTCTTCTTAGAGTTAATTGATAATCTTTTCTTCACTGTTACCTATGTTTATATATAGGTATTATACATGTATATATGAATAGATCTGAATAACAACCAAAAACAATCTACTTACATTTTTTAAAAATGTAGTTTGCCATTAGTAATACGGAGAAAATGAGTACATGACATTCTAGTTTAATTTTAGTAGAGCTACACTTAAAATCAAGCCTCAGCTTCTACTTCGGTGTTTGTTAACTCAAATTTAAAATTAGAAATGTGGTAATGATTTGGCAGTTCTGATTTTCTGAGGGAAACCATATCATATTGTATGTGTGTGTGCTGGCCTTTAAAAATAGATACTGCCATGAAGAGACGAATGCTCATCTCTACTCATAGCTGATGCTGTGAACTGGTAGGCTTATACGGAGGCTGTGAGAGTCACTCTTCCAAGGAGTGCACAGCACCAACTTTGGCTGCATTCAGCTCACCTTCAGTCAGAGCTCTTTTGTTTTAAAAGCTAACTGCTGGAGGATAAACACTCTTCACCCTGATCATAAATATTTGTCTGATGGTTTTCACTGACCAAGATCATTTTGGCAGAAGAGTCATTAAAGTTTGACAGCCCCACCAGATTATACAAAATCCATTGCTTTTTGCAGACAGGTATCATATAGTCCATTTGAAAACATTTCTTCTCTGGTATTGAAACTCTCCTTAAATATATATATACTATGAAGCATATGAAGTACATAAAATAACTTAGACATGGCTGACCGAAAAAAATGTTTTTGTGCATTGTTATTCTGTCAGTCCTCTGAGGAATTCGCAGGGAATCGTGAATTTTAGAGTTTCTGTTTCTATGCTAGAGCCTTAAATCACTACCATTGTTCATCTTCTGATTATTTTTCATTGGAGGATGTGAACACTGTCATTCTGGGCTACTGAGGTGCTAGCAGAGCCACCTGGATCTTGAGTTGTCACTTCTAGCACAAATCTTTCCCCACCCCTATTTGCTTATGGATCCTTAAAGGCCTTGGTCACCAAACCAATAGTCTGCATTCAGGTGTCTGCTGAAAAGCTCCACCTATAACAGTGATGGCAAACCTATGACACGCGTGTCAGAGTTGACACGCGAACTCATTTTTTTGGTTGATTTTTCTTTGTTGAATGGCATTTAAATATATAAAATAAATATCAAAAATATGTCTTTGTTCTACTATGGTTGCAAATATCAAAAAATTTCTATATGTGACACAGCACCAGAGTTAAGTTAGGGTTTTTCAAAATGCTGACACGCCAAGCTCAAAAGGTTCGCCATCACTGACCTATAACCTGGAAGGGAAGGGGCAGATTGTTTAGGGCAGAGACTGTTGACTCTGAAAGAACCCAGAGATTCTCTGGGGTCTGCCTAGACAATTGTATTTGATAGTCACACATGACTAGAACCAAGGCATTTGGGTTTGTCAGTGGTTGAGAGAGTCAAGGCTGCACCAGGCACTAGGGAAGGTATAGGTCTGACCCTGCTTTGACTTTTGCTTTGTGCAGACACTAATGCAGAAAAACTCTGCCAGAGGCCTAAGGCCCTGCCTCTTCTCTACAGCAGGAACTTGCTATGTGAGGGAAGTGCAGACAGCCTATCATGGTCAAAAGAGACAGTGGTTTCCTTTCCATGGCCAGATGGAAATAAAATAAAACTTGGAATTTGATGAACTATTCAGAAATCCCCCATCCCTAAGAATTATGTGTTGGGATCTTGATCCTTAATCTGAACTGTGTGGGTTTAAAGTCAAATTTATTACATATTTATCTCCTCCCGAAGAAGACAGGATTAACTAGCCTTCCTTGAGAACATTCCTCTTCCCTCTGGTTTTCATGAGCCCCTTGGGAGCAGTCTTACATCTCTATGGATGCTGCCTCACAATCATTTTATCACGTGAATGGAGGTGACTAGGACAATTTTATGTGGTTCATGACATTGACTGCTTTAGGGCTTGAAAACCTAAAGATGTTAATCTTGGCCGTATTTTGGAATATTCAAACTAGCATCAATCCTCTAAATCAGATACCCTCATTTGCTATCAGATTTAGCTTCAGTCCCCACCCGCTCACTGCTCTACAGAGAGCCACACAGAAACAGATTGAGGAAAAGTCTAATCCCGATTGAAACAGGGAACCACCTGAAACAAGTCCACCTGAGGGCACAGAGAAGCCTCATGTCACTTAGAGGATCTCTCCAAGGAATCTCTAAAAAGGATTTACTTTCATGTATCTCACGGAGGTTTTTTTAGTTGAGTAGACAGAATTTCTTAATGTGAGTTTGCATTTCCTCTAGTTGACTTATATTTAAACTAGAAGCCTGATGCACGAAATTCATGCAAGAGTAGGTCTTCCTTCCCCTGGATGCCGGCACTGGCTTCCCTCTGGCACCTGGGAACCGGGCTTCCCTTGCAGCCCTGGCTTCGTCAGGAAGGTTGTCCAGAAGGACGTCCGGTCTAATTAGCATATTATGCTTTTATTATTATAGATAGCCTGACAGTAGCATGGAGAACATGCACAAGGACATACATGTGCACGCGGGTGGACCTTGGCACGCAAGAGAATATTCTAGAGCTAACCAGCAGCCTGGCCTCTGTGTGGACCTGACCCAGGAAGAAGACTAGCATTGCTTGGGTGTACTCTGGCTGTACTCTATAATTTTAGGATTGTGCAAAAGAATTGACTAAATATTATTTGAAATTTAAAATAAAATTTATAGCTCCTAAGAGAATTACATGACCTGCCATACATTTTACATAAAAGAAATCAGTGCAGTACAGTAAATCTTCATGCCAAAATAACAAGTTTTTTATATGAGGTTGTATATGAGAACTGTCTTGTATATCAACTTATTGTAGATTTTATTTGATTTTGGAACAACTTGCTTATATATAAGGTATCCCAAAAAATGTGTACACACACTTTGAATAATTATGAAGGCAGTGTTTATTAAAATACATTTCATTTTCAAAATTGAGCTATCAGCTGTTAGAGTGTATATACATTTTTTGGGATACCCTGTGTATCATAATTTCTTGAACTCCAAAGTTATAGAATGTTTGCATGTTTTTGTCTTAGAAATACAATTTACCACCTAGCGAGTTTGGCTCAGTGGATAGAGCGTTAGCCTGAAGACTGAAGGGTCCTGGGTTTGATTCCCAGTCAAGGACACATGCATGGGTTGCAGGCTTGATCCTTAGTGTGGGGCGTGCAGGAGGCACCGATCAATGATTCTCTCTCTTCATTGATGTTTCTTTCTCTCTCTTCCTCTCCCTCTCTGAAATCAATAAATACATATTACCAAAAAAATAAAATAAAGTATTTTAAAAAAGAAATATAATGTACCCCAAAAGTAAGTGATTTTATAAATATATATATATATAGAGAGAGAGAGAGAGAGACAAAAATGAGAGAGGGAGAGAGAGAAAGAGAGAGAGAGAGAGAGAGAGAGAGAGAGAACCTTGAGTTGTTAAACAAAAACTAGATTTAGTCTTCTTTAGGAGCATGTTATTTAGATGAAGTATTATGTGATGTTATTGCATATTATATAGGAAAAGCATCAATGTCAGCTTAAACTTACTGAAATGAATGTGAGGAAATCAGTGTGGAAGTGTGAAAACTGGCAAATTTAATTATTCTGAAAATTGGGTATTTCCAAGTGGCAGATATTTTTAAGCATCTCTAAACAGATTTGGAAAATGTTCTTATACTTATATTTGGTATTGGTATATATGATAATTAGCACTTCTAACCATTGCTATCCCAATAAAGGTACACAGCAGCTATTCAATTAACAGTAGTACGTGAAACAATTAATGAATGGAACACACACACACACACACACACACAGGAGCTCAAAAAGTACAAGGCACTGAAAGCTCGCTAGTGAAAATTTACTTTATAACATTTTTGATTCACTCATACCTTCTCTAGAAGGAAGGTGATTGTTTTTGTTTTAAACAGCTCCATTTTTATACTGCAGGTGACAAGTGAGGAATACCCAGTTATAAGCTTTTAACAAAATGAGTAATTAAACACAGAAGGTACCACTATTAAAATTGAAATTAAGTTTGTCATTTAATCCAGTGCTGTTTTAAATTCACTTTGTGTATTGATGGGGAAAATATACTAAATAATATAATATACCGTTGAACTTTTTAATGTAACTGAGAGAATTAAGATAATTTTAAAAGATTTGAAAACAATGTGGCAACTGTCTAGCAAATTGTTTAATTAAATCTAATGTAAATCTTATGTAATAAAAGGCTAATATGCAAATTGACCGTTCGGAGGAATAACCGGTTGCTATGACATGCCCTGACCACCAGGGGGCAGACGCTCAACACAGGAGCTGTCCCCTGGTGGTCAGTGTGCTCCCATAGGAGGACCACACTCAGCCAAAACCAGGCTCACGGCTGGTGAGCGCAGCTGCAGTGGCGGGAGCCTTTCCTGCCTCCTTGGCAGCACTAAGGATGTCCGACTGATGGCTTAAGGGAGCGGGACTAAGCCAGAGGTCAGACATCCCTCAAGGACTTCTGGACTGTGAGAGGGTGCAGGCCAGACTGAGGGACACCCCCCCCCCACACACACACACACAAAAGTGCACGTATTTCCTATGCCGGGCCTCTAGTGAGATATAATCATTATGATATGATTTTAAAAATTTAAAACCTGGTATTTTTCTTAAATAGATGCTGTCTTGTATCTTAAAAGGTTTGCTAACATAACTCACTTATTTGAAAGTTCAAACCTGATCCCTGACTGCAAGCTCTTTCTGTGGTCTCTGGAGCCAGACTATATGGGTTCAAATTCCAACATCTTTTAGTTGCCAATTGTATTAACATGGACAGATAACCTCTGCCTCGATTTTTTTTTAAATATTTTTTTATTGACTTCAGAAAGGGAGAGGAAGAGAGAGTTAGAAACATCAACAATGAGAATCATTGATCAACTGCTTCCTGCATGCCCCCCAATGGGGGTCAAGCATGTGCCCATATGGGAATCAGGACCCTCAGTCTGCAGGTCTACACTCTATCCACTGAGCCAAACCAGCTAGTCTGCCTCAATTTTACCACTTGTAAAATGGGAATGATAATAGGACATGGCACATAGCTTGTTCAGAAGATTAAATGGGCTGTTACATGTAAAACACCTAGAGCAGCACTTGCCGCATGGCCGTGTTTACTGGGACACTATCACTATTAATCTTCATTAGGGCCAGGACTTGTAGGTTTTAATTTTAGCCTTAAGCTGTGAGGATTTTCTTAACTAAATTTTTATTGCAATGTTTTTTTTTATAACTTTGGTATTAAAAATAGATTATTTGAGCCTGTGATTTTCTTTTTTTTTTTTTTTTGAAAGCTAGGGAAGTGGTTTACTATCTCTTCACTTAAAAAGTAGTTTTGCATCCTGACCAGTTTGGCTCAGTGGCTAGAGCATCGGCCTGTGGACTGAAGAGTCCCAGGTTCAATTCCGGTCAAGGGCATATACCTTGGATGCAGGCACATCCCCAGTAGGAGGTGTGCAGGAGGCAGCTGATCGATAATTCTCTCTCATGGATGTTTCTAACTCTCTATCTCTCTCCCAATAAAATATATTTTTTAAAAGTAGATTTGCTGGCTGGCATGACTCAGTGGTTGAGCATCAACCTATGAACTAGGAGGCCATGGTTCCATTCCTGGTCAGGGCACATGCCCGGGTTTTGGGCTTGATCCTCAGTGTGGGGCATGTAGAAGGCAGCCAATCAATGATCCTCTCTCATCACTGATGTTTCTCTCTCTCTCTCTCTCCAGCTCCCTTCCTTTCTTAAAAAAAAAAAAAAGATTTAAAATTATTTTAAATTAATTATGTTATTTTAGTAACAATAATAGAAAATGACTACTTCTGATGCCTGAGTGGTCATTCCAACGCCACTTTCCTGAGGAGGTGAATCTCAGTTCGTCATGTCACCAGCATTCTGTAGCTGGTTCACATTGAGAAAGCTTTGGTCAAACTCTTGTACATTCCACAAGGGAAAAGGAGAACTTTCCTACCTAGGTGGAGTTGAGTGGGCTTGTGGAACTCATATTAAAATGCCTATCTGTGTTTTAGTACTGTTAAGTGGGTTTGTTTAAAAAGCAACATAAAAGAAGAGAACATTCTTTGGGTTCAGATGTCAAATTGTAGATGAATATCTTCATGTTATTCATCTGGACATGCATGATCTAGAGGAAATTCTGGGTTGATTGAGATAAGATATTTCAACTAGTCATATTGTTATCAGTTTGAAATAGATGATAGTTTGGTGATTGTTTTCTAAAATTGAATGATCATTAGAGTCTCTTGATAAAGGCCTTGAAAACTACAGTTTGCTGGCCCACCTGACATATTTACTCATAATGAGGAGGTAGAGACCATAATCCTCCTCAAGTGATTCCCATGCACAGCATAGTGGGCGCCACCAGGACTCTCCTGCCCCTCCCTCTAATGCACCTTGGTCCAGTGCCATTCAGCATTGGCACATAAGTGGACTCACCAGCAGTGGGACTTGGAGGACATTGTTCTAATAAGCTGTGTATTTAGGACATATGTGACTAGGAAAATCAGCTTACTAAGAATCGAAGGATATTTTGTGGAAAAAAACAACAACTGTGCAACATCCTTTAGAAAAACCACATTTAAAATCCAAGAGAGATCTCGATTTACTCTTCTTATTTTTACCGGATCCAGAGCTGAGATGGATGAGTTTGCAAGTGATCCAACTGTACTTCAGCCCAGCCCACCGATTCTACAACTACTTTCATTTCTGATAGGAAGAACGCTCAGTCATTCTATTTCCTGATTTCACTACCAATACATGAGAAAGGCATAGCAGAACGCTCTCTAAAAGGTTTTCCTGAGAATAACAAGAACAAGGGCCATTACAAACCTATAGTCAATTGTTACTGCCCAGGAGTCTCCAGGCTCCCTGGGACCTTTGCTCAGATGACCTCACCATTCTGCTGTCACACCCCTGGTCCCCGAGGTCCAAGCAGATTCTCTTCTTACTTGTAATAGGAAGAAGGGCTGAGAATTGACATTTTTCTGAGATAGCTGAGGAGGGGAGTCCTGCCAACATCTAGGCTGTCGCCTTGGGAAGGTAGAAGATTTCTGGGGAGAAAGGAGCCAACAGATTTCATTCCATACCCCCTCCTCTCCCACTAGGATGTTGAGTATCTCCTGGAGCCCAATGTCCATGGAATGATAGATTCTCCTCCTTGTTGCTGGCATAGCCCCTTTTTCTTATAATAGCCACATTAGCTTTGAACCTCTAGGACAGCAGTTCTCAACCTGTGGGTCGTGACCCCTTTGGGGGTCGAACAACCCTTTCACAGGGGTCACCTAAATACATCCTGCATATCAGATATTTACATTACAATTCATAACAGTAGCAAAATTAGAGTTATGAAGTAGCAACGAAAATAATTTTATGGTTGGGGATCACCACAAAATGAGGAACTGTATTAAAGGGTCGCGGCATTAGGAAGGTTGAGAACCACTGCCCTAGGATGTTCCAAGTGTGGGGTCCAGGGAACCAATTGGCTCCAGTCACCTTGAAGGAGTCACTCTAAATTCTGACTGATTGTAACCAAAAATTCTCCAAGTAGTTGCTTTGCTTCTGAGATATTCCTTTTTCTCATGTGCAAGATACTACAGGGCTGGGGATTCACTGCCTTGTGGCCACATCTAATGATAGTCAACCCTACCTCTGGTTACCACTGAATTCAAAGACTTCTGTACCTTTGACATTGGTCTGTTCCCCATTCCTCTTTAGAATATTCCAGGATGTTATACATGCCAAGTAACTTTTATTTTAAATAAGGGGTAGCATTCGAACCATTCTATGTCATAGGGACAAGCCTTCCAGAGCTAAAAAGAGACATTTATCACATCCTGTCCTGGCTCAGGAACAGTTGGGATTGAGCAACCACCTGACAGTTATTGGCGGTTCTCCCACAGCAGCTTCTATCTGATATGACCAGGAGCTGTACTGTGCCAGTGCCCCGCCCTAACATTTAAAACAGATAAAGCCTTTAAAAACATTGGGCTTTTGAGTGCTTTGAGACATAAAAAAAAAAATGTGAAGGAACTATGCACTGAAGATAAAAAAAATCTTCCTTTTCTTTTCCTTTTTTTTTTATATAAATACATTTTTATTGACTTCAGAGAGGCCAGGAGAGGGAGAGATAGAAACACTAATGATGAGAGAGAATCATTGATCGACTGCCTCCTGCATGCCCCACACTGGGGATCGAGCCCACAACCTGGGCATGCATCCTTGACTGGAATCGAACCTGGGACCCTTCAATCCACAGGCTGATGCTCTGTGTACTAAGCCAAACCAGTCAGGGCAATCTTCCTTTTCACTGAACAAAAGTAAACCAAGAATTACAGTAAGAAGGATTTCTGTGAGGCACAGGAAACTTGGATTGTAGAGACTGGCACCAGTGCAGTCACTGGGCTGAGCAGAAGGCCACATTCTTCTCAGGCACTTAGTGTTATGTGTTACTTATTACCTAAAAAGGCAGGAAGAAACGCAAGATGTTACAGATTGAAAGAGCAGAGAGGGGATGTGCTGGAATTAGGAGACAGCCTACAACTTGGGAGTTTGTATGAGCAAGCAATGCTTTGGGTACTGCACAGGTTCCTCTGGCAGCCCAGAAGCTCCAGGTGAGTGCACACACAAATCCTCACAAATGGGTAAAGTGTGTGATGAGATGTAGGAATTGAGGAGCAGGAGGCCGATTGAGTCCTGTAGACTTCATGGAGACTCCCCTCCTCACCTAGAGAGAAATGAGGCAGAGTAGGATTTAGATAAATGGAAAGATGGAGGAGGTCAAGTGCAGATGAAGGTACAATGAATGCACAGTTTGGCACTGGAGAGCCTGAATGACAAGATAAGTGGTGTGTGTTTATTGGCCACAGGAAACCATGGGAGTTTTAATGGGACAGATGCTCACACAGCATGAAGGGGGAGGGTGGAAGAGGAGGCACTGAGGAGGTAGCTAGGATGCTACTGTGATTGTGCAAGTCTCAGACTGCGATGACAACAGCAGGAAGAGAAAGGGAGGGGCCAGAGGGAGTGAAGGAAGACTTACCCAGTGTGAGGGCTTGATTGGATACAGATATCTGCAAAGATGGAAGAGATGCAAGTGGGACTGATCACTAAGATCCTCAGGGAGCCACGGGACATACCTGAGATAAGGACCAGGTTATGCCAACCTCGCTGTGATGAGCTTGCTCATTTCTCAGGAGTCCGCCTGGTGGAGATCAGGCAGGTTCAGTAGGAGTGCAGGCAGAGCCAGGTGACCTTGGTGAGAGAGGAGGGTTTTGTAGAGAGGTAACTGCCAGTCTTCACTTAGGCCAGTGGTTCTCAACCATGGCTGCTCATTAGAATCACCTGGGAATCTTTTTAAAATCCTGATTTCTGGGCCTCATCCTCCAGAAATTCTGTTTCTTTGTTATGGGGTGGGGCCACAACATTAGTAACAAAGAAACAGAATTTCTGGAGGATGAGGCCCAAAGATCAGGATTTTAAAAAAGATTCCCAGGTGATTCTAATGGGCAGCCAAGGCTGAGAACCACTGACTTAGGCTACCTTCACAGTAGAGAAGCTAATCCTGCCCAGGCTGAAAATCTGTGGATGGCCATGAGTGAAAACACCTGATGAGTGAGGTGCTGAGATACAGAGCTGGTAGGTGTGGGGGTAAGAAGTAGAGAGTCTGATGCTGAAATGATTGCAGATCCGAGTTGGGCAGTGACTGATGAGGGTCTTTATCACTTTCCTTAGAAATCTGAAAGCATCATAGACCACATAGAAGCACCACCACCCAACCACCTCCATAAGCAATACACTGAAGGGGTGGATTCAGTGGGCACCAGAGCTCTGCTGAAGTAAATCCTGCTCTATGTGATGGGCCCCTGCACAGCTGATCCTCTGTGGTGCTCAGAGGTCAGTGGTTGTAGCCAGTCCTTGCAGCTGATTGGCCTGAGGGTAAATCCCTTCCATTGACATGCCAACAGTAATCAAGGCTCAACTACAAGAGGAATACACAACCCACACAGGAGGTGCACCTCAAGTGACCAGTTTGGTGACTGGGGAGGCTGGGCATTGGAACCTGCAGAACACCTACTGCATTGGGCCAGTCCACCAAGCCTGGGAGATGTAGCAGCTCTACCTGATACATAAAATGAACACAGAGAGGCTGCCAAAATGAAGAGACAAAGAAACATGGTCCAAATGAAAGAACAGAACAAAACTCTAGAAAAAGAAATAAACAGAATGGAGGCAAACAATCTAGTAGATGCAGAGTTCAAAACACTGGTTATAAGGATTTCAGTGAACTTAGTGAGAACCTCAACAGCATAAAAAATGACTAGTCAGAAATGAAGGATACATTAATTGAAATGAAGAATAATTTATAGGTTATCAACAGGACAGCCTGGCTGGTGTAGCTCAGTGGTTAAAGGTCGACCTATGAACCTGGAGGTCTCAGTTCAATTCCTGGTCAGGAAACATGCCCAGGTTGCAGGCTCAATCCCAAGTGGGGGATGTGCTGGAGGTGGCCGATCAATGATTCTCTCTCATCATTGATGTTTCTATCTCTCTCCCTCTGCCTTCCTCTCTAAAATCAATAAAAATTTATTTTTAAAAAATAGTAAAGTGGAAATTAAATCAGCTATTTGGAATATAAGGCAACAAAACAGAACCAATCAGTACAGCAAAAAGGAAAAAAAAAGAATAAAAAAAAAATGAGGGATGGTGTAAGGAGCCTTTGAGACAACTTCAAGCATACCAACATTTGCATTATGAGGGTGCTGGAAGGAGAAGAGAGCAAGAAATTGAAAACCTACTAGTATTTGAAGAAGTAATGACAGAAAAATTCCCTAACCTGGTGAAGGAAATAGACATACAAGTCCAGGAAGCACAGAGAGTCCCAAACAAGATGAACCAGATCACACCAAAACATATCATAATTAAAATGCAAAAGGTTAAAGGCAAAGAATTTTAAAAGCAACAAGAGAAAAACAGTTAGTTACCTACAAGGAAGTTCCCATAAGACTGTCAGTTGGTTTATTAACAGAAACTTTGCACCCAGAAGGAATTGGCAAAACATATTCAAAGTGATGAAAAGCAAAGACCTACAACCAAGATTATTCTACCTAGCAGAGTTATCATTTATAATTGAAGGACAGATAAAATGCTTCCCAAACAAGAAAAAGGTAATGGAGTTCATTGCCACCAATCCAGTATTACATGGAATCTTAAAGGCTCTTCTTTAAAAAGAAGAAAGAAAAAACAATATTTAAAAAAAATAAATGAACAAGCAAACAGAAACAGACTCATGGGAAGAGAGAACATTTTGATAGTTGCCAGATGGGAGGGGGTTTGTGGGAAGGGGTGAATAAGGTGAAGGGATTAAGAAGTACAAATTGGTTGTTCCAGAATAGTCATGGGGGTGTAAATATAGCATAGGGAATATAGTCAATAATCTATACTAATAAAAGGGTAATATGCTAACTAATTAAGGTGGATGTCTTCTGGACATCTAACCGTACAAAGCCACAGTGGCTGTGAGGCCTGGGGCTTACAGCAGCCTTGAGCCCTGGCGGCTGCAAGGCCCGGGGCTCATGGCAACCGTGGGCTCACGGCAGCCATGGGTTCAGGCAGCTGTGGGCTCAGGTGGCTGCAAGGCCCCAGGCTCAGGCCTTGCAGCCACCACAGCTGGCAGTGATGGCAGCAGCAGCGGGGTGATAGGGGCAGCACCTTCCCCTGATCAGCCCTATCGCTTCCTGCAGAGGAGCGGCCCAAGCCGGCAGTAGGACATCCCCTGAGGGCTCCCAGGCTATGAGGGGGACAGGTCTACTGAGGGACTCCCCTCCAGTGCATGAATTTTCGTGCACCAGGCTTCTAGTATTCTAATAACTATGTATGGTGTCAGATGGGTGTGAGATTTATCAGGATGATTACTTAGTAAATTATGTAATGTCTAATTACTGGGGTATACACCTGAAACTAATATAATAAGTCAACTATAATTGAAAAATGAAAATGATTTAAAAATGGAAACAAAAGAAAAACAGGCTCTCTCTAAGTAAAGCCTCTGATGTCTAGCAAAGGAAAAAAAGTTTAAATAGTTAAATTTTTTCAAACATTACAAAACAGTGACATCCTGATTTGAACAAATCAACTGTATAAGGAAATTTTCGAGGCAGTTGGAGAAAACAGAATGTAGATCAAGTATTAGATGATACCAAATAACTGTTAATTTTGTTATGTGATAATAGCATAATGGTTATGCAGGAAAACATTATGTTTTTAAATGCATATTAAAGTATATAAGGTTAAAATGACTTGATATATTGGGTTTGCTTCTTTGTGTACAAATAACTTTGTAGATAGAGAAGAGATAATAAAATAACTTGGCAAACCCTGTTGAATATAGTGGGGGTACAGGAGGATTGTTTTAGCAATATCTCTATTTTGCATGGGTTTAAATTAAAAAAAAAATTTAAATACCAGAATAAAACATAGGAGAATTTCTTCATAGCGATGGGTTTGGTGACCATTCCAACTGATTTACAATCCAAAAGCCTTGAAATAAAAGATTGATTAAAAGCAATTTTGCAGTGGGTGGGGGAGGGAACCAACAAAGGAAAAGGAAAAACTAGGAAAACTATTCACAACTTATATCACCGATATATGACTAAAAATTAATATGTAAACTTCCAGAAATCCTAAAAAAAAAGCAACACTGTAGATTGGCAGAGCATCTAACTGACAGCACACAGAAAAGGAAAAAGGGTCTAAAACATGTGAGAAGATGCTCAGCCTCATTCGTAGTAAGAGAAATAAGGCTGGGCTGTGACTGGAAGGCCCCAGAGCAACAGTTTGTCATCTGCTGTGATTGCTGAGGCTGGGGAACAAGAACCATCAGACAGGATGGAAGATGGTAGAGTGTCTGTGAGGAGCAGTTTGCCAGTTTCCATCAGAATTGCTTCAGTTGTGCTTACATTCAAGGTTATACTCCATAGCTTTGTGTGAAAAGCAAAAGATTAGAGGCTTGGATGCCCATCAAGAGGGGACTGGTTAAGTAAATTATGGAGCACTCTGCAGCGGTAACACAATGAGGCTGTTGTCTGTTTGCCTACAGGGAAAGATCCTCAAAGGACATCACTAAGTATACTTTATATGTGTATATAGAAAGGAAACTAAAATTGTATATGCTTGAATAAAGAAATTCTGTAAAGACAAACAAGAAACGAATAACTGGTGAGTAAGAAGTAAGGGATAAAACCAGAATATTTCACTGTGAACCTTCTCCTACTTTTTAGCTTCATTCCAATCCCATGAATCAAGAAGTTACAACCATACACTGGATTTAAAAGACTACTATAGGCTCAGTACGTTGAGTCATCTTTGCAGACCAGTTCTGGCTTTATGTATTACATCTATTAGCAGTAGAATTTTATATGAATTGAGTGAAAGTCCAAATATAACAGTTAGGTCACTTGAAAACATGCACCTCAAGTGCCCTTTAAATGTGCTTTTAAATATGTGTTTTGTTGAGAATGTGGTCTGACCGGCCCTGGGTGGCTCCTTCTATGAAGTAAGATGCTGTGACTATTCTGGAGGGAAGCTCCCTCAGCTCACTCTGTCATTTCATCACCTGCCCATCCAGCCAGCTGCTCCATTAACTAAGAATACCAAGTACATTTCAAAACTGCAGGTGAAAACAATAGATAAACTGACCAAAAATTATATGATGATTCTTGGGAGATTTTTAGCCTGGAGCCAGGGCTGTTTTATTGTGTCCCAAGCTCCAAGTGTTTGCTAACCAAATGCTTTGTCATCTTTGGTTTAAAAGCTGCACATTAGCACCTGTTTTATTTACTTCACACCATGCCCACAGAACTCCTCCTTTGAAGACAATTGATTTCGATTTTCAGTCATTCAGGAGACAATTACTAAATTGGTCCCTTCTCCTCCCCCCATTTTTCTTCTTTATAAGGAATAGGGGATAGAAACAATATTAGCTCTTTCATTCTGTGTTTATAAGATGTGAGAAAAGGGCAGGGCTCCTGGGGTTCTCACAGACATTTCCTCCCCTGGACTAAGTGCCTTCATGTCAACAGCAGTCCTGCTCAGAAGTTTTAATGAACACCCAACAGGGGTGAAGAAGCTTCTCTGAGCTTCCAGTAGTCAGGCCTTCAGAAGTCCTTCATAGTCATCTTAACGGGAATGAAAATACTTCCAATAATCTTTTATCTCTTCCCTCTTTTTAAAACAATTAGGTTTAGCCATCTTTCAGAGTAGACAGTTTACATCTTTAAACAGTTACTGCAAAGCCACGAAAACTGCAGTTTAAAATTTACATGATTTACACGTTTTTACTTAGAAGGTATGATCTCACCAGCAGTATATTATATTCATAAATGGAAATGTTGGCAGCAGGAAAAGCACACCAGGTGTCCAGAGGCTCTCAACCTGTGGGTCGCAACCCCTTTGGTGGTGGAACGACCCTTTCACAGGGGTCGCCTAAGATCATCCTGCATATCAGATATTTACATTATGATTCATAACAGTAGCAACATTACAGTTATGAAGTAGCAATGAAAATAATTTTATGGTTGGGTCACAACATGAAGAACTGTATTTAAAGGGCCAGAAGGTTGAGAACCACTGTGTTAGACCGATAGGATGAGTCCAGACCTGGGTTCAGCAACCTCGGTTTTTGAGTCCAGCTAGGGAAGAATTCAGAGCCAAGACTCAAACTGTAAGAGAGCATTTATTTGGAAAATCACCGAGATAGAAGAAGTAATTTGTAGAAGAAATGGGTTAAGGAAACAAGATATGGAGGTAAAGGAAGGGCCCTTGGAGCTTAGGAGTGAGGGAGGTAAAGGTGCTGTGCCAGGGGGTATTGAGAGGGGGTGGAGGAAGGGAAAGGCATGGGTGTGCTCCCTGGAAGGAGAAGGTTTTAAGGGTGAAGATGTCAGGGGAGGTCCCAGGGAAAGATCTTAATAAAATATTCATCAATTTTCCAGGTGTGTCCTTTCAGGGCTAGAGTCTTTACTGACTGATTGGTTGGCACCAGTGTCTTCAGTCAATACAGCTGGTCCTGACGTCAGCCTTGGCCATGGCATCACTTGTCTGGTTTTGCTGCTTTCCTTGGCCTGGAGCTGAAATACAACTAGGCCTCAGTGTTATCTCTGGGAAGTAAAGGTCAGGGGGTATAACCACATGACCAGTGATATGCTAGGTGAGGAAAGGTCACCCAGGGGATGAGGTCCCACCCTATAATTACCCTTTGCTAGTCACCCAGGGCTTCCATCCTGGTGACCTTCTGTACCTGGACTATAGTCCTTGCTCTGCTCATGTCTGTCTAACTGCCTACTACAGAAACATTTGTGTTCCCCCCCCCCCCGCCCCAAATCATTCAGGTGAGGAACAGTTACCTGCTGCAGTAACTTGTAGAGCAGGGAGGGAAGTTGAGGCAGGCAAACCAGCAGTGTTGGATCATGTACCATGTCAGTGGTCCTTCCTGGAACAGCCCATAATGTTCTTGTCTGTAAGTCATTGCAGAATAATCAAAACTGGATTGGCATGGACAGCATTTCTTTTGTAGGTGGTTCAGATTGCTAATAGTTCCATAAATTGTTAAAAGCAAAAACATTGGCATATAAACTCATGTTTTGAAAGAACATGACTAAATCTATCACATAGATACCAAACATTGCCCCAGATTTGGGCTGAGTGGAATTTACAGTGATGCCAACAAGCAGTGGACTGATAAAGGAGAGACTGTTAGAAGGGTAATGCTAACTGAATAATGGTCCGAGTGAGCATTAAATGTACAAGGGATACATTAGAAAGAAATCTGTGTGATGGGAAGAGAAGAAAAGAACAGAGAGGAAAAGGAGAGAGGAAGGTTGGTGGGGAACTGTAGAGGATGGCCTGGCAATGGTATCTGTAGACACCTCCACTGGGTCATTACAGACATGAGTGCCCTCGATTTTTAGAACAACTTTCTAACCATCATTAGGGGGATAATTAGCCTAACTGGCACATAACCAGAAAACACCAGACCTGGGGTTTAAACTCCAGTCTGTTTCAAGAGCCTGGGGCCTTTGCACTAAGTGTCATCTGTGGTACATCACTAGTCACTGCCCCTACATCAGAGCTGAAAGCCACGGGTTTAATCCTGAAACCAGTTTAACCCCCTCCCAAAATTGGGGCCAGAAGTGGCGGGGTGCTAGGGTGAAAGAATGCTTATGACTCTGCCGACCCAAACACATTTCCTCTTTTAGAGAAATGCATGAGAACACAACTCTTAGTTTAGAACTAAGCTTTTCTTTTCAAGGATAAAGAATAGCACATTTTGATCTTTAAAATCACTTGTAGCTCCAACTCTGGTCTTCAGTCAATCTGAGTGTACATTGGTTTTAGATTAAAACATAGCATGTGGCCTTCTGGAAAACAAAGTGAAGAAATAAAACTCCAGGGGGGGATTTTTTTAATGCCTTTGCCCTAGGAACTGATTTATGTTGGTATTGTTAGCTATTTTCCTTGGATGACAAACTTGTATAATTGTAGTAACATGTTTCTGAGATGCAGAGGGGGAAAACCACAACAAAATGTAAACCTTTCAAGTTAGCACATGAGTAATGTATATTAATGACAGAGAGAAATGAGCCAGGAAAAAGGATTTTCAAGAAGGAACACCACAGGCATCAAGGGAGTGCCTGTGTCCTGGGGTTATATTATCTGATTTCTGGAAGCGAGTTGCTCACCATCTGAGGGTTGGAAATAAGCTGGGTCTTAATCATGGTATGTGTTGGTATCATTTGGGTCAGTTGATCATTCTAATGTAATCTCCTACAAAAGGGACCCCATAGTGGAGAGGTCTGGGAGGGGTTATGCAGATACAACAGTGGGATTTTAGTCAGGACAATCTTTCGTTGTCTCATCTCCTCCTTTCCCTTATTCACTGGGAACTTGTTCGGTTATATTTATTATAATTTCACTCCAGAATGTTTGAATGGGGTCCTTTTTCCCCCAAGCTCAGCGACTAATCAAATTGTAATAGTATATTCTCTAATAATATTTGTTTAAATGTACCTCCAGGCAATCAACTTTACTATGTAAATGATGCTGGTGTTTAAAAAAAGAAACTGTCTTAAAGTCTTAACTTTGCTTTCCTGCACCTTAGCCAACCAATGCGTTCCTCCGTCAAATGAGGAGGTTCAAGGAGCTATGGTTTTCACCCCAGGCTGTACTTTTAACCAGTTTCCCAGACCTGGATCTGCCTGGAGAGTCTGGTGCCATCCATCTAGGGTGTGCCTGGGGTTGGGGAGGTCTCAGGGCTCCTTGGGAGAGCCCAGCACTCAGCTGCAGTGGAGAACTACTGACCCAGAGCGTTTCCAAAGCCCTTTCTGGCCCTAAAGGTCATTCGACCAGGAGGTCCCAGATGAATTTCACTGCCCCTTGCTGGTTTCTAGTCTGTGTCATATATACTAAGGGCCAAAATTCAGTTAAATTTTCAGTGATCCTTGTAAGAATCTCATTTAGTCCAAAGCACCTCTTTTTTGCTGTGTGTATTTTATCACATAGTTCATTCATGGGCTATGTGTACATTGGTCTTAGATTAGATGAATTGGTGGTCCATGAGGTCCAAAAGGTTGGCGACCACTGGTGTAAATGGTCTCCAACCTCCACGTTCACTTCTCCCCATTCAGAATAACAAACATTCAGAACAGCAAGCCATATACAAAAGGGCTCTAATTAACATTACTCTACTTAGTGTATACTTGATGGACATCTTTCACATACACTGTAAATTGCATTCACGCTGTGGGCCATTGTTCTTTCATCTCATAAGAACCCAAATCTTGTCTGTGTGACCATCTGGGAATTGATTTTGTTATTTTTGCTTCCTGCTGGAAGACTACAAAAATATTTTAAAACAAAACTGAACCAAAAAAAAAATGTAGAAAACATAAAAGAAAGGAAAAGATTCTTGTGATTTAGAACTTGTTCTAAATTTTCCAGGCAAGAGGAAAAAACAGCTGTTACCCTGTGAGTGTACCCGAAGGTCAAAGTCCAGCTTAGGAGTTAACTGTTGTCCTCCTCTCAGTCATGGGACCCCCACTGTTTGGGGCCCATATTCCGTGTCTCATCCCTCCCTGAATTGCTCACACTAGTTACTGCAGAGATTAAATATTCCTGCTATAGAACACCCCATCCCCCCACCCCCCAAATCAATGTGATCAAATATTTCTGAAGTTAAACAAAATGACATATTGGCTTGCAAGGATTATTCATACCCTTGCATTAATAAAAAAAAAAAAAAAAAAAAGAACTGAGCTTCTGCTGGGAGGGAGCTGGGGAGAGGCTATTTTGTGCTCAGAAAGATGCCCCAAGGCAGCTCTTGATAGCATTGTTTTTGTTCAGTTTTGGCTAGGCTGGTGTATGCATTAGCTCATGTTCCAAATCTGTCACCCTAAGAATGTAGCGAGAATTTTGTTTCAATCGTTTCTCTCTCACTTTGCCCTTTCCTTAGCCAGAGTCCAGAGTCTACACAGCCCAAATTGCCAAGACTTGAATGCAGCAGTTTTGAATAAAACCTAACAGGCTTTTGACAGAGTTGGAGGCGCTTATCCCACTAGCCCCAGACACACACTTCCAGGCCCTATTCCCCACTTGCCTTTTAGGTAGTTGCTGCTGAGTTTTAGAGCATATGGGAATCACGCATTCTTTGCCTAATGTCTGCAAATCTCGATGGGAGCTGGAGAGAGAACTGGGGGCAGCTATGCTCACAAACTTGAATTTGCTTTTAATGACTCACGCAGGAGTCCAGGGCTCTGTGCAGCTTTTAGGGACCAGGTAGCCCCTACTCAGTCCCACATCCACATTACAGAACGCAGCAGTTAGCCATTTGTTCCCCTCATCTCTCACCAGCCCTGTTTTAGCCTCTCTGGAGGTCAGTTTCCTCATCTCTGAATTGGGGACAGGATTACTAACTTTCCTGGCAGCAGGATCACATGAAAACATGCTGACTAAAACATTTTGTAAACTAAAAAACACTGTAAGATGTCCATTTTTGTGAAGATTAAATAAGATACTGAAAGCACTTGGTATGCAGCTAAAGACTGCATTAAGTGATAGTGTTAGTGATTTATGCTTTGCTATGTGAAGACTGCTGTACTTGGCACTGGGTGAGAACTTGGTTTTCTGTGTGAGAAGGTAAAAAAGGGGAGCATGCAGGAGAGGATAGGGTGACCTCTCTGCCTGCATGCACCCTGATACCTTGTTAGCTGTGATGTAATTTCCCAGACCCGTTAGTTACTCGATGGCTGATGACTTGCTGAAATACTCTCACCAGGAACTCTGCTTGCAAAGGGAAAGGAATTTTCAAAAAACAAATTATAGATGGGCGCAGGGCAGCAGAGTCCACCTGGCACAGTGAGCTCTCAGGGACAGAGTAGTTCCCATAGGGGAAGGGGCTTATGGTGCCGCCTGTGTTCTCAGGTCTGAAACCCACTGTCTCATCATGCTTAACTATGGAGACACGGCAGTACACAGCCAAGGAAACCATCAACAGAAGAAAAGACAGCCCATTGCTTAGGAGAACATATTTGCCAATGATACATCTGATAGGTTAATATCCAAAATTTATAAAGAACACCAAAAAAACGAAAAATCCAATTAAAAAATGGGCAAGAGACTTGACTAGACACCTCTCCAAAAAGGAAATACAGATGGCCAAGAGATATATGAAAAGATGCTCGATGTCACTAATCATCAGAGAGATGCAAAATAAAACCACAATGAGATATCACCTCATCCCTGTCAGAATGGCTATCATCAATAAATCAATGAACAGTAAGTGTTAGTGAAGATGTGGATAAAAGGGGACACTCATGCACTGATGGTGGGAATGCAGACTAGCGCAGCCACTGTGGAAAGCAGTATGGAGTTTCCTCAAAAAATTAAACATGGAACTGCCTTATGACCTAGTGATTCCATGTCTGGGAATGTATCTGAAGAAACCTGGAACACTATTACACAAGAATATATGCACCCCTATGTTCATTGCAGTGTTATATACAATAGCCAAAATTTGGAAGCAGCCCAAGTGCCCATCAGTATATGAGTGGGTAAAAAAGCTGTGGTACATTTACACAATGGAATACTAGTTGGCTGTAAAAATGAAGGAGAAATTACTCTTTGTAACAGAATGGATGGACCATTATGCTAAGTGAATAAACCAATCAGAGAAAGACAGGTACCATATGATTTCACTCGTGTGGAATCTAATGAACAAAATAAGCAAACAAAATAGAAACAGACTCATAGAGAACACACTGACAGCTGTCAGAGGGGAGAGAAGTTATGGGGCTGGGTGAAAAAGTGAAGGGATTGAGCAAAAAACAAAACAATAACAACAAAAGCACTTCATCGACACAGACAATAGTATGGTGATTACCAGAGGGGAAAAGGGCGGTGGGAGCTAGAAGAGGTATAGTGAGGATTAAGGGTGATGGAAGGAGATTTGACTTGGGGTGTTAGACACATAATGCAATATATAGATGGTTTGTTATAGAATTGTACACCAAAAACCTATATAATTTTAATAACTAATGTCACCCCAATAAATCCTATTAAAAAATAAATTTTTAAAAGAAGTTCTGAAGTGGTCCCTGAGCAAGGCCTGCAGAGTGATGAGCCCACAGGTTGGTTATACAACCACTAGAGCAGGGGGGACAATGGCTTTTTCCCCTGTGGCCAAAATCCCACCTAAAGTTAAGGGAAACCAGGTGGTGCATGTGGATGCCAGAGGGAGGGCAGCTAGGTGAAGTGGGTCCCTTCATCTGCAAGTCCAATTATTGCCAGGCGCCCTCATTCTGTGCTTAGGGCCAAGGAAGGTGGAGCATAACTGAGCCCATAGAACCCTCAGGCATTTGGAGATTGCAAGTGACAGAGAAGTACTGGAATCTAGTGCAAGGATGAGCCACAGGCCTTTTCTCTCTGCAGTATCTATTTTTGTCTTGAACAAATGAGTTTAAAAGTTTTGCCCACCCAAAAGGTTCTTTTTTTTCTGTTTTTATATTACTCATTGTTCTTTTCCTACTAATAAACTATTTAGAGCAGTGGTTCTCAACGTTGGCTGTACATTAGAATCACCTGGGAATCTTTTTAAAATCCTGATGTCTGGGCCTCATCCTCTGGAAATTCTGTTTCTTTGTTATGGGGTGGGGCCACAACATTAGTAACAAAGAAACAGAATTTCTGGAGGGTGAGGCCCAGACATCAGGATTTTAAAAAGATTTGCAGGTGATTCTAATGTGCAGCTAAGGTTGAGAACCTCTGATTTAGAGGAATGAATAGAATTCAGTTTTTTTGCTACTCAACTGAATAACTGTCACCCACATGTTCCCATTTCACTATCCTTTGTAAATAAATAAAAGTGTCATTGCTTTCAGGACACTGTGTGCTCTGAAATCTGGGGCCCTTTCCACATTGTGTCCCTCAAGCCTTCACTGCAACAAGTGTGTCTCCTCCAGGGCTCCTCCCAGGAGAATCCCAAATTCCAGGAGAACCAATCTTGATGGGCCTTCCAATTCCTGCTTTAGTAGATATTGGGCAGCAAAGATATACTAAGGAGATGCTAAGGGGTCCTCCACCACTGGAACAGCCCCAGCTCCCTCCCCGCTTAGTGTGGCCTTAACCTTCCAGAAGCTTCTCATCATTATCTCGGCAGGGGCTGGGCGAGGAAACAAGCAAGCTTTGTAGTACTGAGTGTACATTAATAAAAGGGCTCTTGAATATTCAAGGATAGGGTTTTGGAGTCAGTACATAGGACCTGTTGTCTTTTAAAAAAAAAACCACCTATAGGATTTATGTAATATATGCATTGACGATAGCTTAATATGTGTATCATGTTAAATATTATTAGTAAAATTTGACACATTGTCTAAAATACAGGGGTGGGCAAAAGTAGGTTTACAGTTGTTCCTATGGAAAAAAAAACATGCAGGTTGTGATTATTACAATAGCTTTATTAATTCAAAAGAATGTCACAATGGCACAGTGCCCTTACTTTTGCCCACCCCTGTATCATATTGCTAATTGGGAAACTTCCATAATGTATCATTCTTTTCCTTAGAGAGTTTGTGTGGGAGGTGTACTGCCCAAGCACTATGAATTTCTCTCCACAATAAAGGAAGCAGGGAAGTAGGGAGGAGCAGGCAGTTGACATGTTGGTTTTGATAATCAGCTTGGTCAGTATTGAGTGAAGACAACTGGGTTTTTGATGGAACAGGTAATTGGAGACCTCATGTGTGGGTTCCCTTGACCCGGAAACCTCCTGGAAGGCAGGAAGGGTGTGCGAAATGTCCTCAGGTTCCACAACTGAAATATTTTGGAAACTTCAGGGATATTCCTCATATGAATGTCTCAGGGCAAACTTTAGGCACTAACCAGTTTACTTCCAACTGCTAGTGCCTGTCAGAGCCCACAGAGGACTCTGGGACAGTTTGTGCCTTGTTTGTACTTTTAGAATAGTGTGAAATTTTATTTTATTATTTTAAAATATTTTAATTGTATTTTAGAGAGAAAGGAAGGGAGAGGGAGAGCGCAAGATAAACATCCATGTGAGAGCGGAACATCTATCAATTGCCTCCTACGTGCCCCTATCAAAGAATTTAGGTAAGCCCTGACTGGTTTGGCTCAGTGGATAGAGCGTAGGCCTGTGGACACAAGGGTCCCAGGTTCGATTCCAGTCAAGGGCATGTACCTTGGTTGCGGGCGCGTCCCCAATGGGGAGTGTGCAGAAGGCAGCTGATGGATGTTTCTCTCTCATCGATGTTTCTAACTCTCTATCCCTCTTCCTTCCTCTCTGTAAAAAATCAATAAAATATATTTTTTTTAAAAAAAATTTAGGTATAACAGAGATAAGGGCCACAATCTTCAAGATATGTTTAAGCTTGGATTACCATAGTCGATAACTGAATGCGACCTTGGCTATCCAAAGTCCTGCTTTTGTTTAAAACTTCTGTATAACAAATCAGTAAATGAGTTGTTTTATTTTTTAATTTGGACACTGAGTTACAATTAATCATATTTATACTACCCTTTTTTAGCCCTATAAATGAGGAATAATATAAATGAGCAGAATGAACTTTTATCTAAGCCATGCCTGTGAAAGAAACATTGAGATAAATTATTTGAATTTTGATTCGACTTGTAATGTTGTTTGAAAATCTTCTAGGCTTTCTTTTCTAAGAGAACACTGTATCTAACAAAGCTCACTTTACATATTTTAACAGTGGTTGTGTATGCTTACTGGTAATTTGAATCATATTAGGTCTTGCAAAATGCCACCTGCCCTGTCCTACATAACTATCAGAGAGCCTGTATCTGTGGATACCTTGATGTTTAAATCTTGGCATCAAAAAACTATGAACAGCTGTCAGAGGGGAGAGAGGGGTGGAATTTTCACTTTGGAATTGTAGTAAAGGGGGACCTACATGTATTCAGCTTTTGTGAGAGTTTATACTCCTGGGAGACTTTCTTGCCCCTTGTGAAATATTCAAGTGGCTTTATTTTCATATTTGAAGATATATATGTTGAAAAATAGATGATGTGTATTAACAAACACTTAAAAGCATTTGCATTGTTTTCAAGAAACCTCTTAACATGCCCTAAGCATAAGAGCAGTGTCTAGGGTTCCTATAAAGCAGCAGAGATGTTGTGTGCATGTAGAACTCAGCCCTTCCTTCCTCCTGTGCCCAGGGCAGACCTGGAGCACTTGGGTTTCCTCTCCTGTGGGACTGTGAAGACCCTTCTCAGTGCAGAGCTTTGCACAGCCATGGTCAGTGGTCCAGTTCAGCTAGGGGGTCTGTCTGCTGCCCTGGTGTGTCCTGTACACTGACATTGTGAAAGATCTCACATATTTAGGAACATTAGTTCTGACCCTGCCAGTTTAAAAGAGGTGGGGATGGGAGGAGCAAAACAATAGCATTCTGTGGCTTTGGAATTTATTATTTTGTCAGATATGAGATTCTGAATAAAATGTTCACATCGCTGTAAGGTTTATATATGCAAGAATATGTTATTGGGAAATATTGTATCAGTTTATATATTGGCCTTTTACTTTTTATAACTGTCAGTATTTTAGTTTATAATATGAACCACTGGAAACAGCAAAAACCCTTTCATTTAGCTGATAATAAAGCCTCCTTAGCTTGGATTCCATGAGTACTCACAGCCCACAGTTATTTTATTAAACAGATGCTTATTTGAGGGTCCAGCGTGGACAGCTCTGTGTCTGCCTGGGGGGAGGTGACAACAGACAAGGAGTTCATGAGAGAAACCACTAGCATTTCCAGAATATTTGATATTTAACTCACATAATATATGTTTCACATACATTAAAATAAAGGGTGACTGGGCATGTGGGACATTATAGTATACCCTTGTTTTAATTGTTAACTGCTAGAATAGAATTTTTCTCACTGTATCCTCACTGATTCCCGTGGCCTCCCAGCCCCAGAACAGGGCCTAAGGTTACTCAATACATATTTGTTAAATAGATGAATGAAATAATTTGCTAAAATTTAAGCTCTTATATATATATAAGAGATATTAAAATTGCTATAAACAAGAATGTCTTGACTTGAGGATTTCTATTAAGAGTGCTGTTTGTAAAATTGACTTTGTAAAGTGCATCAGTTCCATTCTGCCACTAGAGGGCAAAATAGTGCAGTTAAGGAATCCAGTTTTCCATGACTTCTTTTTATAAAAGAAAAGTTAGCACGTGAGCCAATCCTCTTAGATGTGGGTAACTGTGACCAAGCTAAACCAGTACTGCAAGAGGAGGTATAAAGCTTTATCAGCATATTGTAAACTTAACACAGGGTGAGCATGTGTCCAAGTTAAAAATAAATCTATAGCCCTGGCTGGTTTGGCTCACTGGATAGAGCGTCGGCCTGGGGACTGAGGGGTCCCAGGTTCAATTCCGGTCAAGGGCATGTACCTTGGTTACAGGCACATCCCCAGTAGGGGATGTGCAGGAGGTAGCTGATCGATGCTTCTCTCTCATCAATGTTTCTGACTCTCTGTACCTCTCCCTTCCTCTCTGTAAAAATCAATAAAACATATTTTTAAAGAAATCTATAAAATTAGCCTGATAATGTGCTTAAAAATAAGTATTATATAAATGGGTAGCAAATGAAGATTTAGCTTTTAATTATTTCAAAATCACTTTCTGCCACCCAATCAAATAGCATATATGCTCTTTTCTCTTCTGAATGGGAGAAGATTTGATAGGAAAAAAACCCGTTCTGCCTGTGTAATTGCTACAGCTTTAATTTCAGTAAGGAAATGCAGTGGTTCTAGTTCAGCTAAATGGATGCTGGCTAAATATATACCTTCAAACAGGGTGTCAGTTGCAGGTTTAATATAATCAAGTCTATGAATTGTTCTCTTGTGCTGGAAACCTGTTGGACAACCTAGCTTAAGATAGAACTGCCAATGGGAGAGTAAGTCTGGGAAGATCTTTATTGTTAAGGAGAGAGGCAGGGACTGGAAGAGAGGAATTTTCTTTAATAAGATTAAATTTAATTAAAATGAATTTAATATTATATTCAGTAGTTATTGCTGATTATTTGATCTTTTTTTTTACTACCATTAGTTTGCAGATACAAACATCCTGAGGTCTGGCCTATAGGGATTGCAAGGTGCTTCTGTCACCCTCCAGTGTCACACCTGCCCTTTGCAGCAGCGTTCTCATCTTCAAGGAGTGCTAATTAAGGATCAAGCAGCCCAAAAGCTGGCAGTTAAAAAAGAGAAGGAATGACAGTGCTCTCTAACTTGGCCTTAAATAAGGGGAAATTAGTTACTTGGGAGGCAAATAAACACAAAAAGTCCACCAGTTCAGTGGTTGCAAGTGTCACCTGACTGTGAACGCCTCTACTTTCCAAGGGGCCCTGAGCAACTCTACACCAGCCAGATTCTGGCCATACCTGTGGATCACCCGTGGTTCCTCTCCTATTTGCCTAATTGGGAGATTGTACAGGCAAGTTCAAGCTGATTCCTTTAGAGTTAAGGTTGTGCGGGCAAAGGCATGTTGGAAAGATACAGGAGTTGATGTTACTTTTTTAGTAGACTCTGCTTTCCAAGGCTCTTTGCCACAGGGGCATGCTTTTGGTTTCTCACTGTTTCTTTTTGCCATGAATATGTAGACAGGAATTTCTGATCACCTCTCTATCAGAGAATCCCACAGAGACTGAACAGGTAAACCTGCTTAGTGAAAACTAAAAATTAGCCTAATATTTACATCCCCAACATGTTATTAGCATTGACTAAACATCCATTTTTCATAACTCTGGTTTCAGACACTCCAAACTCCATTCCTCTGAGCAGCAAAAGAATGGCTGTCGTATGATAAATTTGGGGGCTCTGAGAAATTGTAAAGGGATGATCTATTAACACACACAAAACGTTAACACTGGACACTAGCCTGAAGGGAAGAGTGAAATAAGGAGGCTGTCAGATTAGGTTTTGTTTGCCATAACCACATATTTTGTCTATACATTTGACTTCCCATGTGACACAGAACCAGTAGTTTGGTGAGTACTGTCCTCAAAGGTTTGCTGCTCTGTGCTCCCTGGCCCTTCCTCCTCTCGCCGGTCCAGCATCGCAGTCTACTGCTGAAATTTGAGGTGCTGGTAGTGCTCAGAGTTCTGCTGGGACATATCAAAGTTTGGTGAACCATTGGGTGGAATGCCTTCTGAATGACAAAAGGATGGATGGTTGCGAGCTAAAGGAAATGTGTACAATGATGGCTGTGCTGCACATAATCCCCAGCTGTATTCCTTTCCTTATATGTATAGAAGCCCGAGGAGCCTGGTCGGGGAGAGTTTCCAAGTCCAGACCTTAACAGAATGAAAAATAATGGGTGTTTGTATTTAAACATGGTTTGGCCAATAGCTTAGCCTTCTTATTTGAAAATACAGTTTATTTTTTGCTGGCACATGCTTATGTTCCGTAATGCTGAGGATGGTTTCTGCACCTGACCCAGCGACTCCTTTTTAAGGACCCAGAACATGCAATCTATTTGGAGATAGTCGGTGGCTATTTTTGAAGGGGGGGGGGCGTGCCTCAGTGAGTTGGAATACATGCTAAATAAGTTGCTCCCAAGATTGACTGAGTTCTCCCCTGGAGCTGGGGAAGCAGAGAAGTTCCAGGTGCACAACCCAGCTCCCTGCAGCCACAGCTGAGGTGAAGCTCCTTCAGTCCTGCCAGAAGGCTCTGTGTCTGGCAGCCTCTGCTGCAGAGTTTATTATTATGTAAATAGAGTAACTGTGCAGCCTTTCAAGAGTTTTTGCCAAAGGGTAACCCTTTGTCTGCCAAAAGGTAGGCTCCTGCTTTGCTTGCCAACCCAGTCTGTGCAGTAAACAGTGGGTGACCTATAAGCCAGCCAGTCAACTTGCACATTGCCTTATTAGGCAGGCCGGGAAGGCTGGCGTCTGAGGACGGCCCAGCAGAGCCCTGGCAGTGAGTGGGCTTGCGTCCTGTAAGGAGCCCAAGAGCCCAAACCCTGGAGACATGGCCTAGTACTGCTCAGTTAATTCTAGTGCACTGTAGTGACAAGAATATGCACTCTCCTGGCAGACATACTTTCTGGTATGAATGGAAAACAGGAGGTGACTTCCCAAAGGAGAGTGGTGTATCTCATTTTCCCAGGGCTTCTACTTACTGTGCAGCTTGTTCTGTCGTGTCCTGTATCAGGGCTTGTGCTATGGAGTATGGACTTTATCAGGAAATGGTTAATGGTTTCCTTTTAATGCAAAAGATTTTAGAGACTCTTAGAATCTTGTTTGTGTTTCATAGTAAAGTCTTTCTAGTGCTGAGGTCATGTGTGGGCCAGGGAGGAAGTATCACCAGGCTGTATCGTGGTACAGTGGAAAGTACAGAGTCCTGGGAGCCAGGGGCCCTAGTATCTCACATGGGCTAAGTGACCTTGGACAAGTCACTTCTGTCGCTCTCTATAAAATGTAGACTGAATGAGCTCTCTTAAATGACCTCTGCATTATACATGTCTCATCCAGAATTACATTTGTAACATTCTCTCCTTGGCCTTTTTGTTCTCTTCAATAATAAGGTTTAATGAGTATTGGTGGTTAATAGCCATAGTTTAACATCCAAGGGAAATCTACATGCTTTTAAGCTGAATCCATCTTTTCTCTTCTGAGTTTTTTCTAAAACTTGAGAGAGAGCTAGAGACTGGGAAAGTCTCTATACTGAAGTTTTTGTTCAGATTTGCTCCCATTCTTGAAGGTAAGAAATTATGGCTCATGAATCAAAGCTGCAGGTGAGAAATCCACAGATGGAGGAGGAACTATGTGGCAGGTGACCACACACTCGTTTCCCTTTCAGTTGAATATTCATGTACCTGGTGCAGGCACTGGGCAGCCTACCAGGAAGGAAGGTATGAAAGGCCTAACTGCCCATCACCACCTGCTCTCTATGTGAACAGGGATGGCTCCCACTGCTGGAGCTATGCCTTGCATCTGTGTCATGGACTTGCAGCAGGAGAGGACATTTGAGGTGCTGGTGGCTAGGTGTCTGTTTTGACCACATTTTCTATGTTCTTTTAATTGACCCATGTCTGCTTCTTGTTGTTCAGAGAAAGGTCAAATCACTTTGGCCCTCCTGTTGCAAAAATCCTTTCTTTTTTCCTGTTTTAAAAATCTGTTGCCATCTCCATTGAGTACTTGGCTCCCCAAGGCATGGGCTATGCCTTTGACTTACTTGTTATAACATGAACCTGTGGCCTGTACCAAAAGGAACTTGTTAGCTTGATGTTAGGTGCCACTAGGACGTTACAAGACCCCTGAAACTCAATGCAAAGCTTGCTGGCCAAGGGAAAGCGACTGCCCTTCAGATGTTATAGAGAAAAGATTAGCTGTGTGTTCAGGACACGAAGTAGCAGAGAGAAACCTCCATAGTGATGATACCTTGAATAGCAAGCTGGGACTCTCCTCTCAGGTTCTTGTCTTACTAAGTTTGAAGAATAAAATTCGTGGACTAAAAGATTTTAAACAAAAGTGTGGAAGTTTATTGCAAGTATATACAAACTCCCCCTGGGGAGGGGTCCCCAAAATAGGAAAAGTCCTCTCTCTCTCTAAAATGGGAAAATAACAGTCCAGTGAGCCTCTTTGTCTATGGGTTTATAAATGCTGGCTGCTCTTTGTTCATCCCACTTTCTAATTGGACCCTTCCTTATTTTATGTCTCCTGTATTTTTTCCTACTTGGCCTTTTCCCCCTTTTCCGTGCATGGTATCAGTTTCAAAGTTTCAAAGCTCACACAGTGCCCCCCATTACTTCTTCCCCTTATCTTGTAATATTCTTGTAAATTGGAAATGTCTCTGTTCACCTATGCATTCTTCCCCTATGAACATTTCCCTAAAACTTCCTCTCCTGTCTCTAAATTCCTTTCAGTGAGTATATTTTCTTTGTGCATCACAAAGACGTCAGGAGCTGGGAAGGGGCTTTTTGATGGAGCATAAACTGTGAGTCCTTGCATTTGAAGTCACCAAAGTCTACCACATTGTAATTTCCAAGTCTATTGCTTGAATTTTTTACATCCTAGTTATCTGAATGAGCAAGTTAGAATTTTAGTAGATAGGCAATTGAGTTTTCCAATTTAAATTTTAAATGTCTATAGCTTTTTTCCTTTTTATTAAATTTATTGGGATGACACTGGTTAACAAAATTTATATAGGTTTCAAGTATACAATTCCCTAATACATCATCTGTACACTGTATTGGGTATTCATCACTCCAAATCAAGCCTTCTTCCATCACCATTTATTCCCTCATACCCTCCTCCATCTCCCTCCACCCTTGCCCAATATGTCTATAGCTTTAATGATAAAAGATTATTTGATTTTGAGCGATACTCATAGGTTTTGGAAAGTTAAAAGACCTTTTGCCTTTTTCAGGGGCGGAAAATTACTCAATCACTGACTCAAATGGATGGTACTATTTTAATTGGTGGTGTTTGACTCTTCCTTAATTACTTGAATAAGTGATTAGCTACATGAAGCAATAATAAATACTTCACTCCAAATCAGTGTAAATGTAAAAAGTCATATGATGATTTACATTTGTCTAGGACACCCCAGTTTACATACTCACTTGTGTGCATTGTCATGATTAATTGCTTCAGCTCATAGCAACAGGTGTTTTGAAGGAAAGAAGAGGAAGGAAGAGGGAAATGCTCTCTGTTCTAGGAAGGAAGTTCTTGCAGAATCCTGCAGTGTGTGTTTCAGCTCTGCTTGTGCTCTTGCTTGGCCTGCAGTCCGAGGGAACTGTCCCTCATTTTACCCAAGAAGAACTTATCTTCTATGAAGAAGACATATATACATACTTGATAGCATAAAAAAAAGTAGGGAAACCTCAAAAGGGTCAGTGATAACAAGGTGGAACAAAAGGACTTTGGCATATGTACAAGACTCCATCCTTAGTGTAATGGAGGTGATTTCCTCATCTAGACTGTGAACTTATTGAGGGCAGGATCTCTTCCAGGTTACTGACCACCCTGGTGTCTGACCTCTAGTACTTGCTCAGCAAATCCTGTGTGGTAGGTAGGGATGAGATCTGGAGATGGAGTGACTATACAATGCGGGAGGTAGGAGAGGTAGGGGCTAGGAGAGGGTAGGGGCAAAAATCTATGACATTGATCTCTTGCATAGTGGGTTCAGGTAATAGCTGAGTATCTAACTAGGAATATTATGTCAATAATGAAAAATGTCAGCCTCCAATTTACATCTTCTCCCAACACTGAATCCCCCCTGCACCTTACGTCCTAGCAGTTTATCTGTTTCACCACTCCAAATGGCTCTAACGTGATGGCTGGCCCTACACTGATAATGGAGACGAAAGTCCAGGTAGCACTGTACCAGCAGCCATGGACCAGGTCAAGGGATCACAATACTGAGTTTCATCATTCAAAAAAAAAAAAGTTGGCTTCTATAAGCTTTTCATCCCACCGTCTACAGTTCCAGAACAGAGGTTGAAATGGTAAGAGGCATGCAGGCCACCTATTGGGAAATGACTGGGCTAGTACACCCACATTCCTAAGGAAGTATTCTCTCCCCACCTCAGGATCATGCAGCATTGTGTATTCCTGCTTGGCTGGAAATAGAATCTGGAATTCCTTTTCCTACTTGCACTTCAGTAATAGCTTCCATGTCTCTTCAAGGCAGATGAATCTCCTCTTTCCGAAGGCTCTCCATTGCCTACTTCCCACCTCTGAATGGCCTATCTGGGTCCCCTTGCAATTTCTTCTGAATATGCCCCCATTTAAGCTCACATCGTTCTTACCCCATTTCTCACACTTATGTCACCTCTTCCTCCTGGCATGTTCAAGCCTGTCCTCTCCATTCATAGCTTGGTTCTCTAGTCACCTTCTCCAAGAAGTCTTCCTTTATCAAACTTCTCCACCTGATTCAATTTTTCTCCTTCTTCATCGACATAATACCATGAATGGCTTGCACTAATGGTTTTGAACTGTGGAGCATTTCCTAACACCTGGGTAGGGAGACTTTCATTTTTAACATGCATCCCATGTGACTTTGAGGGGCACAAAGTTTGATATCATTGACCTTATATCAGATGTTAAAATTTACTCATAAGTACAATCTTATCTTTAGTCATTTCAACAATCAGTATAGACTTTGATTTCTTTGTCATAACTTCCTCATGCCAGCCACTCTGTGGCACACAATCTGCTTTCTTGGTGGTTACTGCCCATTCTAAAAACTGACATGAGCATGTCAAATCTCACTGATTAGTCAGCAAATGCATTGGGAACCTATTCTGAGACTCTAGTTAAAGTTCTAAGGTACCAGTTAACATAACCTCGTGGAAACATTAGAGACATTGGGAATGGCAAGTTGCTGAACTTTCCTTGGGTTTCTATATTGTTACTGTTGTGGAGGTTGCCATTGTTGTTTTTATTATGCTGCCCCTTTAAAGAGAAGGAAACCCACAAATAATATTATTCAAAGCTCTTTCCTTCAAATCATCCAAGTAAACTCTAGAACAGCTATTAGGTATCAGCAGTCATTTTAATATTTACTTGTCTACCATCTGGATTTTCAGACTCATAAAACTTCTCATATCTGATGATTCAGTATTTCCTAGCTTTTGGTTCATGTGAAAACCATCAAATAGTGAGTATCGAATGATTGGAGTTGGCAGGAGCCTTCTCAGACCTCCCTGGATAATTGTAATTGTGCTGGCCCCCTTCCTGCCAACTGGGATCCCCCTCAGTGAGAGGGGCCTTGAGTCTCTGCAACTCTAAAGACACACACAGCATTCTGTGCCTTATGATGGTCTAGGATGCACCTTCAGATTCTAGGCAACAAACACTTGTGTATGTTGATTTGTCAAATCATTGTTTAAGGACCTGATGTGTGTTGGCATTGTAGTGTGTGTCAGAATTTCATTCCTTTTTAAAACTAGTATTGTGTTGTTTGTATATTTCAGTGTACATTTTATACACGGAACTAACCTATGTCTTTATTTTCTTACTCTGAGAGGCGGTTGACCAGCCTCTCTTCCCCTAAAGTACCAGATTATTTTTCCCCAAAATCATTAGCTATAGATTCAAAATCACCCAGACTTTAAAATAATTAGAGATAATTTTCACTATAAATTTTAACATTGCTTGTTTGAACATTTATTGTAAAGACTAGAGGCTCAGTGCACGAAACTCGTGCACTCGGGGCAGGGGGATGGGGGGGACGGTGTTCCTCAGCCTGGCCTTCGCCCTCTCACAGTCCAGGAGCCGTTGGGGGATGTCTGACTACTGGCTTAGGCCTGCTCCCTGTGGGCCTAAGCCAGCAGTCAGACATCCTTAGTGCTGTCACGGAGGCGGGAGAGGCTCCCGCCGCTTCCGCCTCTGCACTCACCAGCCATGAGTCTGGCTTCTGGCTGAGCAGCGCTCCCGCTATGGGAGCACACTGACCACCAGGGGACACAGCTCCTGCGTTGAGTGTCTGCCCTCTCATGGTCAGTGGGTGTCATAGTGACTGGTGGTTCCGCTGTCGGGCTGAAACTGGCTCTCTGACATCCCCCAAGGGGTCCCAGATTGCGAGAGGATGCAGGCCAGGCCAAGGGACCCCACTGGTGCACAATTGGGGCCAGGGAGGGATGCTTGCTGGAAGTGGGCCAGCTGGGGAGGTCCATGGGAGGTCTCCAAGGTGTGTCTGACCCGTCTCTCACTCAGTCCCAATCGGCCAGACCCCAGCAATAAGCTAACCTACCACTCTGAGCATCTGCCCCCTGGTGATCAATGCATGGCACAGCGAGCAGTTGAGCGGCCTTAGCATATCATTAGCATATTACACTTTGATTGGTTGAACAGACAACTGGACACTTAGCATTACTAGGCTTTTATTATATAGGATAATAGTAAGTCTTTTAGGATATTGCAATATGCCTTTTCTTTTAAAAGCCTTTTGAATATAGCACGACTGGCATGGTTTCTTCAGCACATCTGATAAAGACATATCTGTGAGTTGTAATATTTCTCATTAGAACAGCGGTTCTCAACCAGTGGGTCGCTACCCCTTTGGCGGTCGAACGACCCTTTCACAGGGGTTGCCTAAGACCATCCTGCATATCAGATATTTGCATTACGATTCATAACAGTAGCAACATTACAGTTATGAAGTAGAAACGAAAATAATTTTATGGTTGGGCCACAACATGAGGAAGTGTATTTAAAGGGCCAGAAGGTTGAGAACCACTGCATTAGAAGTACTTTTGCCTTTTCATCTCTACATACATGGCCTGTTTTAAATTACCTTACATAGTAATGCAGCACAAAATATTATTTGCAGACTTGTCCTAAAGATTACCACTAACCAGAATTCACAAAGCATTTCACAGTGCAGACAGGAGAGAATTACACTATCGTCAGGAATCTGGAATGTCTGAATAATGAGTATAAAATATAATAGGGAAATGAAAAGGACTCAGTGGGCTCACCACAGGTGGGATTACCTCATGTCAGGCAATTCTGCCCCAGATTAAGTGTCTACACAAAATCCACCAGAGAAATTGAGAATACCATGTACAGCTGCTTCTAGCTTATGGAATAGTTCTTTACTAGGCTTTAGAAATATATTCTTCACTTTGGAATTTCAGCCCAGCCATCCATCGTCTTTAGTAGCTTATAGTAGATTTCATCAAAATTGTTCTGGCTCTTCTTAAGTTTAGAATGAACCAGTAACTCTCAGTAGTACGGTATTGCCCACTTCCATGTCAGACCATTTTCCTATGGCCTGGAGAGTTTCAGTGCTATTCAGGGAGCTCAATGAGGAGACTCAAGGTGATGTCACACCGGGCTGGGCAGGGGTATGCCATCTGCCCATGCCCCGTATCTCTCTCTATCAGGCGCTGTATATCCGAATGTGGATTAGATAACATGCTCCACCTTTCAGAGTGCTCCCACATCCTTTCTCTCATTTAATAGCATCCTCACCTGCATATTTACTCTTTGATTTTATTTTGGCTGATCAGGAGAAGGTGGTTTTTTCTCTTTGGAAGCACGTTTTCAGTGGTCACTCTAGGCTTCAGTGTTTCTCCTAGATCACACCTTAGCTCAGTCTCTCACCTGTACATGGGGATAGTGATAGGGTCTCCTGGAGGCTTTGTGAGGACTGAATGAGTTTAATTCCTAGAGCACTTAGCATCGTGCCCACTCCTGGTGAAGGTCCGGTCTTACCCTGTTCTTTACATCATCACAGCAGGTGTGCTAGAAAATGGTGAGTTGTCACCTCCATGTAATCCTGAGCCACAGCAGCGCCCTGCACTGCATGGTCCCTGAGGGTGTAACATCTTGAACCTGTATCATCTAACCCCTTAGTTTTTTACCTCGGCAATTTAGGAGGTGATCCTTCTTATCTAGACTCATATCAACATTGTTCCCAGTTGGACTATAGGATAATCTTCCCTGTTTTTCCCATTCCATCGTGTCCTGGCAAAGCTAACATTTTCTCCTAATTTCTCCCCACATACAAATATTTATGTTCCACATTATTGCTTCACATTTTAGGAAAGACAAAACTCTAGTGGGAGTCTCAAGTTAAGGAAGGAATGGTAATACTTTTCCTTTATGACACCTATTGAAGAAATAGAATTGGCTTTTTAATGTAGAGTAAACTGTAATGAAAAAAGTATATAACTAAACTAAACTAAGGAGATTGTCTGTGGATGAGGTGATTTCTAAGAATGAGGAAGAATAGAGGTGATTGCATTGCTCGTCTGCTTACTTGATTCATTTATTCTTTCATTCACCCAGGATTTATAGTCCCTTGTTCTGAGCCAGGCACTATGCTAGGAATGCCCCAGAAATGTATCTCAGGTATTGCTCCTCGAATTTTTATAATTCTTAACTAGGAGGCAATGAAAATTTTTGAGCGGGAAAGGTTTGATTGGCAGTAGAGAAGCACTGAAAGAGAAGAAAAGGTATCAAGGAGCTCAACAGTGGATTCAGTGTGGTTGACAGGTTCTCCCATGTAATCATGGTCCACCTGGGGTAGACTTTGAGGAGCACTGTGTTGCATGTTGTTAGAACATTGGTAATTGTCTGGTTCAATACAATTTATAGCCAAGAAATGCATGTGAGAGAAATAGGCAGGACCACGGGAAAAATTGCATTCATGACCATGATTTTCACCCAGACTTTTCGCTCAAGTCTAAGCTTTGTTTTCATCTTTATTTGTACTTAATTTTTGGGAAAGTATTATGGAAGTAATTCATGCTTATTGTGGAAACTTTGGAAAAGAAAGGGGAAAACATGAACAGTTATCTCTGAGTTGTAAGATAATGTTTTGGTCTATTTGCTATCTTTCAGTTAAAGTATTTGTGTGTATCTTTAATATAACATCATGAAACATTTCCCAAATCACTAATTATTTCCTACCTGTTCTCTTGTGTCATTCATTTACCTATTCTCCTCTACCACCCACTATGTAAGCTGGTTCCAGTTTTATATGTTTATTTTTTTTGACAGACAACTGTTTAGTTTTTATTTCATAATTATAAACTTAACTCTGAAATCCAGCTAGATTGGAAGGTGTAAGGAAATTATGGAACCCAATAAACTGGCAAGAGCACAAAGATTATAGAACATTCCAAGCAAATCAGGGTAAAAGGGTGCTCTCCTGAGCTACAGAAGGAATGGTCTGGTGGTTAAGATAAAACACAAGTCGCATTTATTAGAGTGTTCACAGTCAGCAATGGTGATCTTGCTGGTCTTGCCATTCCTGGACCCAAGCGCTCCATGGCTGTCACAATATCCATGCCTTCTTTCACCTGGCGAAGACCACATGCTTGCTATCCAGCCACTCAGTCTTGGCAGGGCAGATGAAAAACTGGGAGCCATTTGTGTTGGGTCCAGCATTTGCCAAGGACAAGATGCCAGGACCTGTATGTTTCAGGATGAAGTTCTCATCCCAAATTTCTCCCCATAGATGGACTTGTCGCCTGTGCCATTATGGCGTGTGAAGTCACCACCCTGGCATATAAATCCCGGAATAATTCTGTGAAAGCAGGGACCTTTATAACCAGATCCTTTCTCCCCAGTGCTCAGAGCACGGAAGTTTTCTGCTGTCTTTGGAACTTTGTCTGCAAACAGCTCGAAGGAGACTCGGCCCAAGGGCTCACTGTCGACAGCAATGTCGAAGAACACGGTGGTTCACCACGCTGGTCACGGGCGGCTTCGGAGTGGCAGCGTCTGCAAAGCCCAGTTTTATATGTTTATAAACAAAACTGTGGTAAATGTCCTTGTACTCATTCATAGTAACTTCCTTGGGAACATTTCCAGAAGTAGGATTACTCAGTCACTGTTTCATATACTCTTCTAATAACACCCTTCCTTGTCCTTCTTAATGAGGTGGGAGCCCTGGGAAGAGAAGGGAGAATCATGGCGTGATTAGCTGTTTGTATGACGTACTCCCACACCCCCTTCAGGCTTACTGACTTCTGTCTTTGCCTTAGCGTCTCAGACATGCCCTACTTTTCATGTCCAGAGGCCACTTTGGCTTGAGGAACATCTGTGGAACCTAAATAGACCAAGAAATCATCTGAGATTTGTAAAAAGCAACCAGCAGCTTGTCTTGACTCCTCCTTCTGGGGTAGACTGGCCCCTTAGCAATTAAGCCCACATGAGCTATAGACCTGGGAGACCCTATGACTTCAATCCAGGAGGAGCGTACAGCAGTGGCTCCTGTTATTTGGTGTTCAGGCTGATAAGGAGTGTGGATGGTGAGAGGATGTGGATTTCCAGTCTGGCACTGCCATACCCTAAACTGTGACTTTGTTAACATTTTGCAAAATGAGTAACAACTGACCAAAAAGACCCCTTTAGCTCCAGTTTTCCCAGAGTCCAAGGTTTTTTGTCTTACCAGGGCCTGATTTGGTTGTCCCAATGATCCCACTTGGAAGACTATAGTGCTTTGAAAATGGAAAAGATTGGTGTTTCTGACTGGAAAGAGTAGCAGGGAGCTTTGTGCATTTCTATTCTCCATGCTTAGGTGGTAGTTAAGTGATGCTGTTGGAAAGGGAAAATAGCACCTTCACAAGTTTAAATTGTTTTCTGCCTAAAATTTAAGAAAATCACACCTACAAATTAATTTATCTCCAGACAAATAAAATACGTTAACCTACAGAATGGTGTCAGGAAATGTTTGACTAGTTTGTAGTTCCCCTGTATGAATGAGCCAGCCTGAAATAATAATAATAATAATAATAATAATAATAATAATATAATTAATAAAAATAGTTGTGCCTGGCTGGTGTGACTCAGTAATTGAGTGTCAACCCATGAACCAAGAGGTCACTGGTTTTATTCCCGGCCAGAGCACATGTCAGGGTTACTGGCTCTATTCCCAATAGGGGGCATGCAGGAGTCAGCTGATCAATGCTTCTCTCTCATCCATGTTTATATCTCACTATCCCTCTTCCTTTTCTCTCTAAAATCAATTTAAAAACATATAAAAATGAGTTGTTATCATCATCATTTATAACTACTGAAGAGTAAATGAAAAAATGTCATGGGTCCTTTCTACTGATATAAAATGTACATTTCTTTATAGTATTACTTGGCTTCATGTAGATGAGATACATAAAGAGATTACATTGTCTATTCATAGTTTAGAAAAAAAATTGTATTTTTTTTCCTTCTCAACAATCAAGCCATATTTAAATCTGTCTACTTTGTGTAATTATTGATGGGTAAGGCAACTAATTCTAATAAAATCCCATCGTGAACTTAAAAAGAATATCAAAATTCTTTTTATTCTTTACTAGAATTGCACCTTAAAAATTTAAAATAGGCCCTGGCTGGGTAGCTTAGTTGGTTAGAGCAGTGGTCGGCAAACTGTGGCTCGCGAGCCGCAGCTTGCCAACCACTGGGTTAGAGCATCGTCCTGATACACCAAGGTTGCAGGTTTGATCCCTGGGTCAGCAACCAATGAATGCAAAGATAAGTAGAACAACAGTTACCTCTCTCTCTCTCTCTCTCTCTCTCTCTCTATTTCCCCTTCATCTCTCTCTCTCTTAAAGCAATAAATATTTTTTATTTATATAATTGTTTATACTATTATTTAATCCCACCTAAATTATTCATTTCCAGAGTCATTTGCTGCCACTACTTCCTCCCTTCCCTCTTCTTCCAACTCCTCCCTTTTTCTATTTGTTCCTAGTTAGCCATGACCTCTCAATAAAGTTTCCACTCCAGTTATCCACAAGACTTAAGTTCTTCCTTACTGAGTTTTTTTTGTAACTGCCCTATTCGCTATATTTCTTCCCATTTTCTAAGAGTTGGTGTAATCAGCAGTATATAGAAAATGCACATGGCCAGCACTGATGAACCTCTGTCGATGTGCCATAATTAATTTGCGTTGTTTGTTTGTAGTTTAGAAATCAGTTCAAGTCAATATGGTTTGACAGCAGGATATAAAATCAATGCAAATCACTTTGTAGTATGATCCTAGCTTTTAGAGAAGATGATTCCACTAGTTTATATAGTCATTCAGCAAACATTCACTACAGGCCTGCTGTGTACCAACTAGTATTCAGTACTAAAGATACAAGGACAGACATACTCAGGGTCCCTGCCTCCTGGTGGGGGTGCCTGAGGGCAAATCATGCTCTTGATACCTCCCCAAGATCCTGTGGCTGCATCATGAACAAGTCACTATCCATGAGCAAGTTACTTCTCGAGTCCTGTGTTTCCTCATCTTGTTAATGAGATGATTTTCCTACTTTCTCTTTAATGTCCCTTTTAGCAGTAAAAGAGTCAGTGTCTAATTATTGCATATTTTTCTTGGAATTGCATTATCACTGCTTGGGCCCACCAGCTACAGGTTGCAATTAAAAACAAACAGGGGGGCTCCAGGGTTACTGGTTCTTTCTGTGTGGAAGGAGCTTGGAAGTCACTGCTCCATCCTAACAACAAGTAAAAAGTTGAACAGACTAAAAAATCAACAACTCTTCCTGAGTGCATAGGGAAGGGAGGACACAGGGCAAACTGTTGCCCCCCAGATTGGAGAGACATTTAAGCCCATACAGGCACTTGTGCCTTCCCAGAGCAGAAACCCACAAGTAATACAATGAAGCAAAGATAGTCTCTTCAACAAATGTTGCTGGAACAACTGGACATTCATATGCAGAGAAATGAATCTAGACCAGGCCTTCCACCTTTCACAAAAATTAACTCAAAATGGATCTCTGTACCGTCCCTCAATTTTGTAGTAAACCTAAACCTGCTCTAAGAAAATTAAGTCTTTTTAAGAGGTGATAATAAAATAAAAAGGGGGCAGTCAAATAATGCTTAATTTAAGAGCTTCTGTCTCAAATTAAAATTTTTGAACCTCTAGTAATACCTGCTTTTCCTTTCCCACAATTTCACTCATATGTTGTTCATAAATCTTAACTGTGGGGTTTTGATTCCCTGTTAGGCAAAAATTTTCATTAACCTGTCAAAGCAGACTCTAGAGAGAGTAGCCTGAGAATAGTTAGCAGCCTCCCTTCAGAACATCGAGAGGTTCTGTATTGTTTTGTTTTTCTTATTTGTTTATATTTAGGAGAAGGGGGAGTCATTGTCTACTTAGGGTGCAGCATTGCCTGCTTAGCTGCTGCACGTGCCGTGCTTTGGCCAGAGACTTAAGTAGTAACACCACCAGTGCCCATCACTGGAGCCAGTCTGCTCCAGCATCCGCAGGCCTAATTTCTGCTTGCAATCTGATTACGGGGTTTGAGCTATTCCAGCCTGCAGCCTCTTGCTTTGCCTTTATCATACTCTCAAGGACACGAGTGTCTGAATGCTCTAGCCCTGCGCTGTGAAGTCTCATCCCAGTGCGGCTTAGAGCGGCTGGAGGCTGTGACTGTTTGTGAATTAGCTGTAGTGCCGTCTCTGTTACTGCACTTTCTGTGTGTAACTATGATCAAAAGCCCAGGGTTTTCCAGCTATTTGGGAGCTTTCAAGTTCTCTGAGAAACAAGGTAAGGCAAGAGAAACCGAAAATTCACTTCTGTGTATATTTTATAACATAATGAATGCCTTGTATCCATTTTACCTTGTATTCTCCTGCATCCAGTTAGTTATACAATTTTCTCAAAGGACACTTTAAATATCTAATTGAGTTTAAATTAGCTTATTTTGGGATTGCTGAAAAATGTAATATTTTTTTCTGTTATAACTTAAAGATATTACTAAACCACTAAAGCCTTATGTAGGAAAAAAAATGCCAATTCAAATGGAATGCCCAAACTTTGGATCAAGTTCTGAACTTTAGCTAAAATATTTTTCTAAACCAAATGCTATATATTAAATTATTTCCAGTAGGCAGTGGTGAATGTCTTTTTTTATTAAAGCTTCATGTGAAATATTTTGGAACAAAATATTATCTTTTAGTGGCTTCCTTTCTAGCACAGAGGAAAATATATGCTCTTAATTTAACCACAGAAGTGGTGTCACTGACTCAGTTCACTGATTGAGCAATGATGAAATGCTGAGGTTATTTTGAATGTCACATTTGAAATCCAGCTATTGTATGTGAAAGTATTTTCTAGCACAAATGCACTACTAGAATGTGATTGGAAGAGTTCAAGTCTCAGATTCAGGAATTTTCTTCTATAATATTTGATAGCTTTTGAACTGAGTTCTCTTTTTTAAAAATATGTAACTAGGTATTTGTAAAACTCTGAGAAAACCCTACATGTTCAGTTGGCAGTGTTCTTTTCATTTTATTATGTTTCTCTAGTTGGTCAGACTTTCCAGATTCCAGGATTCTGGATGTATTGTGATGGATAATGATATGTCAGCATGTGGTATATTCTGTACCTCCTTTTCCTCAGGCTTTTGACCCCAAATATTAACCAGTGAAAGGTACTTCCATAGGGGAAGGTTTCTGTAAGTGGCCACTTGTGGTTTTCTTGATGGACAAATGGTTGGTATGCCAAAAGCTGTAAAACAGATTACTTGCCATTAGACTGGTTATAAATTTGTCTGCAACTGGTTTTGATTAACTGGTTCACTCGATGTTTGTTTTTGCTGCAAGGGATTGTTCCCAGCTGGCTTTACATCACATCCATTTTGTCTTCAAAAATAAATAAGTGGTTTATTTGATGTGTTGTTATTTTTTAAGTTTTAAAGAAGGCAATAAGAACATGACTAAAGCATCCCCCTGCTGTTTGCCCTCACCTCATGCAATCTTTAAGAGCATCTCAAATATATCAGACAGTAATGATTTTCAACATTTCTGGTTACTTTGGTCAACATTTTTAACTATATAATTCAATATTTAATTGCTCTGAGTTAGTCTTGTAGCTATATGAATTTAAATGATACCATTGAACTATGTCAGATTTTTTTTACCCACAGATTATGTTGACTTTCTTTCACTAGGAAAACTAGAAACCTTACTATGTAAAATGTATGTATATTGTTGAATGTGATTCTTAGAAGGTGTCATTTTTTTAATTCATTATTCTTGTCTTAATGGTTTCATTTTTCTTAAATTATATGTTCAAGAGGAGTTTGAAGAACTTTCTCATTATTCTTTTAACTTACTGTATAGCTAACTCAATGTTACATTATTTCTTTACCCTTAGATTTCAACAAGGAAAACTTAAGCTTTATTGGATTCCCACATCAAAGCAAAGTTCCAAGGTAAAGTGGCCTTTGCCCAAGAAATCTTGTTTTGAAGATTTGTAATAGCTTTTAAAATTATCTCTTACATTCCTAATTTACCCTTTTAAATGTTTGTCAATATGTTTTCTCTCCAGAGTTTTGGTTTGTTAAAATATATGAAGCAAGCTAATTTAATGGTACATTGAGCCAGCAAAGATTATTTTTATGTATTTAATACTGTTTGTAGGAACTATTTACAGAACAGGATGTTGATGTTTCTGTAATTGCAAACTTGTAAAGAGCTGTTATCTTTTTTTTTTCTCATATCTACTTCTAAGCACGGGTTGTCCTTTTGCAATCTGTCCATCAAGTAAGCTTTTGCTTTTGCTTCTTTAAAAAAGGGCTTAACTTTGTTTCTCCTCCTTTTCTACCTTTTTTTTTCTTTCCCTCCTCCTCCCTCTCACCCCATGTCTATCCATCCATTTGTTCATGTGACATGGTGTTTCTCTTTTAACTTTTTTGCATCATCACAGATATCCTATATAATAAAAGGCTAATATGCAAATTGTTCCCATGGGTGGGAGTTCAACCAACCGGGAGTTAGACATGCACTGACCACCAGGGGGCAGTGTGAAACATGGTGGGTGTCAGTGACGTGGAGCTGGCAGTGGAGGCAATGCTGGCCCTGATGGGCGCCAACAAGAGCAGGACTGTGGCGGGATGGTGGAGCAGGTGAACGGGTGGTGCCAGGCGAAGGCAGGTGTGAGCGGGGTCCCCGATCGCCCCACTGGTCCACAGACAGCGATCAGTGGCAGCGGTAGGAGACGGGGCCAGCGAGCGGGCGATACCAGGCCAAGGCAGGTGTGAGCGGGGAGCCCCTAATCACCCTGCCTGTCACCCCACAGATTGGCCATGATTGCCAGCCAGGCCTAAGAACCCTACCTGTGCATGAATTTCATGCACTGGGCATCTAGTAAGATAATACAAAAATTAAAGTTTGTGCCAAACAAGATAGCTATATCTCAGGTCTTCTTAGATTACTGTTCCTAATAGATTTTGAGATTTTCATGTAGAGGCACAATGTTATTTATCCCTTACACAAAGGTATGGATCTCAGCCTACACTTCCTTATGCTAGAAGGACCCAAATCCATCTACACCTAACTCTACTCAGAGTTATGTTTGGCATTATTTCTTTACTTAAAAGGTTTGCATTTCAATAGCATTGGAATAAACAGTTGTCTGACTTCTGTCCTCATCAGGCTAAGCCTGGCTCTGCATTTGGAAATAGCAGAGTTGAACGTATGCACACACAAGAGGGGATAAAGGCTTGATGGATTTCATCCACATTTTAGTACCAGGTAAACTAGAGCAGTAATGAGTCAGGGTGATCGGGAAGGTTGTTTTATTTAACTCATGAAATCTTGCTTTTCTAATGCTTGACACAATTTCCCATATTTCTCATCTTTGCCATATTTTTAACAGGATCTAAGGCTGATGTTTTAGTTCATTCAGGCTTCTGTAATAAAACAGCATACACTGGGTAGCTTATAAGTAATAGAAATTTACTCCTTACAGTTCTGGAGGCTGAAAATCTGAAATCAGGGTGCCAGAATGGTGGGGTGAGGGCTGTCTTCTGGGTGCAGATTGCCAATTTCTAATGTCCTCACTTGGCAGAATAGTCAAAGGAGGTCGCTGGGTCTCATAACAGCACTGATCTTCATGAGGGCTCCATCCTCATGACCCAATCATCTTCCAAACACCCCCACCTCCTAACATCACCATTTTAGGGGGCGTTAGGATTTCAACATATGAATTTGAGTGAACCCAAACACTCAGACTATAGCAGCTTCATTCGTAAGATGACCCTAGCAGGTTGGTTTAGCTTTAATAGTGACTAAGAAAAATGAATAAATGGGAGGGGAGACAGGAAGATAGTGTTTATTCAAGGATAGGAAAAGCAGAAAATATGAAGGTCAGACACTTCTGTGGAGAGAAGCTCAGAGGGACATAGCTGTTCTGACATGGTGGGTATTATTTCATGTGTACCTGTGAAAATCATGGCCTCCTTGCCTTGGTACTAAGTGTAAAATGGGCTGGAGATGCACGAACCTGCCTTCTTCAGAGAAGTCAAGTCAACCAGACACCAAAGGTGAAATATTAGGCAATGGGTTTTGGATTCCCTTATCTTATAATTTAAACTTCATTAGAAGAATGAACAGATTGTGGGGGAAGTCTTTAACAGCGTGGGTGCTGAATAGTCAGTGTAAAAGTAGATCCCACATTTTGTAAAAGATAGAAGGTAATAACAGCAGAGTATCCTGCTCTCACTTTAATAAAATTTCCCCTTGTTGCTACTGCTGAATATTTAAATGGGTTAATGGGACACATTAAATAAATGACCATGGAAGCTGGGGGCAGTCTCTTCTTAGATTATGGAAACAGAGAGAAGGGGGCAGACTAATAAAAAATAGTCATAAAGAGTGAGCAGTGATTCAGAGAAGATGAAGATAGATAAAAAATGCAAATGGTGCCGAAACTGGTTTGGCTCAGTGGATAGAGTGTCGGCCTGCGGACTGAAGGGTCCCAGGTTCGATTCCGGTCAGGGGCATGTACCTGGGTTGTGGGCACATCCCCATTAGGAGGTGTGCAGGATGCAGCTGGTCGATGTTTCTCTCTCATCGATGTTTCCAACTCTCTGTCTCTCTCCTTTCCTCTCTGTAAAAAATCAATAAAGTATATTTAAAAAAAATGCAAATGGTGCCTCTTAACACTAGAAAGACCGAAATTTAATATATACCTATATTGCTAAAAAGCAGTCAAAATGACTGCATTGTGAAAGAATAATATCGGAGCACTCTTCACTTATGCTGCTTAGCTTTTCCAATAACTCACTTCTATTCGACATTTCTTTCATGAATTTAGGGCGCAAAAGAAATAAAATAAACAACTTATTAGAACAAGTATCACTGCATAAAGATTCAAATAACAAGTACTAGTTTACCTTATTGAGCAACTGCAACTTATCCAGTATTGACAATTTATCATGTACTTGTATGTTATCATGTGACGGTAATCGAAAAAAAATGAAAACTGTTATTTCAGTACACAGCGGAACTGGTCATATAAGAAATTTACTCAATTCAATAATAAGAGTCATAATTTCCCAAGCAGTCAAAATGACTGCTTTTGGGCAATATAGGTATAACACATATATATATATACCAGAAATGAAGGAGGGGGAGGTAACTACAATTATTAATAAACGCATTTATATGTTGTATAAAAAGTCACAAAATTCTAAGAAATTCTGTCATCATATACATCATTGTTTTTCTAATTGAAATTAAAAAGCAGTCAAAATGACTTCCTTGGGCAATCTAGTGTTAATTTAGTTATTTTAGTTATATGTGGAGAAATGGTTTCATACTGAAATATGGGACCATTTGGTTGAGCTATGGCAACCCACCAAGGCCTACAGAAGTTGTCCAGGGAGAGACCCCTTCTCCCAGAGGGGATGAGTGATGAGGAGGACCATGGCCCTGAGCAGCATCAGGGGCTCAGTGCTTGAGTTAGAAATCATGTGAGTCCAGAAGGGGTCTAACAGTTACCGCTGCTCAGGAAAGTGAGAGGAGGAGGATGTTAAGGCTCTTTTGGATCATCATGTTTCATCAGCCATTACATGATCAGAAAAATGACTCATTCACACATGATCCAGAACTTAGTGAGGACCATCATTAGTGTATCTTGCCTGCATTTTCATTGCTGACTATGCCCTTGGGTATAGAAAGTCCAGGGAAGAGACATGACTTTTTTCAAAACGTGGTTTCCTATTGACTTGAGGGCGATTTCTTGGTCACAGCTTTTGTGACGTGAGTCTGAGCCATACTTTCTAACCATTTCTCCTTATTCTTCAATCATTTAGTGGGAATAAGAGAGAGGTAACATAAGCAAGAACAACATGTAAAGACAAGCACAAGGATTCCAGTAATAAAAATTACCCTCAAGATGGAGACTTAAAAATAGAATAAGTTTATAAACCTATGCAAAGAATACTGATGTTTTCATTCATATATGCAAGGTAAACAAAGGTGATAAGGAGAGATGTTTTCCCAATCACATATTCTAAAGATGAAAGAAGAAAATAAAGAAAGGAAGGAAGGAAGTCTATCACTGATACTATTAAATATAGGCCCTTCTAATTCTCAATATTTAAAACTCTGTGTCCCTACCACATCAACATTGTATATAGTGTATACATAAAATACTTCAGAGTGAGTTTAGCATACATTGAAAGTATTTTATTGTAGTCATTCATTATTTCATTTATTCAGCATATACTTATTGACTTTAATAAAAATAAGACACTGGTAATATAGTCTACAAATAGGAAAATAGGATACAATTTGAGAGAATAACAGGTACATAATGTAGATTCGGTGGGACAGGCCCTGCCTGGGTCAGGGGTTCTTCCTTGAGGAAAGAACTTTACACTGAGGCCCAGACCAGGAGAGGACTCAGCCAGGATGGAAGGAGAGGCTGGAGAAGAGGAAATTCAGGTCCAGGCAGCCTTTACAGTAAACCATGTTAAAGAGGCATGAGAGATGTTCCTGATAGTGCTTTGGTTTTCCATTGGTTTTTGATCAGCTGTGAAAGGCTGTACTTTTGATTGGTGCTGACACTATTTGTAGCTTGTTTAAGAGAGTAAGTGCATATGGAGCCAGGGGTTGACAGGTGATGACTTGTAAACTCTGTAAAAGTTCAGCAAAATGTTTAACTTGGGGGTGATTTCTTAGTCTTCATTAGCGGCTTTATTGAACTTTTTGATAAGCAGAAAAAGGGGGGAGGGAAATAGAAATATATAGAAGTTTATTTTTGAAAATATGAGATAATATTTGTACCCCAAGGCCAATGGCTTAAGAAGCTGAATATTTCATGCATTGCATCATTTTGTTTTAATATAGATTTTTTCCCCTGAGATTTTAGTTTCCCAAAGTACAGAACTTTATGAAGATATTTAAACAATAAGTTAATCAATTAAAATAGCATGTCCTTCCTTAAGTGGGACACATTTCTGCAATTATTTAATTTCTTAGGTTTATACTAAGTCATACATATGAATAAAACACTGAAAGGAGTCATTACTTCATTACAATTCACTATTTAGAATAGTCAGTGCTAATCCTAAGTTTCTGATCTAAGCAGGTTTCCTGGGATCTTTTTAAGCCTCTTGGACTGTGATTTCTAAACACTGGTTAGTTTCAAGCCTTTTTATTAAATAATATAAATACATGACACTCCTATTTATGAACATAAGCCATACCACATTCTTAGGCAATAACCAAGGCTTCAGATGAACTTGGTTCTAGGAAGATGGGATGATGTGCCATGCTGTGGATGGTGTGCAGGTTCCTTGACATTTAATTTCCATATCATACAAGTTATCCCTGTGTCCCACTTACCCAGTATGCACAGCACCCTCTCAGTCTGTTCTTGGGCTGTGTACCCTGTAGGACAGTACATGGGGAAGATCAGCTTTGCATTGAATGTGTTTTCAGACCAATTGTTCACCTCTCTGGAGGTGATTATATCATTGGGGAATATTAGTTTTTTGTTTTCCTTTGTTTGTTTTCTTCCTGCGCGGCAGTAACTCCATCTTGCCCACCTCTAGGCACGTTCCAATGGAAAACTGTGGAGTTGTCCATATAACTATCTTGGGGCTGCACTGCGCATAGTGTTAGAGCAGGAGCTAGAGTTACTAGTGTATCTTATGTACTCTTCTTGCCAAATATGTGTTCTTGGGCAAGTCATTTACCAGTGTCCTAGTCGGTAAACCAAGGATGATAATTGTTCTGGTGGCATACTGGAGCCAGCTCCAGTCCCTATCAGAGCCAGTGTGTGTCTCTTCCAATTTTTAGCTCTGCGAGTTCTATGGAGAGCCTGAAAATCGGCCATGGTGGGCGTATTTACACTGCCAGCTAATAAACAAAGCAGGTGCTTTTGGGGAGGAGGGAGACAGGCACCCAAGAGGAAGGAGCCAGTTGTTAAACATTTATCAGACCAGCATTTAGTTCCCACCTCATAGCATCTTGTGACAGTAACTAAGGTAATACGTGGGATCTGCTTAGCACAGAAGTAAAGGACATAGTAAGTGCTCCATCCTTTTACTCTTCTTCCCTTTCATTTCCTCTTTTTTCTTCCCAGACACATTTTCATGAGGCTTTTAGACCTATTCACCATGCTTTGATCACTTGGTTGTTGGAAGACATTTGTTACTTTAATATAATTTCAAAACAGGAAAGCATGTGAATCACCTAGACCAGTGGTCGGCAAACTCATTAGTCAACAGAGCCAAATATCAACAGTACTTCTTCAAAATAGACTCGCCCAGGCCAAAAACCGAGTTCTGCGCATGGGCCACAAAGTTTCAATCTCACTCTACGCGCACGCCGGCACGTGGTATTTTGTGGAAGAGCCACACTCAAGGGGCCAAAGAGCCGCATGTGGCTCGCAAGCCGCAGTTTGCGGACCACGGAGTCCTAGACAGATTGCTGATTTTCTGAGGAAAGAAGTGTAGCACAGAAAGGTCAAGCGAATGATCCAAGCTGAATCAGCTAGTGGTGGCTCTAGATGAAGTGGTCAGGCTGAACGATGTTTTTACCACCCTATGCCATGCTGCCTGCCTATGCGAATGAAAGAAATTATTTAGTTGTACAAAAAAATAATATTAACATAACTGTAAGTAAATGAAAAAAGTTACCAATTCCCCAAAATAAAACTTTTTACTTATAATCTATATTACACATTTAAGTATATATAACAGTAGCATAATTTTTATGTTCTACCTTTTTTTTTACTTTATGTCCTATATCTTGATTTAAATTAAATTGCAACATTTTATTAACGGAGATATTTTTAGCTTTCAGAAAGAGTTCTTGCTTGAAAATAAAGAACAACTTACTAACTGTGAAAGAAGAATCAATGCTAAACTTTTAATTGCACTTCCTAAAGGTAAGACTTTTTCTAAATAGTTGACCAGAATCCTGAGCATATAACTATTGTGTTATCTGGGTGTTTTTTGGGGTTTTTTTGAGAACTCTTAAACCTCCAGCATATATTCTCCTTTGTGGCCCTGCCTCATCTAAGAATTAACCTCAATTAACCTTTCTTCTTGCATTTTTAATCCTCACCTTACTATGTATTCTTTCCCTTGCATTTCAGGCATCCTCAAGTTTTCACTGGAGGCTGGGGGTTGCGGGTGGGGTGAGAAGGTTCCCTAGAATCAACCTTACCTTGTTCCTCTCTCCTAGCTTTCACCATCTCCTAAGGTGATAAGTTCTGCTCATATGCCCATTTCTTTTCGTTCACACACCCCCTTCCTTCAGCTTCTTGACGTTTTCCAATGTTATGGCATTTACACTCAGTATCTTATAGCTTCCCACTGGGCTACAACACTGCACCTGAGTTCAGACTGTCTCCTCATTACCTCTCTTCTTCCCCAAGTCGGCACTCGCATTTGTTGAATTCATATTTTCATTGGTAAAGATGCACATGCAGTAAAATATTTTCAACTGCTATTAGTTGAGGACCCCTAGTTTTGCCTGTGAAGTGATATGAACATTACCCGATCTTTGTCTCTACCCACTGTAACACTAGCATGGGGTAGTACCAGCTTACAGACTGTCCTTTTCCTGAATGAGCTGTGTAACCCTTACTGCAGAAGAAACAGGTTTGGCACAAGATCAGATTATTTTTCTACTTAGGAAAAAAACAACCACCCACAAAATCAAGCCCAAAAGAAATTATCCCAGAAAAAAAAATATTTTAATAGAAACTAAAAGTTTAAAAGGTTCACTGACATGCCCTAACTGGCTTGGCTCAGTGGATAGAGCGTCAGCCTGCAGACTGAAGGGTCCCAGATTCGATTCCAGTTAAGGGCCATGTACCTTGGTTGTGGGCACATCCCCAGTAGGGGGTGTGGAGGAGCCAGCTGATCAATGTTTCTAACTCTCTATCCTTCTCCCTTCCTCTCTGTAAAAAAATCAATAAGATGTATTTTAAAAAATAATAAGAATAAAATAAAATAAAAGGTTCACTGACAAATTGAGGTATATTCTAAAGAATTGAATGGGTGATATGCCTAGACATAGTCTGGTAAAGGTGGATATTTGAAGGACCCAGGCCTGGTGGAGAACGCTTAAACCAGTCATTTTGTCAAGTACTTACAAAACTGGCAACTGAAATATAGGCTTAATTCTAAGTTGCTCCAGAGGCCAACAATAAGAATGTGTAGAATTATAAGGAGGTAAATGAGATTTCATGTAAGGAGGAAAATTCTGGTAATTCATAGAACCGAGAATGAAATGGCCTGCATTGTGATCTCATCAACTCTCCTCATTAAATCTACAAGGCAGGTCATGTGACCATGTACTCAGGTAGGAGAGAGGCTGTGGAGGATTGCTATCTGGATGGGTGTGTGGACCAGGTATGGAATGGAAGGGTCCTTGCAATTTCTAAGACTTCGTGAAAGACAGAGAAACTCTATTTAATCTGAGCCAAATTTAAAATATATGAAGATAATCAGAACAAAGTAGAAGAATGAACAGATTGATTTTAAAAATAGTTTAGAAGATTTGACTGATTAGGCAAAGTTCTATAGAGCAAAAGTCTTTTCTATCTGTATGAAGGCTCCCTCTTCCTGTCTACCCCAGTTCTTTTTTTTTTTTTAATACTATAGATATTAGGATTTGAAAAATTAAAAGCAATATGAAATGCTAAGTTCTTTATGTATAATAAAGTTTTAAAACACATAAGCTTAGTAACCAGTTTTATTAGAAATTTTATCACAATAAAAACATAATTTTCATACATCAGAGATTTATATTTCTAAATTGACAAGCTCTCTAAAAGATGCTTAAAAGGTACCAAAGCCCTGCCTCCCTGAATTTTGCCTGAATTCCCACAGTTGTTTTTCACAACCTTTATGATGTGGGCTAGCATGGTAGGAAAGACCATGCATTACAGGAAAATTTTTCATTTCATCATCATGACAGATATGATAATGATTCTAATAGCTCTTGGCAATACAATGTTAAAAATAGGAATTAGGACTTTTAATGGCAGAGTTTTATATTTGTTTAGAAGTTTCTCTTCATTTACTGAGGGTTTTTGCTTTTGTGAAACTAAGCATTAAATTGATCATTGAGTTTCCTCTCAGGGACTTCCTTTAACTGTGTCACCAACAGGTAATCAAGGGATTAAAAATCTTTACCTATATGAAGACTATAATATTAAAATAGGTTTTCCATTTAGTAATTATGAAATGCACCAAATATATTACTCTACCTTTTTCATAGCCCCTCCGAGGTATATTTTATATACCATCCAGCCCATCCATTTGAAGGAGGCTGTTTCAGTGGCATTCACAGGGCTGTACATCCATCCCACAGCCAGTTTTAGAACATTTTCTTCACCAAAAGAGCAACCCCACACTTCTTAGCCATCACCTTTCCCCTTAACACTCTAATTTGTAATTACTTACTTTATAAGCTGCTTGTCTTTACATTAGTGGCTTTCATCCAAGTGTAAAGTTAAAGTGCTTCCTCCTGGAGCAGAGGAATATTCTGGACTCGGCTGTCCTCTTCGGCTGTCAAATGCAGTGTCAGGGAGATGAGTTCCTGGCAGTCCCCCTGCCACTTATGTTTCTTTAGAAGATCTGTGTACTCAGGTTTGGAGGACTGAACTCCACAATAACTTTACCAGAAAGCCTATTTCTTAGAGACAATGAAGAACTTAAGTTTCCCAAGAAAAGCACCTGGCAGACCTCAATATTGGTATTAAATATTATTACAAAGCAAGCCAGGCAGTTAAATAATTTTATGTACCAGTATATCCCTGATATCAAATCCCCTCAAATTGTCTTACTTGGAAATAACTGAAAAATTCCCATCAGAAATTACTAAAAATATAGACTCAGAAATACATATTGTGTAAGCAAGGGCAGCAAACTAAAAAGTGGGTATGATAAAGGGATAATTTAGTACATGTCAAAGTCTTAATGTCTTTGAAAGCAAAGTAGAAAATTTATTACAACAGAAGGTAGATCAGCTGTGCTTGTTTATATGTGGATTACTATTAATCACTATTACCATTTCCTGAACCATTTATGAATTGTATACATTATGACACAGCATAAATCAATTGAATTCTGGCTGAGTAATTGAATTTTTAAAACATTCTTATTCCTTATTTTTAGGAAATATGAAGAATTTAGAGTACAGGTTCATCATGCTGTAACTTACTCTTAAATTGTTTATAAAAATGGATATGTAAATATGTGTGCATGTGTTTTATATATTACAAATATACATATGAAGAGAGAAAAAAGGATAAAAGTAAACCAAATATAGTGAAATGTTAGCATATTATGAAGGATGTCTCTTAACTTTACTGTAAATCTGAAATTATATAAAAATGTTAATCCTCATCCAAGAGTATGTTTTAATTGATTTTTAGAGAGAGAGAAAGGGTGAGACAGGCGGGGGAGAGAGAAACATCGATTGATCAGTTGCCTCCTGTACGTGTCCTGACCAAGGATCGAACCTACAACTTAGGTATCTATTCTGACCAGGAATCAAACCCATCACCTTTTGGTGTATGAGTTGATGCTCCAACCAAGTCATCTGGCCAGGGCTGAAAAAAATTTTTTTTTAATATATTTTATTGATTTTTCACAGAGAGGAAGGGAGAGAGATAGAGAGTTAGAAACATCGATGAGAGAGAAACATCGATCAGCTGCCTCCTGCACATCTCCCACTGGAGATGTGCCCGCAACCCAGGTACATGCCCTTGACCGGAATCGAACCTGGGACCTTTCAGTTCGCAGGCTGATGCTCTATCCACTGAGCCAAACTGGTTTTGGCACAGGGCTGAAAATTTTAAAGGAAAGAAACTTCTTTTGATAGACCATGAACAATAATAAACTATAATCAAGACTATTAGGTAGAAGATAGCTGTGGTGAAACTGTAAGCAGTCTCTATAAATGAAACAGTGGACTGACAACATTAGATTTCTACAGCAAGGGAAACTATTATAATTTCCTAGTATTAACTTTTTTCCAGTGTTTGTGATAAGCTTGACCAGATTTTAGTGGACCTGAGGAGGACTACAAGTCCCCATATGAGGTGTTTGTTTTCTTCCTGGAATGGGATGATAAAGAACACATCACCAATTCAAATAAAGCCTCATTCTCTTTTATGAAACTGAGGTCTTTTTCCATGTGATAGATATATTAGAATAATTATATTACATACTAGAGGCCCGGTGCACGGAATTCGTACACAGGTAGGGTCCCTAGTCCTGGCCAGTGATCAGGGCTGATTGGGGCCTTCTGGCTGCCAGCCGGGGCCTTCCTTTGTTCCGTGCTGCCCCCTGGTGGTCAGTGCACATCATAGCGAGTGATTGATCTGGTCTCCCAGTCGAACTCCAGAGGGGACACTTTGCATATTAGCCTTTTATATATGTAGATTGTTTTACTGATTTTACTTTTAAATTATAGACTTGGGGAAAGGAAGCCAAACTCAAGGTATCTATTACTTCTTTTTGTCTTCCACATTATTCCTTTCTTCTCTAATCTCATGTCTATAAGAATGAGGCAAATCTTGATAATTAAATATATATTTGTAAGAAAGAACAGATTGAGAGCTGATTTATTTGCTGGTGGATTTTTTTATTTTTCTAATATATTTATTGTAGATTTTCAATAAAATCAATAAGCTCACTGATACATTTAAAATATAGTTTGATTTATGACCTCATTGCATTTCTCAGTATATGATCAGAGAGGACGATAAGATTTTAGGCTAGAAGTCGTTTTGAGTTTGAATCTAGGCTTGATTGAAAAGAGTGCAGCGATGGGCTAGTGGTGCCTGTCATTAGTATACCCTATGGCAGTGATGGCGAACCTATGACATGCGTGTCAGAGGTGACACGCGAACTCATTTTTTTGGTTGATTTTTCTTTGTTAAATGGCATTTAAATATATAAAATAAATATCAAAAATATAAATCTTTGTTCTACTATGGTTGCAAATATCAAAAAAATTTCTATATGTAACATGGCACCAGAGTTAAGTTAGGGTTTTTCAAAATGCTGACACGCCGAGCTCAAAAGGTTCGCCATCGCTGCCCTATGGCATATTCTCAGGAACAGACTGCCTTTTGGAAATCTCTGGGCTGAGTTCAATGATTCTCAGTCTAGGACAGAATCATTTCAAGGGGGGCTTGGCAAACTCATGGGAACATTTTTGAGTCACAACAACTGGAGATGATTTGGCATTTAGTAGGAGAGCCATGGCCACTCACCATCCTGCGGTTCAAGGCTTACAACAAAGAAATTGCCCATTCAAAAGGCCATAGTGATCTGTGATCTACTCCAGAGCCAGCCTCTGTGAGTCTGTGACCCTGATGCAGTGCAACTGTATGTCTGCTTAATGCTATCCCAAGACTTCTTATACCTAGCAGTGAATGGCTAGCAGGGGACAGTGTTCACTGCTGGGTTGCCCAGCCTGTTTTGTTCAGAAAGCACAGAGATCCTAATGGACAGTAGGATAACATGGTTTACCTGCCCTGTCCCTCTCTTTCCTCTCACTGCCCCAGACTTCTTGGGCTTTAGTTTCTGGGATGAACTATATTCTGACCATCATTTAGCTTGCCCCCTTCTCACAGTATCTTAGTCCTTATAGAATACAGAAAAAGAGTGGTAATGGTAGTAGGAAAGTATAGTTTTGTTATGGGTGGGACATTTGCATAGTCTCACAACCAGTAGATTTTTCCTTCTAGAATAAATAATATTAGGAAATAGCTGGTTGTTTAGCTTTCTCACTATACTGCTGAAGTTACTTTTTTTCTTTAGTTGCATATTTATGAGAAATTAAAAATTTAATGACTTAAAAGTGACTTTCACAATCTTTATTTAGGACAAAAATCATATGTCTTAACTTTTCCCAATGGAAGTTATATGCCACTCTATGTGTGTGTTATAGTAATATTTTATCCTTACCTTGTCATATGCATTTTGACTGCTGTAACAAAAATACCATAAACTGGTGGCCTACAAACAGCAACATTTTACTTGTCACTGTGCCAGAGGCTGGAAGGCCATATCAGGGTGCTAGCCTGGTCAGGTTCTGATGAGGACCTTCTTCTGGGTTGCAGACAGCCACCCTTTGTATCCTTTATGGTGGAAGGCGAGAGGGAGCTCTGTGAGGCCCCTTCTGTGAGAACAGTAATTCTAATCGTGAGGCCAGAGCCTAAGCTCTTCCAAAGGTCCCACCTCCGAATACCGTCACTTTGGAGACAGGATTTCAACATATGAATTTGGGGGGCGGGGGGCATAAACTTTCAGACCATAACATACCTTAGTTGAAGTAGTTTTGGGGGGGAAATGGTAAGTGGCATGTGCATGTCATTATGCTACTCAGGACCCTATAACCGTACTCTTTCTCAATTAGGGTTTTGAGGCATAGGCATAAGGCATACCTTTCAGAGCACTTTGAATTTGGTTTCAATAGCTTCTTGAGCAGTCTTCTAAAAAAATATAGCTCCATTCTCCACTTTGGGGATTTAAATAAATACTGGATACTCTTTAGCTTATATCATCTCACTACAGTTAATTTGTTAACTGGGGAGCCATTGTGAGCCAAGCTTCCCGCAAAGGCAGTAGGGTGGATGCCCCATTATCATTATACCCTTGTCTTCTAAATAGGACCATAATTGACATTGCAGGTCAAGCACATTATTGCCTCTAGCTACTTTGGTTGCTGGAAAGGCCAAGTGAGAGAGAGACTCTTTTGAAGCCAACAATCTTAACAAAAGTCAACCTAACTTAAATCTTAAGGTGCTTATCATTTAAAAATCAATTAAAAAAAAACAAGGCTTGTATCTCTGAACACAAAGGGTAGTATAAAAGCCGTGTGTGTATGTGTGTGTGTGTGTGTGTGTGTGTGTGTGTGTGTGTGTGGTTTTGACTCATTACTAAAAATGATCACTTTGGGAAAAAAACCACACATGTAGAATTGAAGCAGTTGAAAATTAACTCAGCCTTTAAAACGTTTGTGGGTCCTGGGGACTGTCAGTGACCCCTCTCTCTACCCCTTCCTGAGTCCTCTATAGGAACCACTCAGATGAACCTTCATGAATTCCTGTGATTGAGGAGGAGGCCAGAAGAAAGACCTTTATTCTCCACAAAATTGGGCTATTTCCCCAAAGAAACAATTATTTGGCATCTTAGTAATATCTTTGTAGTTAGTATCACATGAGATCCTTGCAGCATCAGCAGAACAGTCATCGGGTCATCCAGTGTTGTTAGGAAAATTACAGTAATCACTTTGTCCATCATGTACCTAAATTATAGCAAGGAAACACATGTTAACATTTCCTCCCAGTGAAAGCCTGTGGGAGGGGCTGAGAGACTGTGTTAATATACATGATACGTTGGAAACACAATTAGGTAGTTACAGATATTTACAGGTTAAAGATAGGGTGAAATAGGAGTGAAGAGTCTTGGCTGTTGTAGTTTGCTGATGGGGTGGCGGTAGGGTGGGGCATAGTATTAATCTCTACTGTTGCAAATGTCAATGAAAAGCTAAAAATATTTCCTAAATCTAATAACAACTAAAAATAGTTACTGAGATTTTTGCTTGCTAGGGAGATCTTACTGGTTAGGCCTCCTCTGACTCCCCTGAATGAAATACATCTTGCTGTTGTCACTCTGTCCCTTACTCTTATGGTTTTACTTCTTAGCCCATCGTGTGTGTGTGTGTGTGTGTGTGTGTGTGTGTGTGTGTATTTATTTATGTGTACACTCTCATTTGGTACCTGCCTGCCTCACTAGAAGACAACCTCCAGGAAAGCAGGATCTGTGTCATTTTGTGTGTCACTGTTTCATGGGGAGCCAAGAGCAGAAATAGGAGTTCAATAAATATATGTTGCATGAATGAGTAAAATGAATGGATGACTGATAAATGCTGGACTACTTTATTCTTTTATTTTGTTTTAGTTGCAGAATTAAGAAAAATCTTTGAACCAGAGAGGAAAGAATTTTTAAAAATGAAAAGGTAAGTTATATATTGTATGTAATTTGCAAGTAGAAGAGCTTGGCGAAGCAGTATTCAGTTTTCCCTTAGAGTTGATTTCCATTGTTTTTTTATTCTGTTTTGTTTTGGGGTTTTTTTGTGTTTTGCGCAGAAAAGAAAGAATCGCCAGGCGCTTAGAAGGAATTGAGACAGACACGCAGCCCATCCTCTTGCAGAGTTGCACAGGGTTAGTGACTCACCGGCTGCTGGAGGAAGACACGCCCAGATACATGCGAGCCACAGACCCAGCCAGCCCCCACACCGGTGAGCATCCCTGGTGGCCTCATCAGGCAGGCTGCTCCAGCATAGCCTTTTTGTCTAATGGGTTGGAAAGTGAGATACTCTAAAAAAATTAATTGTGTAGGTGTAATTACTTATTATTACACATACTTGTTAAAAACATCAACAACACATTTATGTCCGCCCTCACAGGACTGGTTGAGGGCAGCTCCTGTGTTGAGCGTCTGCCCCCCTGGTGTTCAGTGCATATCATAGCAACTGGTCATTCTGCCTGTCATTCCGTTGTTTGGTCGATTTGCATATTAGAGTTCTATTATATAGGATGGTTTCTGGTTTCTACCCAGAAAGCGGTGTTGGTCTCACTACATGATGTTATTGGTTTGCATATCTCTATAGTTTCTGATCTTTTATGGCAAGAAAAGTAGAGAACTAAGATTTTAAAAATTACATACCCGAAAAATCAAAAATAGAGTACCAAGTTTATAGCCAGAAATAAACCCTCTTGTATAAAAGGTTAAGCTATCTATAATAATAAAAGTGTAATATGCAAATTAGACTAGACATTTTTCCTGAGGAATTCAGGGCTATGAAGGAAGCCCGATCCCTGGTGCTGGCCGGCAGCTGGAGGCAAGCCTGGGTCTCGAGTGCCTGCCAACAGCCGGAGGGAAGTCTGGTTCCCTGGTACTGGAGGGAAGCCTGGGTCCCAGGTGCCAAAGGGAAGCCGGTTCCGGCAGCTGGGTGAAGGAAGGCATGAATTTTGTGCATCGGGCCTCTAGTCTATATAATAAAAGCCTAAGCAACCATTATGGCAGAACTACCAGAATGACCAGTTGCTTTGATGCACACTGACCACCAGAGGGCAATGCTCAATGCAGGAAATGCCCCCGGGTAGTCAGTGTGCTCCCATGAGGGGAGTGCTGCTCAGGCAGAAGCCAGGCTCACAGCAATGGTGGTGGTGGGAGTCTCTCCAGCCCCGTGGCAGCACTAAGGAGCAGTGAGCAGGCAGGCATTCCCCAAGGGGTCATGGACAGCGAGAGGGTGCAGGTCGGGCTGAGGGATCCTCCCCTTAGTGCAAGAATCTCATGCACCGGACCTCTAGTGTATTATAAAATCATTTAAGCATCACATGTTAGTGAGAAAAGGAAGAGTTATTCAGTAAATTGGTCTTGGAAAAATGGGTTCTTGTGGGGTGGGGAAGGGAACATATTTCTCTTCTCACTTCACACTAAACATAAAAGTAAGTTCCAATTAATTATATGATTAATTTAAATAAAATAAAAAACATGAAAATGTAGGTGAATAGATAATTCAAGTTGAATTGAAAAGGACTTTCAGAACACGGAAACAGCTGTGGAAATCACAAATGACCAGGTAATGGACTTGACTACATAACGATTAACATCTGTACTCCAAAGAAAATCTTACAAGTAGACTTAACAAGAAAGTTACACAAGCAAGTTTGAAAATATTTATAAGATAAAGACTCATGTTCTTCCTATAAACATTGACACAAACCAATAAAAATGACACTATGAATTAATAGAATACAGAGCAATAAGCTTGACCAGGTATTTCAGAGAAGAATAAGATAAGACAAATGTCTAGTAAGCAATAGAAAAATGTGTTTATTCTCTTTTTCAAGTAATCAAAGGAAATTTTAAAAATTAGCCCTCAATGTTTATAAGAAGAGAGCATATAGTGCAGATTCAAGAGTAAATTGATGTGGACTTTATAGAAATTAATTTGACAGTCCGCCGAAACCGGTTTGGCTCAGTGGATAGAGCGTCGGCCTGTGGACTGAAAGGTCCCAGGTTCGATTCTGGTCAAGGGCATGTACCTGGGTTGCGGGCCCATCCCCAGTAGGGGGTGTGCAGGAGGCAGCTGATCGATGTTTCTCTCTCATCAATGTTTCTGACTCTCTACCTCTCTCCCTTCCTCTCTGTAAAAAATCAATAAAATATATTTTTTAAAAAATCTGATAGTCTAACATGTATATTTAAGTGATGTTGCAGCCACTGTTGAAAACAGTGTGGAGTTTCCTCAAAAAATTTAAAATGGAACTGCCTTTTGATTCAGTGATCCCACTTCTGAGAATATGTCCTAATAATCCCAAAACACCAATCAGAAAGAATATATGCACCCCTATGTTCACAGCAGCACTATTTACAATAGCTAAGATCTGCAAACAGCCCAAAATCCATCAGTATATGAGTGGATAAGAAAGCTGTGTTACCTTTATACAATGGAATACTATGTAGCTGTATGACAGTATGGAGGGACCTGGAGACCATTATGCTC
>NW_006286242.1:398738-413501 GCF_000327345.1 Myotis davidii
TTCTGTCTGACTCTACCACTTCTTAATTAGTCAGTACTTATGCTCTGCAACTGTCTTCTCACCTATAAACCAACATTAAGCGGGTTAAATGTAACAAAGTCAAAAGTGTTTAGGCAATGCCTCCACATTATAATCAAACTAAGAATGTGACTACACAATAGCGAGCATATCAGACAAGATCCTTAACCGATCTTGATCACTTTGGGGCTATTATGTTTTATCCTCATGTGCTCCTTCCCTCAAGGACCTTCTAATCTTTTATCTTTTTAAATAGAATACACTTCATGCTTGTTGAATTTATTACTTTGTAAATGTTTCCCCTTTTACTTTTGAGCTCTCCTAAGTAGGCCCAGCTCAGAGACACAGACCAATTTCTTCTGAAATTCAGGTTTAACACTTAAAGACCCCCCACCCCCCAACTGAGCACTGATATCACAAAACTCAATAAAATATATTAAATAAATAAATAAATAAATAAATAAATAAATAAATAAAATAAAAAAAGAGTGAAGGCAAAAAAAAAAATGTACGTCCTGATAAAGCAATTTTACAGGTCTGTTGAGATAGTAATTAGGAAAATCAGACTGATTAAAAAATAGAAACAACTTAAATGCTCAGTAATAGAAAAGGGGTTAAATTAATGATGCATGCCTATTGGATAGAATATTACGAACCCTTAAAAGAATGATGTCTTCAAAATAAGAGTTCCAAGTATAGAAAATGTTTTATATAGAACACAGATATTATATAAAAATGATTCTATATAGAAAAAAGAAATCCTATATAATAAAGAGGTAATATGCAAATTGACCCTCATGCCCTCACAAGATAGCTGCCTACAACCAGGCCAGCAGGGGGGTTAGTGAGGGATGATCAAATGATTGAACAAGCAGGCTGTGTGGAGTGACCAGGCCAGTGGGGTGGGGGCAGTTAAGAGTGACCAGGCCAGCAGGGGGGCAGTTGGGGGTGACCAGGCTGGAGGGGGGGCAGTAAGAGGTGACCAGGCTGGCCGTGGGGGGGAGTGAGGGGCAACTAGTCTGGCAGGGGGGTCAGTTAGGGGCAACCAGGCTGGCAGAGGAGGGCAGTTGGGGGCAAACTGGCTGGCAGCAAGGGGCAGTTAGGGGTGAACAGGCCAGCATGGGGGGCAGTCAGGGGTGATTAGGCTGGCACGTAGAAGCAGTTAAGGGTGATCAGGCTGGCACGCAGAGGCAGTGAAGGGCGATCAGGCCAGCAAGGGGGGCAATTAGGGGCAACCAGGCAGGCAGGCAGGTGAACGATTAGGAGCCAGCGGTCCAGGATTGTGAGAGGGCAGTCAGACATCCCCTGAGGGGGTCCCAGATTAGAGAGGGTGCAGGCTGGGCTGAGGGACCCCATACACACACACACACAAATTTCATGCACCGGGCCTCTAGTCAATTATATAAAAGACTAGAAGGACTAAATAGAAATATTTGGTAAATTACTAATTTATTTATTGTTGATTATTATAAATTAGTGATTACTGGTGATTTGGGCTTTTACCTTCCTATGTTTTCATGGTAGACATTTTATATGTCAAGCATGTGTGCTACAATTGGAAAAAACCCACTTGTATTTTAAAAAAACCTGGTGACTACTGACATGGGCCATTATTGTTATGGTTACTCTCAGATCTTATGAAACCACAATCCCTCACTTGTCAGATTACAGCAGTTCAAATATCTATCATCTTTTTCTAGAGGGCTCTGAACTCATCCTCTGGTCTCACACATGAAATATTAAACTCAGAAACAAAAAACAGTATATTAGTAAGAAAATATAAGCCCTGGGCAAGGACCGAAGAGCTCTCAGGAATGAGGCACTGAGCGTTAGTTCAGCCCTTGCTTTACATGACTTGCCGATTGAACATTCCCAGCCTTTGTGTATTTCACCGCAGATCTCAGACCTCCAACATCCCAGGTAACCATTTAGCTGACTACACCTGTGTGAGAAACTGGTCCTTCACAGCCTATGTGCTAAAGTGTGTTTTATGTACATAACAGAGTATAGTAAATATATCTTTACTTAAATTTATATTTATTATTCATGTGATCTTCTTGTAGGCCGATCAAATGAAGAGGAAGAAACTTCTGATTCTTCTTTAGAAAAGCAGACTCAACCTAAACACTGCACAGAAACCTCAGGTATCCATGGTGACTCATCTTACAGTTCAGGTATGGACACCCAGGGTCTTGAGTCCAAAGCTGAAAGGATTGCAAGGTACAAAGCGGAGAGGAGACGGCAACTGGCAGAAAAATATGGGCTAGCTCTGGATTCTGAAGCAGACTCCGAATCTTTGTCTCGATATACCAAGTCCAGGAGGGAGCCAGATGCTGTTGAGAAAAGGGGAGGAAAAAGTGACAGGCCGGCTGAGTCAAGCAAAGATTTCAGTTCTCTGTACTCCAGCACTGAGATCCCAAGGCTCAAGACCTGTGTGGCTGAATCCCAGGACTATGCCCTCCATGCCAGGGACGGTGTTTCCAACACAGAGGTGCTGCTAAACATGGAAAACCAAAGACGAGATCAAGAGCTGAATGCCACTGGGCAGCAGGCCCTGGACCTGCCCCCCACAGTTGAGAGTTCCTCATCCTTCCAGTTTTGCGGGCAAGACTGCTCCTTCAGTGAGGTGCCAAAGTCCCCAAAGCAAATGCGCAGCATGCCCCTCTCTTCACCTGGGCAGCCAGCATCCCCAAGCCACTCTGGTGACTCGCCACTCCCCGCTGAAGCTCGATCAAGGTAAGCATTCAGCCCTACTGACCACTTGTCTTCCCATGGCCTGAAAGGTCTTATAGTCTGGGTATTTCTGGCATTATTTGGAAGCTGGGCTCATATATATTATGTTTTAATTTTCACAATATCAAAACAGGTTTTACCAAAGCAGGAAGCCTTTTTATTATTATTATTTTTAAAAAATAAACTAAACAGGTGCCATGGGAGCACTTTCATGGAAGTCTTGTTTTAGGGCCCTTCTTTTTACTGGTTCTCACTGCCTTTTAATGTTCTCTTTTTCTTTTATTTGTTTTTCTGTAATCATACCCAAGACTTTTTGGTGATTGCTTTTGTTGTCATTTAAAATCCCAAAGCAGAAAGACCACCACTAACCAGTGGAAGGGTTTTGTTTAGGGCAGTAGTTGGCAAACTCATTAGTCAACAGAGCCAAATATCAACAGTACGATTGAAATTTCTTTTGAGAGCCTAATTTTTTAAACTTAAACTATATAGGTAGGTACATTGTTATTAACTTAATTTGGGTACTCCTAAAGCTTAGGAAGAGCCACACTCAAGGGGCCAAAGAGCCGCATGTGGCTCGTGAGCCGCAGTTTGCCAACCGCGGGTTTAGAGTATGAGGTGTGACTACAGTATATAATGACTATAACTATAACATGTAGTTATGTGATTATATCAACACTAAGAATACGGTTGTTTGTAAGAATGCCTTATTAAAAAGATCAGCTATTAAGAGAAATCACTGTGTAATAAGATCAACCAGAGACAAAAACAGCTCTCATTTGTAAAAAAATCAGAAAAGGCATGAAATCAGAAAGTCAAATACCAGAAGAGAGTATATATTTCAAAATTTAAATTTCTGGGTTAAATATTTAGATTTGAATTTAAAAAGTGTAGTGACCATCTTTAAAATGTAATTTACTTAAACATTCTACTTTAAGGTTTGAGGTAATTGTCTAGGTCAGTGGTTGGCAAACTGCGGCTCGCGAGCTACATGCGGCTCTTTGGCCCCTTGAGTATGGCTCCTCCACCAAATACCACGTGTGGGCATGCACGTACAGTGCGATTGAAACTTCGTGGCCCATGTGCAGAAGTCGGTATTTTGTGGAAGAGCCACATTTAAGGGGCCAAAGAGCCACATGTGGCTCGCGAGCCAGTTTGCTGACCACTGGTCTAGGACTCTAGGTCAGCTAGGTCTGTAAGTAAACTCAGAAGTGTATTTTTTAGCTCAAGCAGGCATTAGCTTCACAGGTGAATTGAGGAGGGATGAAAACGAAAGGTCAAGCAAATTTACTCTGAAGAAAAAAAAGTGGGAAGATACTTCTATTTATTTCACATAAGGACAGAGTAGTAAATGTGATTGTTTTTAAGTAGTGGTAATACATCTAAAGCAGATCATTTTAATTCTTAAAGTTTATTGATCCAAAGGTCTGTCTTTACTCACTTGCTCATCCACACTGAAATATTTAGAGACATCAGCTTCTAAGATAGTTAAATACTAATAGTTAAATACTATAGATCCTGAGATTGTATTTGAGGGCATTTGTTCAGCCTTTGGACTTTACTTGACATTTAGGGACTGTGACCTGTTGTCTTTTATTTTGAAAAGAAAGCCTGGTGTTTGGGAAATTTGCATTTCATAGTAGAAACAGCGTTCTGGCTTAATTAATTTCTATCAAAGAAAAATTTTCATGTGCTTGTGAGAAGGACAAAGAAACCGAACATTCCAATTTAAGGAAGAGAGATTTACAATGAACTGGTTTTAAAAAAATAATGGGGAATCTAATTTCTGGTTGCCATATTATGAAAACTGTTTAAGCTGTTATCACAGTGTATAGGTTAGTCATCTGGATCATATATAATAGATTCTTGGCGATATTTTGAATCAGTTGTAATAATAATTAAAACTTAGTTGAGTATTTCAGGAAAAAACATAGGATAATTAATAGTTTTGTGTGAGTTAAAATCTTAATATTCAAAATGTTATATAACTTAAAATATTGAGTTATTTCTTTCTAGGTTATTTCAAGAGCAATATTACCTAGAAGTTTCCTAAGCCTAGTCTTAGCCTCACGTTGCCTTACCAGAAAGAAAGACTTAAAAAAGCTAAGAAATTGTAAAGGAGTTCTTGAGGAAGCACATGCTTTATTTTATTAAATCATTCAAGGTATACAATTCTATGACTTATAGGCAAAGAAACACAAATCATTTCACATATAGACAGGAAACACCTGATCTATCTATCTTTACATTAAAAACAATGCAAAAGAGCCCTAGCTGGTTTTGCTCAGTGGATAGTGTCAGCCACGGGCGAAAGGGTCCCAAGGCATGTGCGGAAGGCAACTAATCAATATGTCTCTCTCACATCGATGTTTCTCTCTGCCTCTCCCCCTCCCTTCCACTCTCTCTAAAAATCACTGGGAAAATATTCTTGGGTGAGGATTAACCAAAAAAATACTATTAATGTGTGACAATATGATATTTAAAATAATTAAGATTTATTTTGTAATGACACCAGTCATTCATCTTGTAAAGATGGACTTCAAAAGGATTAACATTCTGCTAGATGTCCGCTCTCCAGCACCAGATAATTCGGGTGTCAGAAAGTCACTGTTATCTGATTTCCATTTGTGGGAAAGAAAGATAAAAATACTTTGTAAATTAAAACACTAACCAAAGAAACCTCAGTTACCCAGTAGTCATGAGTGAAAATAAAATGTCATCCAATGTGGAAATAGGTAACAGAAAAGTTTAAGAAGATTAAGGATTGACAAAAAAATGTCTACAAATAACAAAACATTTTAATAGCACGTTTCATCATGGGTTTGTTCTGTCATTGAAATAGAGTGTTTTTCTCACTGCTATATTGTATTGATCAGCTAGCTCTGTCAGGATTTTTGGCTATTAGTCTCTGAATTAACTCATTGCCATTTCATCATTTTATTTTGTACTCACTAGCATGAGGCTGTTTTTGTTTCATTAATTAAATATGAATACATCACTCATGAATATACCATTAGAAGACAACCTGCCATAGCCTGAAAATTAAGATATGAGCCAGATGTCAAATGCTTAGTTCTGTATGCACTCACATATACTGACACATGTACACACAGAATAATCATCAGCTCTTACACTTCACTGTACTACTGTATTTAAGCTTTATAGTATAGTATAAGCTCAATAACAGTCTTTAGGCAATATTTAGCTGAGTAATATATTTATTTTAGAATTATTTAATGTTCAGTTTATATGATAAAGAAGATATGTATTATGTATATATAGGATGGTGCAAAAGTAGGTTTACAGTAGTTTGTATGGAAAATTAATAAATGATAATACAAGAATGAACTGTTTTGCATACTCATAACTGTAAACCTACTCTTGCCCAAACCTGTATGGGTATAGTTTACAGGGTCTTTAGCTTAGAAATCCTGTTGGTTGCCTGGGAATCAGGTGAACACATTGTTCTGAAACAAGTTAGGAACGCACATAGTAATGGAATGGACTATAAGATACCTCCCAACCCACACTGCCAAAGCCTGCCAAGCCTGGTAAACCTAGAATTTAGAAATTGTGTTTTCTGGACAAGATAGTGTTATTAATATGAACCATTCTTTGTTGTGGTGAGCTGGCAAGGCCATGGCATATTCAGCCCTAGGGCATCTTATGTGCCGTGCCAGCTCAGCCAGGTTCAGTGAGCCTGAGAGGGGCCGGTGAAGGATTGAGAAAAGACAGACAAGAGAATAAAAGCTGGGTCTGGGTGGGACGCTGTCCTCTCTGATGGAGAGACAGTGACAGTGCCCGCAAGCCATGTCTTTATTTTATAGCCAGATTCCACGAGGTAAAGTAAGGGCATGGTCAAGATGTTTACAATGCTCTAATCTACTCAATTACATGCATGTGAACTCTATCAAGCCCACATCACTCAGACACGTGGGGCCATGTGTTTGGACCATAGTTTCAAGCTTACAAGTATAGCTGTTGGTTATAATTGTGCTGGGAGGGCTTTGACCTCCAAGCTGGGATTTGCATGTGGCAATGAGAGGACTGTGCCCTCTCATTAGTCTGAGGCTTGAACCTGTCCAAACACTGTAGCCACTCTCCACACTTTGTTAATTCCTTCAGTCCCCTGTGGATTTTAGAATAAAATTTAAAGTCATTTAGGGCCATGGATTATTCAAATTTTTAAAAATCTGAGCTGATACTGTTAGAAATCCTGAATCAAAGCTCTTATTGAATTTGCTACTTTGTGTATCACTTGATATTAAAAAATAAATAGCCCTGGTGGGTGTAGCTTAGTTGGTTGGAATCCCATGCACCAAAGAGTTGCAGGTTTGATCCTGGTCAGGACTTATGTGGGAGGCAACTGATTGATGTTTCTCACATCAATATTTCTCTCTTTCTCTCCCTGTCCCTTACTCTCTCTCTAAAATTAATAAAAACATAAACTTGAGTGAGGAAGATAGATAGATAGAATTTTTTTAAATATATTTTATTAATTTTTTACAGAGAGGAAGGGAGAGAGATAGAGAGTTAGAAACATCGATGAGAGAGAAACATCAATCAGCTGCCAAGGTACATGCCCTTGACTGGAATCGAACCTGGGACCTTTCAGTCCACAGGCCGACGCTCTAGCCACTGAGCCAAACCGGTTTTGGCGAGACAGAATTTTAAAATGTACCATATTGGTTACTTCTGAGTGGAAACACTTTACCCAAACCTGCAGCTACTGTTTTCCTGAGTATCAACTGTGACTTCCTGTTCCCAGTGAGTTATGTGACTGGCAAAGGGGAGAATGACATCTAATTTTCTGGTGGTGACCTATTCTAGAAAACCCTCATTCATTTTTTTATTGTTGCTCCACTACAATCCTCATCACTCCCTTTCTCACTGAATAAATTGTAATATTAGTGACCAGAAAATGATTATAGTGGTTCCATGCAGTGGATGCTGCTGCAATTTGACCCGAGACAGCTGCCACTGGTAAAAGCTGTAACAGCAGAGAGCTGTGGAGGGGCTCAGGATAGGCCAGGGTAGCCTCCACAATGAGCCTTTTCTGTAACACTGTGACATGCAGACTGAGCCACCTAAGAAGGAAAGGGGCTTATGCTGCCTTCTTACAGTTAATTTCTGATTGTATTTGTCTCCATTGAGAGGTGTGCCTCTAAAAATGATCCCCAGGTCCTGAAGCTCATTTTTAAAATTGTCTGCTTACCTGCCCCGATAGAAATGTCCACATGAGACTGATGCCAAGGGAGATAACTGCCTCTTGACCCTCAGCATTACTGTCTCTGCCTGTCTCTCCAGTGGCAAGAAGGCTGTGAAACACGTGTTCCATGTCACAGCAGAGCGTGTTGAGCATCTACTCCCCAAAGAAGAGACTTTGGGGTTCCTTCCAGTTTGGGGATGGCATCCTTTTCGCCTTCCAGTCCCTGTACCCCAACATCTGCTGTCCTCTCCCTGCTCTCTGAGTTTGGACATTAACATATGCTGAACTCACTCCCATTTTCTCTTCATTTTATTCTCTTCTCACTGGCAAGCATCAATTTCTGTTCATTGACTTCAATATGAATATGGTAGCAAAATACTTGCTACTATGTCCTGAAAATTCAAATGTCTGCTAAATTTTAAATGCAGAAATCTGCCTAGGTGCATGAGATCTTGAACATTCATATGCCTGTGGGTATGTCCAAAGCAACCATTAACACTTCTTCCAAACAAGTAACTTCAGCAAATAAACTGTTCATTTTAATGAGATGCTGAAAGTTAATAGCCATTTTTCTTAAGCTGACTAATGTTTTATAATTAGAAGCTGTTACATAATTAGAACTGGACACCCACAGGGTGAAACTATTTTTATTGTGCTGGTCTTGACCTTGCTTTGTGATCAGGAAGCACTATTGTACTCTGTTCACTCTTAGGGGTTATAGGATGTTACGGCATAACATTATATATTGAGGGACACAAACCAGAGTAGCTCCTGTCCTCTATGACAGTTACATTTCCTGGTAATATCATTCTCTGCCAGCTAGTTACCACATCATAAAAAGGTTCTGTTACAACCGAGTTCACTATCTCATGGTTCTCTTATCCACAGTAACCCTGTAGTCCTCTCCCAGGGAAGGTAGCCTCTGCCCTGTGGGAAGTTGGCTCCCCCAAGACCCCTCAAAATAGATACTTGATGTTAAATAATTTAAAGTCTTAGACACAGAAGTAACCCTGGAGATGATTTAGTTTAAAAATCTAGTTTATACATGAAAAAACTAAAGATAAAAGCACTTACATAACGGAATTAAAACCACATAGCTACTTTGACGAAACTGAGCCCATTAGCCATCACCCACTTACTCATTCAAGTTCTCTGAATCCATCAGTTCTTTCCATTATATTCTGCTCTTGTTGTTTATGGAAGGTATGAATTGGGACACTGTATGTATCATCTTTTTAAACTATAAAAACATAACTCATAAACATGTAATACTATGTGGTCCATGAAGAAAGAAGAAGAGGAGACCAGCAACAGTACAATGATTGAAATTTCTTTTGAGAGCCAAATTTTTTAAACTTAAACTATATAGGTAGTACATTGTTAACTTAATTAGGGTACTCCTAAGGCTTAGGAAGAGCCACACTCAAGGGCCCAAAGAGCCACAGTTTTCCGACCACAGGTATAAGCTTTTTAATGAGTGGCTGATGCCTAATTCACTTTTATTACTTCTCAGAGTTTAGCTCAGTGCCTTGTACATAATAGGAATTCAATAAACATGAATCGATACACTTGAAGTAGTATTGGTCACTGTTGTGTTGGCTGCGTTATTCGGTGATAAGCAATTAAAGATATGATCTTATTGACTTTCTTTTTTATTACTTTATTTGCTCATGACTTAGATGTGGAGTATGAGAGAAACAGATGTGTCAAGAGTGAGTTCAAATTTTTGGCCAGGCCACCATGAAGAAGGAATGGCCATTTGCTGAACTAGAGATGCTCCAGTGGAAGTGAGGCTTGGAGAGAAACGAAGAGCTGTTCGGACGCTATTTTTATATATAGCTATTTACCAATTTACCTTAACAAAACTTAGGGATGAGATGTTGCCTTATATTTTTAATTCAACTTTTTACAAGAGAATTAGTATTTGTGGGCAAAATGTGACTATTACAGACCATTAATACTTTCAAATTACCTGAAAAACATTATATTTGGTGGCTTTAGGTATATTTATTTCAATCTCTTGATTTTAGTAGTGAACCTGTTGTGCCCAGATTTCAGGTTCCCCAAAAGACCACCAGAGAGCCAACCGAGTCCGATGCAAAAGCAAAAAGAGTCTTTATTCGAGCTAGCTCGAGCTCTCCGTCCACCACACTCGCCAACGCAGTGACAGGGGGCAGAGAGAGAGAGAGAGCCCTGTGGGAAGAGAGGTTTTATAGGGGGGTTGGAGTAAGGAGAGGAGAGAGGACTGTGGGCCCTGCCGATTGGCCAGGTGCAAGTTGGGGTCTTGTTACACAGGATGTGGTTGTGTCTATGGCGCGCACTTCCCTTGATTGTCATTGGTTAGTTTAAAGAAATCCTAGGTGTGGTTAGCAGAGGCTTGGGCTTCCGGGAAGAAGCTCCTTGCTGAGCACATGGCTAATGGCTGCTGCCCAAAAATGGAGGATCCGGGGCAAGATGGAGGGCATAGCCCTCGCCCTTTCAAACCATATGTCCTGGAAATTCCATGACATGAATATAAACCCCATGACAAAATGTGCTTATACATTTTCAAAAGTCAGGATTCTCTTAACAGAAATTAGCCTTTCAGTTTTAAATTATAATCAATTTTCTAAAATTGCTTTAGTTTGAGTTTTGGTTTACACTGACAGGCAAGAGCCTGTCTATCACTGCTTCCATACATTTTGCTGTGACCACTGAAATCTGTTACAATTAGATGTGAACTTCTGATATCCCCCATCTTTCTACACCCAAACCTATCACCCCACTTCCCTATTCCAGTATTATAGCAATTTATCCCATAGCCTATAAACAATTTAGATATATTGGACACCACCTTTTTCCAACTATAAAGAGTCTAATTTCTGTGTATGTGTTGACATTTTAATAGAAATTTTCTGAAGTTTTGTTTTTTGTACATGATAGTACAGGGAAACTCAAACATGAGTGGTTTCTGCAGAAAGATTCCGAAGGGGACACACCTTCACTTATCAACTGGCCTTCCAGGTATACTCCAAACTGAAACTCCTGTCTTTTGTTTCCTGAGTGCTTCTCTCCCTGCTGCCTTGCCTGCTGTTTCTCACATCACCCAGGGCTAATTCTCCTCTTCCTAATGGCAGTGCATTTGACAATCGTGTGTTCAGAAAGAGCTGCTGGAAGTTACTTCCTAATCATTTGCTTTTCTCCTTCAAATGTCCTAATCTCTCCTCTACTAGCATTTCCTTTTGCTCCTCTTTTTGAAACCTTTTTAATATACCTCTTGTTTTTGTCCTTATTGCCACCTCCCACACTGCCAGTCTACCTGGCACCTCTGGGTTGCTCCCCTCCTGAGGCCAGCTACTCAGCTGGTGTTCCATCTTGTCAACACTCCTTCACCAGCTACTCGGCCTCCTTGTTTTCATGTCTCCTCATCTCTAAACCAATAGTTAATTCTCCATAGTTAAATAGAGTGCCTGTGGTTTTAAAAGCAGACAAAACCCCCTATCATTTCATTTTTCAGATTGGAGGCAGGGAGAGGCGGAAGGAGTAAGAATGAATAAGTCATTGGCAAGACAAAGCACCCATATATTGAGTTTCTAACAGTCTTTGTTCTCAGCTGAGGACAACATTCAGATTGTCTCTGTTTAGAAGGACACATTCCACAGGAAAAGTTGAACCACATTTCAGTCTTCTTTTGATTAACAAAGCTTGTAAATATAAAAACATCCAACACTAGCTAGTCTGAGAAAAATAACAACTCAGAATCCCTTTTCCCACAAATCGTTCATAGTAACTGCCCTTCGTGTGTCTTCGTTTTTCTTTAGTGAAGTATATATAGATATTCTGAATCTTATGTTGGAAAACATGGAAGTGTTCACATCAAAGTTAGCAGAGTGAATTGATCATTTAAGGAAATAGTCTCTTCCTAAAGGTATATATCAAAAATAATTATTTTTGATGACTAATCTTAAGTAAATAAAGATTTTACATTCTCCAAGAAATCACTTTTCCTACTTCAAAGGCATACTTTACTTTAAAAAATTATCCCCAGTTAGTAATCCATTCCTAAGCAGTTAAAATGGTTTCTTGTTTCTCACTATGTGATATTTCAAAAAATAAAAATAAGAACTAGATAGGACTATTAAAGCCATGTGTTTTGCTAATATCAAGTTACATACATTTTGTCACTATTCTTTCCCTTTAAAAGATAAAGCACTAAGTCAGGTAAGTGCCTGAGACCACACAACTAGAACCAGCTGAGCCAGGCTTTGAACAGAAGTCTCCTCGGACCCCACCGCCAGAGCTCTCGGCTACTTTGTTTCTGCAGTGGTGGAAACAGAAAAGTAGTTTTTATAATGGATTCAAGTTTTGCTGTCAGAAACAACCAGAATAATCCCTTTTTACATTACTTTTTAACTAACAGCCTAATAGGAATTGCTATTTCAGAGGAGAGAAAATATTCAGTTTATTAATTCTTTCAACAATTATCTTTTCTCTAATATTCTTCTGAGTGCTACTTAGTAAAGGGTGTCCCAAAATTCACGCAAAAAGTAATTTTAATAGAAAACACAGGTTTATAATTAAAAATTGTAAATTTTTTATTGATTCATAAAGTATACAGTATAGGGTTATATATGGAATAGCATATCGGGTAAATGGCCTCCATGGCTTTGCTGGCACATACGCACTCTTTTGTTGAAATTTTCCATGACCGTTTTGCATAAATGTGGCTGAATTTCATTGATACAGCGCTCAGTTTCCTCCTTCAAGGCGTGGGTGTTCGTGAGCTTGTTGGAATAAACCTTAGACTTCAAAAAACCTTTCAACAAAAGTGCGTATGTGCCAGCAAAGCCGTGGAGGCCATTTACCCGATATTCTATTCCATACATAACCCTATACTGTATACTTTATGAATCAATAAAAAATTTACAATTTTTAATTATAAACCTGTGTTTTCTATCAAAATTACTTTTTGCGTGAATTTTGGGACACCCTTTAGTAATGATGACTAAACTGGTGACGTGTTTTCTGAATAAATGAATGCAGTCTGCATTGCATGAAAAGCTTGTGAATGTTGAGTTGTGTGCTTGAAAGAGGTGATTATTTGTTGTATCTTGAACTCAGAAATAAAGTAATCATGAATACTCTTACATTTCCAGAAGATGATAAAATCACATTTGGTCAGTAGGTGTAGGTATGCCTGGTACTACACACAGTCATATGCTAGGCCTGTACATGCAGAAAGCTTACTGTTCACAGCCTCAGCCCCATTGTGCCCTTGTGCATACTACTGGTGTGTATTCAGGGATTTTTCTGTGGCTCCTGGGTATCCATTTAGTTAGAAGGCATCCATTCTCTCCCAGGACAGCATCTGAGCTTTATGGGTAGAGTTAGTTTTGCACCACCCTGGAATTTGAATACACATTTGAAAACTCAATTCAAAATCATTTATTTTGCAAGCAGTGGGCTTCTGATATTAACTACCCAAAATGCTTCTCCACAAATTGTTCCCTCCTTGGTTTTATTTCCGTTGACTGGTAACCCATGATGCACGCATGCTTCCTTCCTGTTAAGTAGTTACTGCTCTTTGCAACTTAAACCTTTTTCTTTCTTAAAGAGTTAAAGTTAGAGAAAAAATGGTGAAAGAGGAGAGTGCTCGCAGCAGCCCTGAACTTGCCTCAGAGTCCTTAAGTCACAGGAGACGTCAGCCCATGCCGGGGCATTACCTGTCCTTTCATTCAGAAAACTCGGCCTTCGATAGGGTCACGAGCAAGGCAGCCAGCTCTGCACGACAGCTGATCCGTGGCTATGTCCAACCAGCAGATCCCGTGCACTCTGCCATGCTGGTGACCTCAGAAACCCCAGAAAGTGTGTCTGAGTGCAGCTGGGTGGGATCAGCCACCCAGAATGTCATAAAGCCTCCCGCCCTGAAGGTTCTCAAAGGTGAGAGAAGAGATACCCCCATTCTCCATATTTGTGAATCACAAGCAGAAGAGGACGTGCCCCTCACTGAAGCTCTCGAGAAAAGCAGGAAAGCACTATTGGCTTTAGAGGATGAAGGGTTTGAGAGAAGCCACGAGGACACTTCTGGAAATGAGGACTTTGGTAAGCCTGCCGCTCTTGACACCATCACCTTAGAACATCGGAAGGAGCCAGAAAGTCTTTCACACCCACCTCAAGCTCAGCACCAGTTCACTGAGAGAATGGGCAGGAGTGAAATGGTTTCCTATGTTCAGAGTGAGCCTGTATCCCAAGATGCCAGAGTGACAGGTCACAAAAAAGAAGCACCTAGAAGGAAGCGCAAGGTCCTCACCCGCTCCCTGTCTGACTACACGGCCCCTCCTCAGCTCCAGGCCCTGAAGAGTAAGCACCCAGCTGCAGAGGGACAGCTGGAGCTGCAGGGTACCAAAGCTGAGGGGCCCCTCTCGGAGCTGAGCGTGCTGGACACCAAGGTCTCTGTCGCCCAGCTCCGAAGTGCATTTCTGGAGTCTGCCAATGCCAGCAAGAAACCTGAATTGTAGGTGATGTTTCAAAAGTCCTCCTGATGTGTCACTTGCACGTCCTTGGCAAAATTATTAATTTCTCAAGTTGTATTGTGTCCTGCATTGAGTCACATTAAAGCTTAGCTCACAAATGTGCAGGGCAGACCATATAGGACATGGCTCCAAAACTACCATTCTGCTTTGCCTACTAACGGGGAGCTGCAGGATTGGGTCTCTGGAATGCACCATCTCCTTTGCATGCATGGGAAAGGGATGTAACGGGATTTGGTGGTGTCTGTGCCGTGACTCACTGAGATGCATAAACCTTTGCTTTATTTCCTCCCTCTC
>NW_006286242.1:413559-449420 GCF_000327345.1 Myotis davidii
GTCTCTCTCTTCTCTCTCTCTCTCTCTCTCTCTCTCTCTCTCTCTCTCTCTCTCTCTCTCTCATCTCCCCGATCCCCTGCTATATCCTCTCTCCTGATGATTCTAAAAGCCAATCACGGCTTGAGAGGTCAACCAAAGGAGTTGGCTTGCCTACCAGTGTGGAACGGGAGAGAGGGTCCCAGAAACCACGGCGCTATTTTTCTCCTGGTGAAAGTAGAAAAACTTCTGAGAGATTTAGAACTCAACCTATAACCTCAGCAGAACGAAAGGAATCAGATAGGTAGGCACATGTCTGTCTAGGAACTTAACTCATACAGGATTTTCATCACAGGGATGATGCTGATGCTGTTTAAATGGGATGTGATGATTCCTTAGTTCTTCCATCTAATCGATAAGGGATATTTACTTGGTTTATATAAATGTATTTTTAAATTATGTTGTCCTTGACAACAGAATCCCAAGATACTGTTTTAAATTGCACTCAAACTATAAGAAGAAAAATTTTTCTTCATTTAATGTTTTTAATTTTTTATGTCCTTGTTAAGTTAGAATCCAAGTGGAGTATTCACCATATTTTAAAATAACTGAGGAATATTCATTTATAAAATGTCTGCCTGCTTGTTTTATTTGAGTTTTATATTATCACTTGATTATCCCTGGAAATGATAAGGTTTGTCTAAAAAATTACCATCGGTCATGTTAAATAAGTCACATTTGCTTCTGATTTGTCTCCACAAGGTGTCCACTTGGCTGGGCTGTGTGCACATGCACTCCATGGTGTCTGTTAACTGTACATATATATTCACAACTACAATTACTATCAGGATGATATTCTTTAAGAAATTTTAATTGTATTTTTATTTTTATAATAATTTATATGGACCTTCTACTCCCACCAGCTAATTTTTTATTATTACTTGTTAATGTCTTTCCTAGGTCTACTTCAAATTCAGAAATGCCAACTGCTGAGGGCAAGTATCTGTTTTCCTTTTGCTTCTTTATCATCTCCCCCGGATTAGATTTAAATATGATTTTTGCTTTTTTGAGAATGAGATTATCATGCATACCTATTTCTTACTCTTTTGCAGGCATTCTTTCTGTCAATATAACAAAACCTAGTTTGGGTTTTCAGAGGATCTTTCTGTTATCTTTGAGAGAGTTAGAAAATTGATGAGTCAGCAATAATAAAACAACTGATTTGCTCCAAATAAGTAGGTTTCTTGCTATTGCTGCTACTGCTATTGAATAATAAGGAGGAGACATTCTTTCCCCTAAAAAACTATTATTAAATCTCAACTTGTCAAATAGAACAATAGAGAATTACTATCCAGACAAAATTTTGTTTGGTTAATTACAATGGAAGTGAGCACCTTTTCACTGAGCAGAATAGGCTCCCTGCAAAGGGGAAATACTGCCAACTGTAATTTTTGGTACTTCCATTCTTATATTCAAAGGGTTTCCAGGTCAGCCTTGAGGAACTTTTTAGACTCTTTACATGCATTTTTTTAATGATGTCTAGTATTTATTTTATGGCTTTTTACTTACAGATGAAGAAAAGGTAGATGAACGAGCCAAACTGAGTGTTGCTGCCAAGAGGCTGCTTTTCCGGGTAAGATGTGCTGAAGCGTTTGAGTAGCAACTGCCCCCGTCCTGAGGGAGGCATCCACTGTGTCCTGCACCTGGGCCCTCTGTGGCTCACCTCTCTTCAGATCCTTGACTGATGTGACCACCCGCTGACACAGCACAAATGTTCATTTCCAATACTGATTCAAACCTCTTGGGTATTTCCCCGGGTAGGGGAACAAGGTAGAAACATTTTGCTGCCCCAATTTCCTTTTCTCGAATTCATGAGGATTCCACAATGTTTCTGATCTCAGGAAATGGAAAAGTCATTTGATGAGAAAAATGTTCCAAAGCGAGGTTCGAGAAACGCGGCCGTGGAGCAGAGGCTGCGGCGTCTGCAGGACAGATCCCACACCCAGCCCGTGACCTCCGAGGAGGTGGTCATGGCAGCCACGTGAGTCTCCCCTCTGCCTTTTGGCCTTGGCTGTAATGTCTTCTTTTTAAAAGACATTTGAAGACTAATAAAGAAAACGAGGTGATTGGGAGATGGTTTAGTTAGAAGCCATCGAGAAGTAAGTGTTTAGGAATTTTTCTTACTGGGATCTCTCTGAACCTCATACTGGGATGTGTTATCTATTGTATCTACTAGAAAAACATGAAGAGGAATTTTGTTTAATTTTTTTTTGTCTCTGCATTTTTTAACTCTTTTACAATGGAAAATTTACAAAATGAAAGTAAATATATTAATATAATGAACCCTATGTACTTATCACCCAGTTTCAACAGTCAGTCATCAACTCCTGCTGTACCTACAGTATATTCCCATCCACTTCCCCTTTTCTCTTGCATTATTTTCAAGCAAACCCAAGATATCATTTCTCCCACTAATATTTGTGTATATATCTCAAAAAGTGAAGGATTCTTTTTGTTTTTATATAATCAAAATTTAAAAAATTAACTGGAAGTTTGATAACCCTTTAAACAATATGAAGTAATTTTTGAGCACTGTGTTCTAATATGTTCAGAATGGATTTCCCAAATTCATTCATTCATTCATTCATTCAGGGATAATCACTTCCATCAAGTAAAAACTTTTATTGGTTGTTGTTGTTTTTTGTTGTTGTTATTAATCCTCACCTGAGGATATTTTTTCCATTGATTTTTAGAGAGAGTAGGAGGAATGGAGGAAGTGGGTGAGAGAGAGAAACATCGATGTGAGAGAGACACATTGATTGGTTGCCTCCCTCAGGAGCCTGGCTAGGGTTGGGGATTGAGTTTGCAACCCAGGTACATGCCCTTGACTGGGAATTGAACCCTTAATCTTCAGTGCATGGGCTGGTGCTCTAACCAGTGAGCACACTGGCCAGGGCTACTTTTATTAGTTTTTAGAAAATTGTTTTTGTGCTTCTCTTGGACACACACACACACACACACACACACACAAATCAAAAGGCAAGACTATTTTGCCAATGCTTTTTGAAAAAATGGAGTGCCTCTCACTCCTGTGAACCTGCTGTTTGGTCAGCTGCCTTCACTTCTTTCCTTAGCTATTGCTCAACATTTTGGTATATTTGTGGATAAATACATCCTATACCCATGAGGAACTCTTAGCAAATCAGTTTCTTTTCAATTTAAATTTTATTTTTTAATATCTGAGTGGCCATATAAACACAAAACATCTACCCATGGAAGCAAAATGGTAAATAAGCAAAAATTATTACCATGTAAGGCTCACTGAGTCTACTTTGATGTGCCCATAGATTATATGAGGACACTGATTCTTTTAAAAAATACAGATTGAGAAAAACATTTTAAAAATGGGTATAATCTACTGATATCCTGGTGGTTGACATTAGTTTTCTTTTAAATTACTTTTTTAAGCCAGTTCATTTCTTCTAAAGATAGCCTATTCTCATTCCATTTACTTTGAGTAGTCTCTGTCTGTTATTTTCTAAGTTTGTTATTGCTTTTCAAGTTCTTTAGTGGTTTTCCCAAAGTAATGAATAAATAATTCTTAAAAAAATATTTGATTTCACATTTCTGGATGGAAAACTATGCTTTCCTTAATGCTTCTTTTCTTCTCTCTCCTTATGAATTTTCCTTCTTTGGCAATTGCTTTAAAGTGAACCTCTCCCTGCTTCGTGCTCTGTGGCCACCCACCCTGTATTGACAAGACTTCCTAGTCCCACTGTAGCTAAGAGCACTGTGCAGCCTGCCAGGTACTGGACAGCAATAGCAGCATGTGGCCTGAGGGCAAAGGTGGTAGACTACAGACGAGTCTGAAAATCTTGAATGGCTTTCATTTCTTTGACAACAAGTTAGTGCAATGAGTTGTTCCAGGAATGTTTTGTCATAGTTCAAGACACTGATAGCTTCATGTAGGCCTGCATGAGGAAACATCTCATCTATCTGCATCCATGATGTGTTGGAACAAGGATCACACTAATTCACTTATCCATTTGCTTTGTTTCTGTTTTTCATAAACATAGCCATCCCTAAGAAATGTCATTCTTCAATATAAAGTACTAGCACTTAATAAAGATTAATAGAAAATGGGAGTTAATGTGAATGTTGAAATTCTGATAATACTCAGGATTTTAAAAAAAAAAAACATGTAGACACAAATAGGTGTTAAAAACAATCCTATCTGTTTCTAATTATAGACAATGCCTTTATATTTGGGAATTAGGATATTAAGAATTTATAGTGTCTGAAAGATGTTTCATTATCATGTTTTAAAATTATGTCCTTAACGTATGTAAATAGCCCTTTTATTTTGCTATTATGGGCCAAAATACAAAGGCTAAAAATAAGACTAAAAGAAATAAAAGCTGGCACAGCCCAGAACCTGAGACCTCACTTGGGAAGGAGGTTGAGGTTGCCCTCCCAGTTCACCTGTTGACCTCAGGAAAGACACCAAGACAGGGTGCCTATTGCCATCTTGATTAGTGTTTTGGAACACTGACACTGCTCTTTTGTCTGGGACAACATGTGCAGTGGTAATTAATTGGAGTCAAGGCAGAATATACTATTTACTGGACTGAGAATTGGATTTGCCAGTGGCAGAGGGGGCTTGTCTTAAACCTTTAGGGAGTCACCATGGCCATGTAACTGGAAGTCTTCTCTGCCTGAGAGCCAGAAGGACTTTCCATTGTCTGAAATTTCCTTAATGTTTCAAGTTACTGGGAATTACAGACTTTTTCCCGCTGGAGAGTTTTTGTGTTTTTAATCTCTAATGTCTAATTATAAAAATACCCATTCACTATAAAATTTCAGCCAGTACAGAAGTACATAAAGTAGAACACAAGAGTCCTATCAGCCAATGATTTAAACCTATGAGAGAAAGTGCTAGCAGTGGTTCTCAACCTTGGCTGCACATTAGAATCACCTGGGAATCTTTTTAAAATCCTGATTTCTGGGCCTCATCCTCCGGAAATTCTGTTTCTTTGTTACTAATGTTGTGGCCCCACCCCATAACAAAGAAACAGAATTTCCGGAGGGTGAGGCTCAGAAATCAGGATTTTAAAAAGATTCCCAGGTGATTCTAATGTGCAGCCAAGGTTGAGAACCACTGACCTAGAAGCAGGAGTGAAAGAATCTTAAAATTAAGCCATTTGTGTTTAACAAGTGAAAATCAAAACCCTGTGTTGTGGATAATGTTGTGGACAGCATGATTATTCTATTTGCTAATTATTTTAAATGAAAAGACCATCTTATGAACCACATATCAAGATAAGGTCTAAATATGCCACAGCTGATGCCTTAAGGTTCCTTTTAGCCTTATTTATTATTGATATTAACAATACAAGTTTTTTTCTCAAAAATAAGGTATGTCCAAGCTGACCTCCATTTCTTAAAACAGGAAATTCAATTTTTAGAGATAATTCAGAGCTAAAAATCTGCCCTTTGTGAAATTGACAAAGCTAGTGTACCCCAACTGCTCTGCTTTTAAGGTCTCCTTTAATAGCCAAACAACTGCCTGCACCTGTCTTAAATGTAGCTGGGCAAAAATAAAGCCCTTTTCAAAACTGACACTTGAAAGAAAGTTAACATATAAAATTAGCAGTGGGCTTGTGTCTGTTTTCACTTGTGTTACTGACTTTTTTTCCCTTTCAGATTGCAGGCATCTGCTCACCAAAAGGCTTTAGCCAGAGACCAGGCAAATGAGGGCAAAGATTCTGCTGAACAAGGTGAACCTGATTCCTCCACACTAAGCTTGGCAGAGAAGTTGGCCTTGTTTAACAAATTGTCCCAGCCAGTCTCAAAGGCTATTTCTACCCGAAACAGAATAGACACGAGACAGAGGAGAATGAATGCTCGCTATCAAACTCAGCCGGTAACGCTTGGAGAGGTGGAACAGGTGGGTACACTGTCATCAAATTACAGTTTTCTTGTATGTTCTTAAACTATAGGAGCACCGGTATCTCAGGTTAGTGATATAATGAAGGTGGTGTACCTGTACACTGTGTTACTTGTAGATGACTTGGTAATGTCTTCATTCCTAAGAAAGTCACCATGTCAAGTATGTTTCTCTTTACTTGTTTTTGTAATTTGCTTGCTGAAATCATCTGGATTGTTCCTGTTTGGGAGAGAAAAATAGGACACCCAGTCTGCTTTTCACCCAGATGATTTGATTAATGAGATGCAGTGTGTAACTGTGGCTAGCTTTGGTTTCCCACAAGTCAAGCAGTAAAACTGCACCAAATGTAGTATTTCAGTAGGTCAATCCATACATAGGGGTTTACATAGAAATTATTTTTAAATCAGCTTTTCCCTTTTTCACTCTGTCCTCCCAGGTACAAAGTGGAAAGCTCATTCCTTTCTCGCCCACTGTTAATACTTCTGTGTCCACCATGGCATCTACAATCACTCCTATGTACGCAGGGGACCTTAGGACAAAGCCATCCATGGATGACAACACAAGTGTCACTGCCTATAAGTTTCCTTCTTCAATAGAAAATGTAGAGTCTTCGATTAGAAGCACTCTGAAGCCCCAATCCTGTCAGCCTTCAGTAGAGGGCAGTGGGAGCAAAGGTATGTTTAGAGATTATGGAGAAACGGAAAGCAGGAGAGTCTTGACAGGTAGAGATGGTGGTGTTAAAAACGGATCCTTTGAGGAAGCAGAGCCATCCTACCCTATCCTCAATTCAGTCCAGAAAGGAGACAGCCATAAAGAACCTAAATATGATGTTCTGAGAAAAGGAAGCCTAGAGCTACCAAATGCCCCTGTCTCCCACCCTGGCGATGAGGAGTTTTCCACTGCCAAAAGCACCATACAAGAGAACCCAGACTTGAAGGGCAGGCAGCCCTTTGAAGAGAAGGTGGACATGGAGAATGTCACAAAGAGGAAGTTTTCGCTGAGAGGTAAGTTGCTACTGCTCCTAAAGTTGGAGAAACCGACTGGGCTTTTAGTTTCTGATGGATTGTTTGCATGTATTTATGATTGTTTCTAATTAAATTATAAAGGCACTTTATAACTAGCTGATTAAAATTTTACTGTGGGTCCTACTCTTCCCCAGACTTTTCTTCCTCTTGAATTTCACTTATTTGGTGGATTATAAATTTGTCAGCAATAAAAATACCTGAAGCTCTTGCACACATCTTGATAAGGGTATTTGACATCTTTGGTCACCTTAAAACACATAACAGCCTTGTCAACTGCTAGCTCTGTTGGCCCCTTTTATGAGTTGATGACCCCAAATGTCCAGGGCTGGGCAAGTGCAGGGGAGCAGGATTTGAACCCAGGCCGTGGATTTCCAGGCTCTTCTGCCTTCCTCGTATGTAGGCTAGCAAGCTCTTTTTACAAGGTACTTTCTCTTTTTTCATTTACATAAAATGATACTAAGTTAAAATAGTGGTTTTGGCTTGTGGCTATGGCCCATTCAAAAGTACAATCTGGAGGAGTAGAAACTGTTAGGTCGCCAAAGGAGGAATGCACAGGCCAGAATGGTGAGGGATTACGAATTTATTCAATCATCTGCACACCAGGTGGCTGAGCCTGGATGGCTCCAGCCCCAGGTGACAGGAGTCAGCGGCTTTTAAAGGATTTTGGCAGGCTTTTTCTGGGCGGAGACTTCTTTATGCATACCCAGAGAGGAGATAACGGAATGTGGTCGCCCCAAGTGAAATGTGGTCTAAGCGAAGGGAATGTCCATAGTGAAATGACCTAAAAAGCCAGTTCCCAGGGGAGGGGTATCAATTCAATTGCTCGATCAAACCTAACAGAAACATTTTGTAGTTTATAGTTAAAGCTAACTTCCTGTGTTTTACACACAGGAAAAGATCAATTTTTTGCTGTATGGAGTAGCCCACTGGGAAGTTTGGTTTTCTCACAGCATATAGTTGCCACAGATTAGCATAAATTCCAGTGGATTGGGTAGCCGGCTATGTGCCCACAGACTACACTGCAAATGCAGGCCTGTTGGGGGGTGAACAGCTGGAAGAATGCTTGCCTGGAGGAGTAAGTGCTGACGGCACTCCTTTCCTTCCCAGTGTCAGAGTTCGGGGAACCCACTCCTGAGCAGAGCGGCACAGTTGCTGGACACAGTGTTGCTCAAGCTGCAGCCCCAGTGTCCTGGAAGCAGCAAGAGCCTGCAGAGCTCCCACAGGAGAAGCACTGTAAGAATCCATGTGCAATGTTTGCTGCTGGAGAGATCAGAATGCCAACAGTGGAGGGCAGCCTTGATTCACCCAGCAAAACCATGTCCATTAAAGAAAGGTAATTAGACTTAATGACGGTAAAGTGATTCTATTAAGGAGGAATTACAACTTACTTTTAAGGAGAGGTCTGAGTAATGGGCAAAGGGATGAAATCGTGAGTCTAGCTACATAAGGAGATGTGTTGTTATATTAGAATTCTTTGGGGAAGTCAAGAGTGAATTGCAGTGACTCCCTGCCTGCTCAGGTAAGGCTGGATGAGGGCCAGTTCCAGACTCATATGAGGAAACCACAGAAACAGACATTTGCTTGCTTCATTTGTTTACAGTTTTATTTTATTTTTTATATTAAATTTTTTGACTAACCAGTGATAGGAACAGAGAGCTTGGCTCTTTCACTTTCAGATCCAGATGGCATCACATTTAATGTACTCAGTGTTTGTGACTGTTTATATAAAATCTATATATATAAAAGGCAACCGACCAAAATGACCGGTCACTATGACGTGCACAGCGGCGGCCAGCCGGCCCTATTGGGGTCCTGATTGGCCCACCTCAACCTCCTGTGGCCCCTCCCCCCAGCCAGCCCCACCCCTAGTAGCCTACCCCCAGCTGGCCTGACCCCATCGGCCCCCATCAGGGTGGGCTAGCCAGACCCCACCTGTGCAAGAATTTGTGCTCCAGGCCTCTAGTATGTATATAAACAAATACATATTTGTATATTTATTTGAGGGAATGAAGATACATTCATTTAAAATGAAGGTAAGTTCATTTAGGAAATCAGTATGTACAGGTATTATTGATTTTTAGGGAGAGGTAGATAGAGAAAAACATCAATGTAAGAGAAACATCAATCAGTTGCCTCCCGCACACTCCCCGACGGGTGATCATACCCAGAACCTGGGTATGTGCCCTGACTGGGAATCCAAATTGCCACCTTTTGGTGTTTGGGACAATGCTCCAACTGAGCTACACTGACCAGGGTCATTTAGAATATAAATTTTTGGGATTAAAATCTAAGTTTTGTTTGTTTTATAGAAAGTAAATTAGATGCCTTTTATGAACTGCTTTTAGAAATTTTGTACCAGGTAATAGCTATGAAAGTTTACATTTGAGTATCAACATCATAACATCATTTAATTCAAAAGAATGGTGGATTGATAGGATAGGATATATTTAAATGGGACAGAAACAGAGAGTGGGAGCTAAATATTTCAAGTTGTATTTTCCTTGTTAACCTTCAGTTGAATTAAGTAGCAAAAGATATAATAGCGATAGGAACACTGCAGCAAGAAAGGTCTTGTCAATTTCCCGGTGTGATGAGCAGAATTGTTTCTACCATCAGTTATTTACAGTTCTGCCTACCTAGACTTCCTTAGCACCTCCCACCACCCAGAAGTGTTCTTGCTCTGTTAGACTCTGCTCACTCTTATTTACATAGATATATCCAACTACAATGAAAATTCTTCACTCTGTTTTTCCGGCTGAGCTTTTGAACAATTCCTAAAACATTAACTAGATGATGCCATTTTCAACAAATGCATTATTAAGGTTGTTAAATCTTATTTAAAATTCACAATAAATTAGACTTACTAGACTGAGGAGGCACCAGTGAAGGGCTGACGGGATAAACTAAGTGAGAGGATTGATGTCCTGAATATGGGAAACTGTTTGGCCTGAATCCTCTGTGGACACCTGGCTCAAAGAAGTTGGGTCCCAGAGATCCAGCTATTGATAACCGGTTAGGTGAGATGAAAGAGATTTCATTTAAGGATATTCATGAGAATATCACTTATATGCAGTTCTGATGTTCTGTAGATCAAATAGGATTTCTGGGGTAAAATTCCAGTGGAAAATACTAAGATACTCCTTCTCTCAAAGGCTTTTAAGGGATATTTCCCCATCTTGGAGTACATAATCTATCTGTTGGGACTTAGGACTTTTGGTGAAGTTTTATGTCTATCCATGGTGTGATAATTATTGGTTTATTTGCTATTTTTAATAAATTTTAATGTATTTGTATCTTTCTGGAAGCAGTTTGATTCCTACTATAAAACTCTCATTTTAGAAAATTTGAGATGCTATAAAGGTGCAGCTTCTTAACCTAGGCTTTGTGGGTGACTGAGGAGTTCAAGGATGGCTGCAGGGTTTCTGGGAACTGCTGGGAAGGGTGCAATCAACTGTGTGTGCACAGGCACTTTCTGGCGAGTGGGAAACAGAACCTCTCTCAGTCTCCAAGGGTGACTCCAAATTGTTCAGAACCATAATAGTAAGGAACGCTTGTTAAATATCCTGCTATTCAGTTTAATTGTTAAATATACAGGCATACTTCAGATTTATTGTGGGTTTGGTTCCAGACCACTGCCATAAAGCAAGTATCACAGTAGAGCCCTAATTCTTTCACTGGTGGAGGGTCTTGCCTTCAACTTGTAAAGCATGCAATATCTGTGAAGCACATAAAAAACAAAGTGTGCCTTCATGATGTTTGAAAAGGGATGAGGGGCACTTTATTTAGCAGCTGTGTTTATAATAAATTATGCTAATACAAAATATATTGCCAGTGATCCCCCATGATCTGTTTCAGAGAAGAAGGGAGATGGAGAGAGATAGAAACATCAGTGATGAGAGAGAATCATTGATGGGTTGCCTCCTGCCCTCCCCCCACCCCCCACCCCTCACTAAGGATGGAGTCCACAATCTGACCATATGCCCTGACCTGGAATCAAACCGTGACTCCTGGTTCCTAGATTGACTATCAACCGTTGAGCTGTGCCAGCTGGGCTCCCCCTGATTGTTATGGTATTTTACTTTTACTTTGCTGAAATAACAAAACTATATGTCCTTACAATCCATTTACTTTCCTCTAAATTGGGTTTATAATCCCTTCTGTTAAAATGAGATAATGAAACTTGACCTATTTAAAATAAGGATGCTATCCATGTAATTTTGGGAGGTTTACTTTTCTTTTTTGAGGTGACAGATAAAATAGAACTTTTAAACCTTATTCTGACTTCCTCTGACTGCCTCATTTGGCCAAAGGAGGGGTTCATTTTCAGTGTCCACAAGAGTCACACGGTGACCAGAACTGACAGCAGGGCTGGACTCCAACTCTTCCACCTCCTCTTTCAGAATATGATTGATGCTCAAGAAGAAACATATATCAAAGTGCCTTTTCTTTTTTCATTTTTTCTGACATCTAGAATGTCAAGTTTGAACCGTAATGAGCATAAAACTTAAATGCAATCTGCTTTGTTTCATACCTGTCCAAATGGTTGGAGAGTAAATTGTTCCTGTTTGGGAACTTCTTTGGAAAAGCATTGCAAATCAAATTATGTTTATGTTATTTAGGGATAAAACCTTTTATACTTCTTTATAAGTACACTAGCTTTTAGAATCTTATTTCCACTATTACTGAAACAACCGAATCTGAGCTTTTATATTTAGGGAGGAGATTACTAAAAAAGTCAAAGGAGCCATGCCTTCACTTTGGGAAATTGGTAGGATGTGAGGACTTAGTTGAAGAATATTGAAAAACTCGCCCATGCCTCCTGCCAGCATGCAGAATCCTGACTTAGGGGAGCAGTTGGGGTCCTGGGGTCCCCCCATGCTCCTCCATCCACCCTGCTGCCTTCCACCCAGCACAGGCTATATTCATGCTTCCCCAGCAGATTCTGGGTTCCTCTGGGAGATGTCGCCACTAGAGGGCCCCAGATTATGTAAGAATTAGTGATGAAGGTATCATTCCCCTTTAACTGTCCTTTTTTGGTCTCTGGCTTTTCCTCATTTAAAAGACATGTTAGTTCACTCCTTCAGCCTGCAAACTAGCCAAGGCGATTGTAAATACTAACCAGTGCTGTCCAGCCCTACCTGAAATCTATGAGGTGCAGTAATTCTCTGAAGTGCAGAGACATTTTTAAAGAGGGAAGAACACAGGTTGAAGATTAGGGGCACATGGTTTGTCCCTCCCATGGTATTTTTGCTGAAAAAAGTGTGGGCCGTGGCAAGAGGCGTGAACATTTCCCCAGGCGACCTGGCAAGCACATGCTCTGGTGGCCCTGGCCAAGCCTCAGGGTTAATAGGCTAATGCAGAGCCACTCACTAGGTTCTCAGCCTCAGACTAAGCAGATGCCCAGCCTCTCAGCATCACAGCCCTTCAAATAGCACTTGGGCTGGGCGGGTGTTGGAAGTGCTGACAGTCCTTTGAATGGCATAGGCCTTCATTTATGTCACGTGTAACACCAGACACGTAGCTCCTCGGCCCTCTCCAGCACACGGTGGTCTGCAGTGAGTCAGAAGGGTTGTGAGACTAAAGGAGGCAAGAAGGCAGTTGGAAAGGTCTTTTGCTCTGCTCAGCTTGTGGGACACCAATAGGAAATCTAAAGGGACAGAATAATACATTAAAGTTTCAGTGTGTGTGATTTTTAAGTTATCCGTCATTTACATTCCATAGGCTAGGGCTGGAATCAAGTACCATGTGGGCTCAAATGAACCACAGTTTCATCCAGATTATTTTGGTTACTCTGTAGTCTTTGGAAGTCCCTGATGATGGCCCTGCCAGCACATCCAGAAGCAAGATTTCAGGTTCTTGGAATGGAGGAATCTTTGAAGGCCAACCCCGGATGTAGGGACAACATTATACGAAAGCCAGAGTGCTGTGCTGCCCCTGAAACCTGAGGGCAAACTGTCTGGTCAGCTCATGTGCTAATGCTGTGACACCAGCCTGGCGGAAGGCAGGACATGCCTGGTTTGGAGCCACAGCTCCCTGTCCTATTGACACACAGTGTGGCTCCTGTCAACCAAATCCTGGGCCTGCATGCATTGTTCCTTGTCGGTCAGATTGGTAATAGCAATATTTAGTTTCTTAGAGGCTGCTATGCAGATCAGCAGATTATCAGGTAGACTAATAAGTGATTAAAGATTCCACAACTCATTATTTTTTCTAAGTCAGTTTTTAATTCCTCAAATCAGACACTAGGGAAACCAAATGATTATTTAGATGATGTTGTCATTGCTCCAAGAAATTGGGAGCTTTTTTTTGAGAAGGTCCTCAAAAACTGTAGTGCATTATTTTTAATAAACCTAACTCCTGAGGATGAATTTCTTATTTTTTTAAATTCTCTCAAATCATTCAAAATCAAATCTAATTGGTTTAAAAGTGTAGATGGCCAAGATGAATTACTACTGGTCTACATCAAGGGTGAAGAGACGAGACCAGTTTGTATGAAAGATGTGAGATGACTGTCTGTCTGCACAGGATGATGAATTAGAAGCACCTCTTTATTTGGCTGTAAAAATACTGGCACATTTACTTTTTGAAAGTCCCATGTATAGATACTTTGAAAACTCTGAAAGCTCTACTGCAGTATGCAAATAATAATTATATCTTTTCATGATTTGACTTTGTTAGATTCTTCTTTTTTATTAGAAAAAGCTGACTCATTGAGGATAATTGGAGAAAAGATAAAGCTTAGGTATATATAGACTGAACTTCAGATGAAAACACTGAAAGGAATTTAGAATTTGTTTTCAAGTACATGAACTAGCCCTTGAACCATGCAGAGTCTTGTCAAACATCATTGATTATAGAATTTAAGGCTAAATTGATTCTTGAGCCAAATGGGGGCTCTCTTAGTAAGATTCTGACTTCAATTTCCAATGTATGTGTTTTTTCTCCCATAGCCAAGCAATTCTAACACCAGCTGGGTATCCTATAATTCAACTCAGTTCTGATACTCTATCTGGAGTTAGCATCAGATACCACAGTTTAAAGACTCAGTCCTACAAGACTGCCTCCCACCCCCAATTCAGATGCCATTCACAAGTCCAGGTTGTACTTCTTACTAGCTGTAATTCAGAGGTTCCCACGACCCCCTCCTTGGGTTGATTAATTTGCTAGAGCAGCTCATAGAACTCAGAGAAACACTTACTTACTAGATCACTAGTTTACCATGAAAGCATGTGACTCAGGAACAGCCAATGGAAGAGATGTGTAGGGCAAGGTGTGTGGGAAAGGGCATAGAGCTTCCACATCCTCTCCAAGCACACCACTCTCCCCAAGTCTCCATGTTCCACCAACTCAAGAGCTCTCCGAACCCTGTTCTTTTGGGTTTTTATGAAGGCTTCATTACATAAGCACTATTCAGTTCAGTTGCAAATAGTCAATGATTTAATCAATCTTCAGGATCTCTCCTCTCTGGAGAGATCAAGGGGTAGAGCTAAAAGTTTCAGCCTTCTAATCATATGGTTGGTTTTCCTGGCATCAGCCCCTATACTCATGTGCTTCCCCGAAGTCACGCCATTAATAATAAAAGACACTTAGGAAATTCCAGGAGTTTTAGGAGTTCTGTGCCGGAAACTGGGCCAAAGACAAAATATCTATTTCTTCTTATAAATCACAATATCACAGGTAGATAGGTAAGGTGGCATTATACCAGTTTTATGGAATGGACATTTGAGGTCTAACTGCTGTAATGAAGCATAAAGGAAGAGAAAAAAAGGGGAAGGAAGTGATTGGGGTGGGGATCTGAAGATCCTGCTCACTTTGCGGGGGTTCTTTTCTTCATGGCTTACTTTCCATTATTTGACTGAATGAATGGGCAAGTATAAGGTGTGATTATGTATGAATTTATAAATGTAGATGGATTATTAAGCACTGCAAAGTTTTTCTTATTTGTTTAACAAAACTTTTATCATGGAGTATATCACATCCCATCTCCAATTCAAATATTTAATCGAATCAGGAAACTTAATTGAAGGGCCCTTTGAGACCATCTAGTCCAGTTCCCAAAGTGACCAGTAAGGAAGGGAGACCAGGCTACCTAACCCAAGTTGACAGCCAGGCTAGAGCTGCTGTGCTGTATGCGGGCATGTGCTAATGATGTTTAAAAGGCATATCCCAGCAGGCTGGGCAGAGAGGGCAAGAGAGTCTAAAGGGGGTTTAATCATTTTTTTTCCCAATCTTTAAAGTCGTTGAGCATCAGCTCATGTGAGTTTAAGGATCACCATTTTTTTTTTTTTTGCCTTTTATCTTTTCCATGTTTGTCCAAGTCAGCGGTCCTCAACCTGTGGGTCGCGACCACTTTGGTGGTCGAACGGCCCTTTCACAGGGGTCACCTAAGACCATCCTGCATATCAGATATTTACATTAAGATTCATAACAGTAGCAACATTACAGTTATGAAGTAGCAACGAAAATAATTTTATGGTTGGGTCACAACATGAGGAACTGTCTTTAAAGGGCCAGAAGGTTGAGAACCACTGGTAAGTATTCTTCACTCGCTATAATAGAGTCAGCTGAAACAGCCTCATGTTCACCAAAAGAACCTTTCACAGGTTATAACATCCAACCAGCTTTATATCAAGTCACACTAGAGTTGAAATAAAGTAGGTTAGGTAAAAGTCTCAGTTAATTAGATTCTTTTTTTATGTATAGCTTTCCCCTGAGGAAAGTTGAAGTAATAATTTTTAAAGTGGGTTTGTAGAGAAGCTTCTGTATTAAGAGGATAGATTGGAAAGACCAAGTTTGTTTGGAGAGTAAAAACAGGGCTTAGGATACAGGAAGAGAAACAATCTTAAACATCTTCTTTCCCTGTAATTGAAAGATATGATATTAAGAGATGGTCAGCTTTTAAGTTTTTAAACCAATTTCTGCTATATTTTCTGCAAGTAAGTTACTACCTAGCAAGTCATTAAATGTTGTTTCATCAAGTGACCGAAAGGGGCCATTAGCATACATGTTTCTCTGGGGTCATGCCCTCAGCCCAAAAAGAAGGAAAAATCACAGCTATTCCTTTAGTGGAATGATAATGCAGTTTTTATCTGGCAAGTCAAATTACAGCTTTGCATATCTGTCAACTTTAAAATTTTGGGGGCCATCTTAGAAAGGGGATGCCTATATTATTTTTTTAGACATACTTCAGAATAAATGAAATTTAGAGAGATTAAAATTAGGTAACTGTGGTTATTTAATAGCCAAAGACTTCTAAGTTATCTACATTATGGTTTTATTACAAGTGAGAGTTTGTTGCTGAACTCTTCGGTTGACATGTTTTCCTCTTAGATTAGCACTGCTGAAGAAGAGTGGGGAGGAAGATTGGAAAAACAGACTTACCAGAAAGCAGGAGTACAGCAAAGCGACCGTTGCGAGTAGCCTGCACATACAAGAAGTGGAACAGTCACTCAAGAAGAAGGTAACGTTTTCCGTGTTAGGAAAAGCACTGACATCATGCTTGGAAGTGCATCAAACAGGCATGCAAGACTTCACTGATCACTGACTGCTTTGTGAGGCGCTAGCACTTCCTTGCTTGTTGAGTTCACACTTAAAGTCTGTTTCACAGCAGCTTCAGGTGATCAAAAGGTAAAGTCTTGAGATGTCATAGAACTGGGAATAGCACCACCTGCATAATGTATTGGCAAACAAGTTCCAAAATTCTGAAGTGTGTACTTTTACTTCAGTTTAAAACCTTCTTAAATGAATTCTGACTCTACAATATTATTAATAAAGCCTTTATAATGAACAACTTTAATTGACCACTAACACTTTATATGTTGCATATAAAGTATGGACTTAAATGTCCTATACTGAGATTTAAAACCTAAATATACAAAATAGAGACATAATTTTGTGCTCAGTGAAACCTTATTTCATAATTGTAAGCAAATTTCACAATGAGCAGGTATGCCTTTTATTGAGAATATACAGGAAGATATATTACAAGTTTAAATAAAATTAAGTAACGGATTGTTATTACTGGCAAGGATTTGATATGCAGAAGTAGTAATTATTTGTTAAATTACTAATGTAATGATGACCAGCATTTGACCAGTTAGTGCACACTTTCAAAACAGATATTGGCTTTCCTGCTGCTTGGCCTGGTGATTGCCGAAGTCTTGCTGGCTGGAGGCAAGGGGAACACCTGGGGCAGGCACATCCACAGGCAGCATCAAAAGTCTTCAAACAGAAAAAAAAAACTTTCTACCAGATGATCACCAGGACCCCTTCTAGTTCTAAACCAACTTAAGCATCTGTAAGAGGGAAATTGTGAATGTGGCCCTCATACATTAAGAAACAAATATGTTTGCACACAGAACTGCAAGGTGGGAGTTCTGACACTATTTTATATAGTATTTCAGTGTCTTTATAGGTCAAATTGGAATAGCAATTTGAATTCTCTCTTTTGAAACATACATGATATTAAAGATAATGACTTAAAACATTTAATTCTCAGTCATTAGTAAATTTCTCAAATAAAATCCCATGTGATTTTTGGATTTGCATACATGTAAAGAATGAGATTTTAAGAATGAGATCCTGAAGTGAAAGAAAATTGGGCCCTTCAACTAGGTCCCATTGCCCACAAACTTTATTTTTAAAAGTCTTGAAATCAGTAGTTCAAAAATAACATTAACACTTATGTCATTTTGGAAGATACAAAGAAGCCTGAGAAGATAGATGGTAGGCGCAATGGCCAGGTGAAAATTCAAATAAAGCTACAAAACACAAAGCTAGATAGATTCATCACGGAGAGTGCAAGGAGATAAATGCTCCACTCACTTAGAAGACAGGTCATCTGAGGCTCTGCACACCAGAGGCTGTGAGTAGAGGAAGTGATCTGAGCTACCTTAACACTTGACTAAGGGACTTAGAAGTCAAGCGATGGGAGAAGGTGACTGCAGTTGCCGGTGGAGTGGAAATCCCAGTCCACAGAAGCACTGGGGCTCTGAGCATGACTGGGCTTGAGTGTGAATGATGCTCTGGACTAATGGAAGCAATGGTGAACTCACTGCTCCACCCGTCCTCAGTGACCTCATTCACTTTGGCCAGAGACAATCAGCTCTTTGAAGTTAAAATAAGTCGATCTATTTTAGGCTTTCGTAGCAGACAGTGAGACATCTCAAGTTCTGTGGAGAACAAATGGTTTCACTTGGCCTCTGATAAGTCCTTGCCTTGAATTCTTCCCAAGGGCCAGCAGTACATTTCTGTCACACCTCCACTCTGCTCAGATGTGAGGTGCCTTAAACCTGATCTGTCTTAAGACAGTCCCCAGGCAGCTGAGGAGTGCTTGAGAAACACCACTGCGTGCTGGTGTCTGAATGCTGCCCTGGAGAACAAGGACAGTCTTGACCTGTGGTATGCGGGTGGGACCTCGCTGTGTGGGCCGGCTCAGGGGAGTGAGCACCAGAACCTTCCGTCTTTTCCACCAAGGTGGAAAGGAGCTGGCTTTACAGCCGGGTCATCATTTTCTGCACAATTTCATCAAACAGCACATATTCATGGTTACCACACATTTTACACTTAGTCCCCTCAAGCTTTTGTGTGCAGTAGGCATGGTCCCATGAGTTGTAGCCTATGGGAATACAGGAGGCAGGAAACAGAGACAGGATTCTAAATTGCTTCCACTGCCCCTGTGAAAATAATTGCTGTCCAATAAACATAGTAATTTTATGTTATTTAGTAACCACATTAAAAATGTAAACATTGCCTTAAAAATCTATAGCTGCTTTGTTTCTGTCAAAGGGTTTATCCCAAAAGAATATAAATTTGTGGTGCAGTAGCCAGCATCTCATTCGGGAGTGTATGTGGTAAGAAAATATTCTTTACGCCCATAAATCGATTTGGGAAACTAAGTCAGTTCCTTTTCCTACTGGAATATCAGTCATTTCTCAGGGAATATTTAACTTAACAGCAGTTCCTTGCTTTCCAAATCTGTCCCCCAAAACAGAGTTGATAAATTGGAGCACTAATTACTTAGGGAGCTGACTCTGTCCTTTCCTCTGACAAAGAGTTCAGGTTCCTTCTCTCTGCTCTCTTCCTATCTCCCTTACCACCTTTCTTTCCTCCTCTTTTCTTTCTCCTGTTCTTGGCTTATTCCAGGGCAGTGCTAACCTGACTTAAACGTTTTTGCTTTTATAGCATATATAATTGGTTTTAAAGCCATTTGGTTTGTAGATTTGTGGAATGTGTACACATGGGCACAATCTGTGGACAGTTTCCTGCAGTGTAATTCATTCCCTCAAAAGAGTGAATGCAATGAAACAAAGTGACATTTTGAAGAAGTAATTTGGCAAAAGTTTCTTGGTTACAGCAACATTGCAGTTACTTATTTTAAACAAATAACTCTTTTAAATTACAGCCCATGTTGGCATACAGATAGTAAATCCCATGCCCCTTTGTTAAGGTAATCACTGGGGATATCAGACTTTTTTAGGAAATAAAAAACCGTGTACAGAGTTTTTCGTTACAATCCTGGGTTTACTTCTGGGTCACAAATTATGATTTGATATTTGCTATCCTTCAGTAAGGTCAGGTCACAGAGATTATTATGCTAAGTGAAATAAGCCAGTCAGAGAAAAACAAACATCACATGATCTCACCTATATATGGAATCTAATGAACAAAATAAACTGACAAAATAGATCCAGAGACATGGGAGCATGGAACAGACTGAGGAATCTCAGAAGGAAGGGTTCCTGAGGGTGAGAGGAGATTAACCAAAGAATTTCTATGCATATATGCATAACCCATGCACAGAGGGTAGTGTGCTGAAGGCCTGGGGAGGAGGCTGGAGTGGGGAAGAGAGCGACAATGGTGGGAAAAAGGGGAACATCTGTAATATGTTCAATGGCAAAGATAAACTTAAAAAAATACAAGAAAACACACACAAAAACTACCATTATAAAAATAATTAAGCTAAGATAATGATGTCCCCAGAATGAGTCTTTGAAAATTTAAGGAAGGTACTGTAAATCTGCTACACGCACATTCTCATTCCTGTTGTCATTGAAATTCCAAATCACAGTTTAGGAGTGAAGTCAGTTTAAAGAGCAAGGGGAGGAGGAAGAAAGAGGCCCAAGTTAAAGTTTAGCATGCTGATGGGGCAGGGTGGGGGTGGGGCGGAGCTTGCCTGGTGTGTGTCACCTGCCAATGTGAGTGCATGCATGCCTCTGGCTGAACCCAGGCACAAAACCCTGGCAAATGGTTATCACATCTTAACTTGACCCAGCTCTTCTGACACTCTGCAATGTTACCTATCTGTTTTAACCTGTAGGAAGACGGAGGATTTACAGATGATAGTATCGTTTCTAAACTGCTTTGGGTAAGCCTGACTCTAATACAGGTGTCCCTGGGTTACAGCAATATGCCTGCCAGCTATAATTCTCACAGGGGTGGCTCCCTTAGTGCCCTCTGGGTTTGGTTTCTTATCCCAAGGCAAGATGTCACTTCATTCAGAGTGGGAAGCTATGCTGTGTCCTTAATTTTTTTTAGCATATCATGAAAAAATTTGAAAGGCTTTGAAGTAGATATTTTATGGTAAATGTTAAAACTCAAACTTATGGTTCCCTTTCTATAACTGAGTATCTTCTATAGATCATAAAACTGACTAGAGTATTCTTACTGTACTTGTGGATTTATTTCAGCATTCTAAAAAATGAACAAATGGGAAGGACTCTTTTGAAAAGCTAACTGAAATTGCAATGAGAAATTAACATTCTGTTAGAGAAATCATTGTTTTTGTCTCTCCCTCTCCCCACCCGGATCTGATAAGTCTTCTCACCTCTAATCCTCTCCCTTTGCTCTATAGGAACCTGTATATGCTTCTACTTATTCTCCTACTATACCTGCTGCCCATAAACACCTGTCTTTTGTATCTATTAATCAGGTGAGGAAAGCCTAAACATATTAAGCCTCATTGCAATTTCTGAGCAGTAGGGAAGCTTGTTTCATTTAGGGAAGTTACCGCTGCGTGTGCGTGCGTGTGTATGTGTGTGTGTGTGTGTGTGTGTGTGTGTGTGTGTGTAATCAGTTCATATATTTATAGTCAGTTACATATATCATATATTTGGCTCAGACTTTCAGATAGACCTGATGATATTAATTCACTTCATAATCATGAAACTGGTTCAAGAAATACTCCAGAGCAGCAGTCGCCAACCGGTGGTCCGTGAGGTCTGAAAGGCTGGCGACCGCTGCTCCAGAGAGTTCCTTGCTCCAGCTCAGCAATAATGCCGTCTTGCTCAGCTTGATGAACAAGGAGGATGAATGAGGTGGAGGCAGTGTGGGGTGTGGAAGGGACAGGGAGGAAGGGGCTAGTGTGGCATGAGCTGGTTGCAGTGGCTCTATGGAAATGAAAAACCAAAGCCTCCTGCTTCCTACCCACTGTACCCTATCTGAACCCCACCCCAGAGGAGGGACCTGGCCTGGCTCAAGGCTTCTGTTGGTGCCTAATATGTGATAATTTTTAAAGCTAAAAATACCCATGTTTGGTTTTCTAATGTTGACATTTTTGCAGGAGCCGCTACCCCACTTTGCCTCCATGATTGGTTTTTATTCCCCTTGGAATGTCTCTGGTGTCAGAAGAGCTATGAAAAGCAGCCATATACACTTTGCCATGAGCCCCATATTCTCCTCTCCTCCATCCATGGGACCTGGCCCAGTCATTTCCTTTTTAGGGACTTTATTTGCTCTAAGGTGCCCTCTGCAAAAATTTCATGACTATACTGTCCCCTTAGGCCTGGTAGTGATAAAACAGGCTTCTGAGTGTTAGGTGCAGGATTTCAAACATGAAATCAACAGTGCTGCCAGGGAGAGGCTTCTGAGGGCCCTTCTGTCTGCATCTCGCATCTTCACACACGGAAACGCCCGTTTCTACTCCTGCAGGTGGACTTTTCCCTCACCCTCCTTGGTTCCTTTCCTCTGAAGTCAGGCATGCTGGTCTGTGAGCCAGCCTCACATAGCCAGTCAGTGTCCACCCAAAAATGAGGTTGAAATTAGAGGGGGCACATGAGTTATTTCTTCTAAATAAGTCAACTTCAAAAGATGTATTGTTGAGCTCCTTAAATATAAAACATTTATATTATATTCATATATACTTTTTTAATAGACTGTTTTTAGAGAAGTTTTAGTTTCACAGCAGAATTGGGCAAAAAGTACCCACCACCGTGCACATAGTCTTTCCCACTATGAGCATCCCCATCGGAGACATACATTGGTTACAGTTGATGAACCTACACTGACACATCATTATCCCCCAAAGTCCATAGTTTACATTTGGGTTCATTCGTGGTGGTGTGCATTCTGTGGGTTTGGACCAGTGTGTCATAGCTTGTAGCTGTCAGTATAGCACCATGCAGAATAGTTTTACTGCCCTAAAAACCCTCTGTGCTCTGCCTATTCATCCCTTCTCTCCCCACCCCCAATCCTTGACAATCACTGATCTTTCTGTTGTTACCATAGTTTTGCCTTTTTCTAAAAGTTGTATAGTTGGAATCATTCAGCCTTTTCAGATTGGCTCCTTTCACACAGTAATATGTACTTAAGGTTCCTCTATGTGTTTTCATTATTTGATAGCTCATTTCTTTTTTGTGCTGAATAATATTCCTTGTCTGGATGTAATACAATTTGCTTATCCATTTACCTACCAAAGGGCTTCCTAGTTTTGGCAATTATGAAAAAAGCTTCAATAAATATCCATATACCAGTGTTCTTTTTGTGAGTGTGTAGCTAGAAGTTTTTCAACTCCTTTGGGTATTAATGAGCCAATTACTGGATCATATAGTAGGAGTATGTTTAATTTTGTAACAAATTGCCAAACTGTCTTACATATCCACCAGCAACGAATGAGGGTTTCTCTTGCTCCACATCCTCACCAGCATTTGGTAGGTACAAGGTTTTGGAATTTTGCTATTGTAATAGGTGTGTAGCAGTATCTCGTTGTTTTAACTTGCATTTCCCTGGTGGCATATGATGTAGAGCATCTTTGCATGTATTTATTTGCCATCTGTATATCTTCTTGAATGAAATGCCTGGTGAGATACTTTTACTATTTTTTAATTGGTTGTTTTCTTATTGCTGAGTTATAAGAGTTCTTATTTTTAAGTTAAAAATATATTTACTGGAGGCAATCTATGTTTTATCTCTTGAAAGTTAAAAATGTCTTAAAACTTTTTTATTTTTACTTCTTGACAGTCTTTCCAGATAAATATTTTATGTACCAGTTAGTGGCACGAGCTTGTCAGTTTTCCCAGATGTCAGGAGACTCCTTTCCTCAGCAGTCCTGGTGTCAGCATCCAATGACTCAAAGGCTCAGAGCAGAAAACAGCACTTACACAGAACACACACTGTGTCTAATGAACCATTTGTCTCCTTATTAAGCTTCAGCATACAATGTCTTCTTCCTCACATGCCTCGGGGCTGTACCAGAATAAGATTTTCCTTAATTCCCCTCCTCTTATTTTAGAAGCTGGTGGATGGTGACAAACCAAGTTATGGTTACTTTGAGGTCTACACGTAGTTGAGATCTTCTTCATGTTTTGTTCTGACTACTTGGAGCTGCATGCCCTCATTTTGGTTGGAAATCACTTAAGACAGGGAGAAAGCTAATTTTTTTAATAGTGCACAGAATTCTAAGTGGTAATAGCATTTTTGAAAACTGAGAAGTACTTTTGTCACTTTACCTTATTTCTGTTACTTAACATGTTCTTGGATCATTTCTATAATTTAGTTTAAGTAGATGTGAATAAGATAAGAAATTTTAAAGCCACATCACAATATTTTCCACCCATAAACCTCTCCAGTTATGGGAGAATTTATTCTTAAGATTGCACTAATCCTATAATACAGGTTAGTTCCACTCTCCCTTGTATTAATTAGCTCACTGTGTCAGAAACATGTAGCGAGAGTTGCACTATAATTTCTTAGTACAGTTGACTCTAGATCAATGCAGCAGTTAGGAGTACAGACAGTTGAAAATCCATACATAACTTTTGACTACTAGTAGCCTACTGCTGACCAGAAACCTTATAGATAAAATTCAACTCATTTAACATATTTTGTATGTTATGTGTATTCTTACCATAAAGTACACCAAGGGAAAAGAAAATGTTATTAAGAAAAATCAGAAGGAAGAGAAACTACATTTACAGTATTTATTGAAAAAAAATCACCTGTAAATGGACCGATGCAGTTCAAACCCATGATGTTCAAGAGTCAACTGTAGATATGTAGAGGCAAACCCATCAGTAACAGTGTGGTACCCTGAAAACGTTTTCGCAGGACAACCCTTTGCACAGTTTCAAGCTGTGTTCTGCTAGGTCCCTGTCCATCCCTAAGAATATCTTCTCTTCTCAATTGTTTCACTGACTTTTAAACACACACACATTTCCTCCCCTCTCCATCTCCATCTCTGCACACCTCGTTCATGGAGTCTGTGTTGGAACAAGTGAAGCACAGGTTGGCTAGGGCTTCTATTTATATTCTGACAACTCTTTCTTACTATTCTTGGAAATCCTAAATGTCATTGACTAAACCTGGATAAACCTGGAAAAATGACCCAATATTTACTGCAATATGTATTATGTCCTTCTCTAAGTGGGGAAGAAAAACTTAGAAAGTTAAAACAGTACAATAATGAAGTCTTAAGCTAAAAAAAGAAAAGTAAATGGACAGAGATGTCCATCTTATTTGTTTTCACATTTTGAGTTCTATAATTTAATAGCAACTTGGAACAATTTCTTTATTAGATTCTCCAGTGAATATATAAGCTATTAGAGGCCCAGTGCACAACATTCGTACACTGGGGAGTGTGTGTGGGGGGGGGTTCCTCAGCCCAGACTGTACCCTCTCGCAGTCCAGGACCCCTCAGGGGATGTCCGCCTGCCAGAGAGGCTGGAGAGGCTCCTGCCACTGCCACTCCCCTCTCCAGCCATGAGCCTGGCTTCTGGCTGAGTGATGCTCCCCCTGTGGGAGCAAACTGACGACCAGGGGGCAGCCCCTGCCTCCTGGTGGTCAGTGTGCATCATAGCAACTGGTCAATCAGTCGTTCTGGTCATTCTGCCATTCGGTCTCTGGGCTTTTATTATATAGGATATTTTTCTTATTTCATTCGAGAGTCATATAGAGTGAGATAGCAGGAATTAGTGGGCCCTAAACCAACCCCACTAAGCAGCAGAATTAAGGTGAAACTTCTAGAAAAACAAAACCTTTTACATTTAATGTTATCATTTAGAGGGGAATAAAAAATATGCCTTCTTAACACAGATGAAACAGCTGTATCATTCCAAGGCTCCTATGTGTCACAATCTCAAAGGAGCTCCAGGCGAACCCCAGTGCTTTGGGGAATGGAATTGCTGACTTAGGAATACCAATTTTCTGAGTCATTAACCATACCCCACTACCACACCCAGGACCTTGGAGAGGCTACTGAGTTCACTACAGAGCAGTGATGTCTGGATCCTTGGACAAGCAAACCTTGGCACATTATATGTTTTTTTCCCCAAAATATTTAAGTCTAGTGCTATATTGATTTGATTAAAATTCACTCGTGGGACTTCATATTCAAAGAAAATTAATTTTCTTTTATGAATTTTGATGAAATCCTCCTGGCAAGTCAACCTCATAGTTTATTTTAGAAGGGTATGTGATTCCCAGAGTTACTTGGAATTAGGGTCATTTTGACAATTGCAAGTGGGAAAGTTTAAAAAAAGAATTTTAAACATTTTTGATAACTCTATTTTGATAAAATTTAAAACTTATAAAAAAGTCATCATAGAGACAGGGTATTCTCATATCTTTTACCAGGTTTATTTTTATTTATTTATTTATTTATTTTTAAAAATATATTTCTTTATTGACTTCAGAGAGGAAAGGGGAATAAGTGAGAGAGAGAAACATCAATGAGAGAGAATCATTGATCGGCTGCCTCCTGCACGCCCCCTACTGGGGATCAAACCCGAAACCCGGGTATGTGCCCTTGGTTGGAATTGAACCCGGGACCCTTCAGTCCACGGGCCGATGCTCTATCCACTGAGCAAAACCAGCTAGGGCTTTTACCAGATTGATATGTTGACATTTGCTCCCTTCCCAACTCCTCTCACCCTTCCTCTCTCCATCCCCCACGCCAGTGCTGGCTGGCTGCTTTCCCCTTATATATTTACTAGTGGCCCAGTGCACAGATTCATGCACATTGAAAGGAAATTAATTAGAAAGTGGCCTGCGGGGCAGAATTGGGCAAGACTGGCCAGACACACCCTGTAGCCAACCTCCCTTGGGCCCTCCCTGGTGGCACACCTGGGGTGGTGCTGTAGATCGAAGGGTGCCTATGGAGTGAGCAGGGTCCCTCCCGTAGTGGGGTCCCTTGGCTTGGCCTGCAGGGATTGGACCAAAATCGTCTCTCTGACATCCCCAGAGGGGTCCTGGAGTACGAGAGGGCACTCTGCAAAGATGCTGTCGTACAGGGTTGGAACTCAAATGCAAGTGAGCAGTAAATCAGATTCAGGGCCTACAGTGCCCCAAGAACAACATAACCCATGGTCAAAGGTGTAATCACAAGGCCTCACGAGGAATCGGGCTCCCTCCTCTCGTTTCAGGGTGCATCACCCGAGAACCGCTGCTGCCAAGTTACTGCAGCTCGGTAGCTCCTGAGTTGAGCGTCTGCCCCCTGGGGGTCAGTGCTCATCATAGCGACCAGTCGGACAGGAGGAGGGACACTTAGCACATTAGCCTTTTATATATATAGATATCACCACCCAATACCATCACATTAGGGATTAGCTTTCAGCCAATGAATATGGGGAGGAGGGGGAAGCACAGACATTCAATCTATGGCACACTTCCATAACTATAATACAGTCATCAAGATGAGGGAATATCACATTGATAGAATGTTTAATCCATGATTCATATTTCAATTTTGTCAATTTCTCCCTAATGACTTCCCTTTTACACCCACCCACACCCTAATTTTGGATTCAAGCCAGGATCATGCATTGTATTTTGTTGCCCTGTCTCTTTATTAAAAGGTTTTTAACCTAATTTAAGTGACCAAAGATCTTAGAACCAGTTTTGGCTATGATTGCTCTGTGGAAGAAGTCTGTAAAAGGAAGGCTCCTAAACGAGATGATGGCGAAGTCCATATTTGTGGCTTAAGCCAGCTGGTGTCAGCGCAGGCATGGTTTTATGCTGCTGGAAAGGCGGGAAAGACCTGTTTCCTGCACTGCCTCCGTCATCCCAGGGCTTTAAGAAGGCCCCCCACTGCCCGCCACCCCAACAAATCTGGGAGTTATGCCCTGTTGGTCAGTTAAGGGAAGCTGACTTGCCACTTGGATGGAGTTGAGGAAGAATCAGTGGCCCCAGATGTATTTCCCCTCAGGGCTCAGGCACTCACACTGTGTCATTGGAGGCCTGACCCTCACTTTGATTCATGTTATTCAAAGGAAAAGTCCTTACGAGAGAAGAGGAGCTGGGGAAACTGCCAAATGCCTTAGCGGAAATGGCATTCCTCAGTCTAAGAAGATCCTGAGGTGAAAGCAAAAGCACAAACCCAGGAGGTTGGCCACCCCCATCTTTAGAGCCCCTCCTGGATGGCCTCCAGGGGACAGCCCAGAGGCTCCTGTCTGGGAGGGGCTCTCCTCCTCCACACCGGCCCCCAGGGCTCCTGCCCTCTCCCTCGCTTCAGGCCCTGGCCCGTGCCCTCACAGACAGGGGTTTAGAGTGAAGCTCTGTCCTGCCAACATTGGCAGGCCTCCTGCCCGAACCACCCTACTACCATCACCCACTCTTTCTCAGGGCCACACCCCTTCTCTCTGGGCCTGGGTGCCGTGAGCCCTGTCCTCTGCCTCCTTCCTGCTCTTCATCCTCTAACCTCAGCCCCAGCGGCCTGAGCTCTCCCTCTTGCCCTGCTCTCTCAGTCCCCTCAGCTTTTCCCTTGGGCCAAATGAGTATCACCAATGGCTTAGAAAGTGAAGAGTCAGGAATCTCCAGAACCCCAATTAGAAGTTTATAAAAAGTATTTTTACATGAAAATTTTATTATATATGTAAGTTATATCTGTAGCACAGTTCATCCTCAGTGTCAGATATATTATGGCCTACAAGTTAGGCCCTGATTGCCTAACTCCCATGTAACATAGATGCTCTAGAAAAAAGCATGTCAAGTTCCAGAAAACCTTACAGCACCTTACTCCTGATCAGCTTTCCCTGCTTTATAATTGACCATGTTCCTGTGTACTTAGTTGGTAAGATCTTCTGATAGTGTTCTTTGTGATACATATGCTAATATGTGTAATACATATGTGTGTATATATATGCATATATACAAACACACACATATATATATTCATATACACACATAATGTATATGAATAAAATGTTCTCATCACCTGAGTTTAATCAGATAGGTAAAACAGACAAATTTAAAAACCCTGTAAAGGTCCTGGCATGAAGGCTGTCTCTATTTTTGTTTATTTTTACAAAGTATTGGTCTGGTGTTCCAATTTTCCAGACAAATAGTTTAATAGAGCAACTAAGTTTTGATTTAAAGTTTCAGTATTGCTTATGGTGATCTCTGATCCAAGCTTTAAGTAAGGAAGGCAAACCTACTTAAAAACAGATATGGCCAGTTTCAGACAGTGTTGTATCCTCTTTGTTTGCCTGCTTTTGAGCTCACGCAATGCTATGGGCTAAAATTCACCTCTCTCTCATTTCCCTCTTCTATCTTCTCATTTGTACATGTTAAACTCAGCAGGTCACAGAAAGTCGAGAGAGCCAAATGACTATCGAAGAGAGGAAGCACCTCATCACTGTGAGAGAGGAAGCTTGGAAGACAAAAGGCAAAGGGGCAGCTAACGACTCCACCCAGTTTACCGTGGCCGGAAGAATGGTGAAGAAAGGTCAGTGTGCGAATGTGCATGTAGTACTCGTGTACATGTGTGCATACATGCTCCATCACCCATGGAGGGGATGGGGGCCCGTGACAGCTCAATGATAACAATTGCACCATGGTATATTTAATTTTTAATCTCAACAGATGTTGTGTAAATGGTTTTGGGGTCGGTTTTTTGAGATATTTCTACCGAAACCTCTTTATACATAGCATCATCTTCAATGTAAAAGGCATAATTCAATTTCAAAACTTAGCCATTTGGAAATTGAGCACAGGTTTCAAAAGCAATTGCAAGTCTGCTAACAAATCTTAGTTCTTTCCCATAATTACTTTCAAATTATTTCCATTTTTTTGCCATCTGGCAATCAGTTAACCCATATTAGCCTTTCTCAATGAAGAAGGAGTTTCCCTCTTCTCCCTTGTAGGGTAATTCCTAGGTCCCTTTCCGTAAAGCTGAGTTCTCTGGCTTACAAAGCTGGATTTCCAAGTATGTTTTAATAGATGTTTACAATATATATACCCAATTCAAGGAGTGGGATTTCCTGCGGACAGTCATTTCTCTGCATCTGAGCTCTTGGAACTAATTTGAAACCTGTACACAAAGATTTATGAAATTGAGGAATCACATGGTTAGTAAAGTCACCAGAGAGCTTTAAGCCTCCATATCCTGTAGGAAATGTTTAATATCTGGATCCCTTTATCTCTTATTGCGCATGCCTTTATTTTCTGGGTTATTGTTTAAAAATAAATTTTCTAAGTTAGTGATAAAGGTTTTCACATTCACTTAGAGTTCATTTATGTTGTCATTAGCTCTTCTAGGCTTATCTTTCCATTTTCTCAAAATCTTTCACGATTCTCACTCATAAATAGTGCCTAACTCACTGTAGTCTCATAATAAATCTTTGCATATGGAAGAGAGGGAGGGAAAACCCTTGACTTATGATTAACTCAAATAATGGTGGAAAAATCCTCGCTAACAAATTCTTAACTAATCCTGGACTTGTCAAAAGATAATAGCAGATAATTTACTCTCACAAAATGAGATAGCATTTGAGTATTTTCACCAAATCACAGAAGAGTGTTAATCATGTTAAACTACTTTAATATGAGCCCCATCCTGTGCTATCAAAAGCAGCTTCTTAAGACCCACATTGATCAAGAAGAATTCAAGCTGAGAACTTGAACCAGAGCTCAGATCTAGCCTGGACTTTTATCCTGATGACTTTTTATTTTTCTTTCATCTTAAAAATCACATGTATTTGTAAGTAGGCCACTTACTACCAAAACCTGCTACTCTAGGCCTCAGCACTGTGAGATGAAGGATATTTGCTCTTACGTGGGCTTGGAGAGCAAGATCCAAGAAGTTCCTATCTCAGTGGATGAGTTTGCATTCACATTTTCCTGAATAAATCAGAGATCTTTATTTAACAGGTGCTATGTTGTTGGCTCAGGAAATAATTTTCTTACACTTTTAGCCTAATGAAAAACACCGTACCCTATTTTTCTAATATTTGTTACCACCTACTGCGTTATATGCTTCACTTGCGTTATCAGCTGTTTTTTATTTGCCGTAATATGGCATCCAGTTTATACTCACTATAGAATAAAATAAGCCCCTACACTACAGTCACTGAGCATCCCATTTCATCTAGTTACAATGGCACATATGAGTTACTGCATATCAGTGAATTGCCAAAAGCTTTCTGTGATATCCTAGTATTCTCCTAGAAGAAAACTACTCAAAGTATGCCTTTGAACAAGAGGGATATGAAAATGTTCCTGAAGAGAGTGGGTAATGGTTTTTGCAAGTAGAAGTCACTGAAAATAGGTATGGGGAGTGCTTTGTTTTAGTGTGTAATTTAAATCTATTTGCCCTCTCACATTGCAGAAAAATACTTATATCTAACTGGGAAAGAGGTGCTCCACATCCAAGAGCTCTCCTGCATGCTGCTGCCTGAATGGGCAGCAGGGGGCGCTCTGGCAGTACAGAGGGCCAGGTTTCCTGGTTGCCTGTTTTTAATTTTAGAGTTAATGACCTCCGTGCTAATGAACCTTTCCATGTCTCTTTTGCATCCTTTTAGTAGGTAATGATTTACTGCTCCAGCCTGTGATACCAAATTTCATCTATCTTTATTATCTTTCAAGAAAAATTTATTTTCTCACTGATGTAAACCCTTTGCAGGTCTGGTAAATGAAATCAAATTTGAAAAGTTGACATCATCAAGCAAATATATGTATGTCTTAAGGACTTCTAGAATAGCACCTAAAACTTGTTTTAAACTAGATTTCAGTATTTTGTCTTAAAATTTTAATGCCACAATACATCTTTCTCTAGCTCATAGGAGGAAGGAGCAGAGCAATTCATTAATTTATTTTTCCTTGTAGGTGATAGTGACTCATCTTCTTCAGATGTGCTTGGAGGGATGCTTAAAGTGGCAATGTTATCTAAGGATTTCACATTTATACAAACAACATTAACACCTTATTTTGTCCTTTGTAAATGTACTAATTATTTTCCTTTCCAACCCCTCCTATTTAAGTTGTGTGTGAGAGGGGATGTCGATTTTTGTTTTTATCAAAATTTCTTGTTCTGACCAGATACCTTTTTTATGCTGGAATTTCTTTCTTTCCCTTTCATGTGTCCCTTACCATTTCTCCCTTTAAAGATTCCCCACCCTGCTTCGTGATAAATATATGAGAAAGCATATCATGGGTTCCCAGCCACACCAGAGATGGATATGCCCTTCCAAAGATCACAAATCACTTTCACTGTGTACTCTTCTGTCTTTTCTTCTACAGGGTTAGCACTCTTCAGTTATTGCTCAGTAGAGCCACACTCCTCTGAGTGATGCTCCAAAGGCTAGACTGTCCCTACCTCACCTCAGCCTGGAAGGAAACTCGTGCTGGCAGCCACTGCCAGCCAGTGCGACACAACCAGTTCTCCTCTTCCTCTGTGGGATATGGTGCAAATAGACTTCCTCCTCAACTATGCGCACCACCACTAAGGGCCTTCAGAGTTCACACTCCATTTGTTCAAGTATATTCTGATAGACTGTTGTACCTTCTTATCCCACTTATGTGTTATGGCCATGTTTCCCCACATCCCCATTATTCATTTTGGAATGGCAGCTTATCAGCTACTACAGTCCTTAGAAACTATCCAATTCTATCTACATATGCAGTTGTCCTACACAGTCATGGTACCTGACAAATGTACTTGTATGTGTACATGCATGTTTGTGTATAAATTCTATAAATTGTAAAATGTACATTGGAGATAAGAGAGGTCTACCAGGGTTAGGGGAAATTCCAGGAATGACCCTGAGGTACTAATATCTCCTTGTTTGTTCTGCAGGTTTGGCATCACCCACTGCCATAACGCCAGTAATGTCCCCTATTTGCAGTAAAACAAGGGGCACAACACCCATTTCCAAACCCCTGGAAGGTAAGTCACCAAGGTACCCGATATGCCAGGGGCTCTGTGATCAGAAGAGTCCTCAGTGGGTCTCTCTCATTGATGGTTTCTACTTGCCTAGATATTGAAGCCAGACCAGACATGCAGTTAGAATCGGACCTGAAGTTGGACAGGCTGGAAAGCTTTCTGAAAAGGCTGAATAACAAAGGTACATGCCAGAAGCCAGAGGGAAGCTTTGGTTTATATACCTGTAGCACACTGCGATTCGTATTTCAGTGAGTAGCTAAGGAAACATAAAAGAACCTGCTCCTCTCTCAAAACCTCTATGTCCCAATTGTGATGGCTTTCTCCTCAGTTAAATTGTCGTCTTTCTATATGACTGGACCGATTTATTCTGTAAGCATTATCTTTGCTGTTATCTTTTTAAACATTAAGTTACTAGTCAAGCCTGATTGTATTACCAAGCTCTGATCCATTTGATAATGTACTAAATTGGGGATCCCCAATAACATTTCTTATTAAAATCTAAATCTTGGGGTGTCATCCCATCAGAATCTTGATTTAATTTTGCTTTTAACCCTGAAAGCAGATTATTCTACTTATACAAAGTCGACATGATCTTGGGCCTGATTAACCTTAAATTGTATATGTTAATTTCCAGTAAGGTAGTAGCTGATATATCTTATAATCGCAAATAATTTCTAAAAGGAAATTTTGATAAATAATATGTTGAAATAAATATTTCAGTACAAAAATCAATGGAATATACAAAATGAAAGAATAAAATGTAGTAATACCCTTATCTCTTAATTAAAATTTCCTATACTTGAAGCTTATCAAATATTATACTTTGGGAGTCCCTGTCATTGAAACTGAACCCTAATAGGTGGGAAATAATACAAAAGAAAAAAAAAACCACACACAAAAAATCACACACAAAAAAACCCCTTTAAACCAGAAATATAAAAGTGTAATAAGATAACTAACCTGGCAAGGCAAGCAGTGCAACCAGTTCAGCAGTGATCTAGCCCAGGAGTCTAATCCAACTCACCACCTGTTTTTGTAAATTGAGTTTTATTGGAACACAGTCATGGCCACTGTCAAGGTATTGCCTATAGTCACGGTTGCACTACAACAGCAGAGTTGAGTAGTTATTACATAGGCCGTATAGCCTCCCATGTAAAGCCTAAAATGTGTACTTCATGGCCCGTTGCAGAAAAACGTTTTTCTGACCCCTCATACAGAGACTGGGGTACTTCTGCTTCGAGTAGCAAAAGGAATTTAGTGGGCTTGTGTGCAGCAAGGAAAACCCTGTGTCTTCTACATGTCACAATGCAAGCGTTGTTCGCCCTGGAAGTCCTTCCATGAGAAAGCAAGGAAGGCCTAGGAGACATCCACAGGACCCTGGATATCACTATTATGGCTGTCACTATGGAGGGAGGGGGTATAATTGTTAAGATATTGCGAGGTGCAGTTGGAATAATGTTTTTACACAAATTTATGTCGTTTATTTGTTTGTTTATTGATAGTTGGTGGGATGCAAGAAACTGTACTCACTGTCACGGGCAAATCTGTTAAGGAGGTGATGAAGTTGGACGATGACGAAACCTTTGCCAAATTTTACCGCAGCATAGATGATACCGTGCCAAGGAGCCCTGTAGAGCTGGAAGAAGACTTTGATGTTATTTTCGACCCTTATGCCCCCAAGTAAGTTACTGAAATTTCCATCTTTCACCTACTGAGAATGGACTCCTCCATCGGCCTCTACCCAGGATTTTCGTGAGGCTCTTCTCTCTCACTCTGATAAAACTTCATTACAGACAAATTATTACAGTAGTAGTTATCCCCCCCACCCCCCTTTATTCACAGAGGCTATGTTCTAAGATGCCTGAATCTGGAAATCATACCAGACCCTTCATATAGTATTTTTCCCCCTGTATTTCATAAATATAAATACCTTTTCACTTAAAGGAAGCACTATATGGCTTCTCTCTGGCATCTCTGAATTACCATCATCACTACTCTTGTTCTTTGGGGCCATTATTAAGAAAAATAAGGGTGACTTGAACACAAGCACTGTAATACTGTGACAGTCGATCTGATAATCAAGGTGGCTACTAAGTGACTAATAGGCAGGAGCACCTACAAGGTGGATGAGTCATAGGATGGAACAGAACGGCAACAAATGTTACACTGCTATTCAAAATGGCACATAATTTAAAACATGAATTATTTATTACTAGAATTTTCCATTTAATATTTTCATACTGTGGATGACCCTTGGTCGCTAAAACTGTGGAAAGTGAAACCATGGAATGGGAGGAGAGGGGTCCTACTGTATTCTCTGAGCCAGACACATAGTGCTGTGGGTAGATGAAGCATGCATGCCCAGAACCGAAGCACATTCAGGCATGTGCCACAGATATTTGCCCTGTTCCTAAAATGTCTCTGGATTTTTCACATACTCCAATATTATTCTCCATATTATTAGACTAACATCATTTCGTAGAGATTTCTATACTGTCTTTTATTTGATACTGGAGGCCCGGCGCACAAAAATCTGTGCACTCACGGGGATCCCTCAGCCTGGCCTGTGCCCTCTAGCAGGCTGGGACCCCTCAGGGGATGACCACCTGCTGGCTTAAGCCCGCTCCCCAGGATGTCTGGCAGTCAGACATCCCTCTGGCAACCAGGGAGCCCTTGGAGGATATCCACTTGCCAGCAGGGAGCAGGCTTAAGCTGCAGTTGGACATCCTTAGCGCTGCTGAGGAGGCAGGAGAGGCTCCCACCACCACTGCTGTACTGGCATCCATCAGCCTGGCTTGTGGCCGAGCTGAGGGCCGTTTTCAGGCTGGCCACACCCCCCAATGGGAACTGCTCACCCCATGGGGCTGTGGCCAGCCTGGGTGAGGGGCTGATGGCTGTTTGCAGGCTGGGCAAGCCCCCCAGTGGGGACCCTCACCCCATGAAGGTGGGGCCAGCCTGGGTGAGGGACTGAGGGCCATTTTCAGGCTGGCCACGCCCCCCAGCGATCTGAGCTCCCAGCCTCCCCTTTTGTTCTTCTCTTTTCTTGTTTCTGGGATTTATTTATCTTCTATAATTGAAACTTTGTAGCCTTGAGCTGAGCCGAGTGCTGGCCAGGGCAGGCGGGAAACTTGGCTTCCTCTGTCGCCGGGGGCAACCCAAGCCTCCTGCTTGCTCTAGCTCTGTGGCCGCCGCCATGTTAGTTGGGTTAATTTGCATACTCGCTCCTGATTGGCTTGTGGGCGTGGCTTGAGCATAGCGGGGGGGATGGTTAATTTGCATGTTTCTCTTTTATTATATAGGATACCATTCTTACTCATTACTTTAAAAAATATTTGGATCTCATGGGCTCAAATTAATACAACTAACTAAAAAAATCAATAAAGCATGTTACTTACTAGTAATCTACAATCCTGTCTAATCAAAGAGTAATATGCAAATTGACCGTCACTCCAACACACAAGATGGTCGCCCCCATGTGGACACAAAATGGCCGGCACAAGATGGCCAGCACGGGAGGACAGTTGTGGACATTCAGGCCAGCAGG
>NW_006286242.1:449811-462746 GCF_000327345.1 Myotis davidii
GGTAGAACGTATAAATGCGTAAAACGTATAAATACGTTTCCCACATACAATGTGTTAATAAAAGGCTAATATGCAAATTGACCAAACAGTGGAATGACCAGTCGCTATGATGAGCACTGACCACCAGGGGGCAGACACTCAATGCAGGAGCTGCCTCCTGGTGGTCAGTGAACTCCCATAGGGGGAGCACCACTCAGCCAAAAGCCAGATTCACAGCTGACGAGTGCACCGGCAGTGGCAGGAGCCTCTCTCGCCTCCACAGTAGCACTAAAGACCCGTTGGACATCCCCCAAGGGGTCCCAGACTGTGAGACAGCGAAGGCTGGGCTGAGGGACCCACCCCCACCCCCACCCCCTGCCGCCCAGTGCACAAATGTCATGCACTGGGCCTCTAGTAATTTATAAAATCAGTAGATCTGAGAGTTTTCTCAGAATGTCCAAGGGCCTGTCTTCACACAGGAACATGACTAAGCCACCTAAGAAAAGCGATTGTGGTTTATGATTCCTTCAGAATGTGGTTTCTCTCTTGCCTGCTTTCCTCTGGGTTGCTTCACTCTCAGTTAGGCTGTGACCATGGGGTGGAAGGCAGCTCTTTCTTGGCCACTCCAGCACAGGCAGCTTCTCTTCCCAGTAGTTCCAGCAGAAGTTCCAGGCTTGATTTTCTTGGATGTGAGTCTATCCCTAAAGCAATCATTGTGGCCAAGGAGATGCAAGACAGTGATTGGCCAGAGCTGGTCTCTGGATCTCATCCTGAGCCAGGGTTGGAGTCAGAGGATGGAAAGAGATATGAGTCCTCCAAAGGAGAGTCAGGGTGCTCTTACCAGAAGCAGGGAAAATACCCTGGACAGGGTAAACCCACAGCTATTGGCCACATTTATCTATTTCCTACAAATTTATCAGAGTGACAGTCTCTTCCTTAAGTCTGTGTAGTCATCAGAAATTTTTCCTTAAGCTACTCCTGATATATTTGTTGCATGTTTCAATATGCTTCTTTTAGTTAATTTGCTACCTTAAGAAAATTAACATTTTGCCATTTCTCATATTTAAATAATATTTTGGGTATTTGCATGCATGGTTATTTAGCCATTTCTCAATCTTCTCCCAACCCAAATGTTTAAATTTTTTAAAATCATTATATATAATTTTTTTTAAATATATTTTACTGATTTTTTACAGAGAGGAAGGGAGAGGGATAGAGAGTTAGAAACATCGACGAGAGAGAAACATCGACCAGCTGCCTCCTGCACACCCCCCACTGGGGATGTGCCCGCAACCAAGGTACATGCCCTTGACCGGAATCGAACCTGGGACCCTTGAGTCCGCAGGCTGACACTCTATCCACCGAGCCAAATCAGCTAGGGCTATAATTTAAATATATGTGCATGTTTACACACACACACACACACACACACACACACACACACTAATATTATATATAAAGAAGACTTGCAGACACTTATGCAGTTGGAAGTTGAGAGCAGCATCCGGAATCTGTTGGGAAGTCATGTGACTGAGTCCACCCACCTCCCTGTGTCTGATCTTCTGCCCCAGAGTTGTGTGAATGTGTAGCAGTCATAGCTGGTTGTGTGAGCCTATTTTATTTCAATCTATTTTTTAAAATAGTAATTATTTTTTGGAAGGGGGCAATGGGTTGTGAGGAGACTCTATGAGAGAGTTGGTGAGGGAATTGAAAAGTTATTTTGTGAAAAGAAAGTTTAGTCTGGGGGAAAGAGAATAAAATGGAGAAGCAATGGCTGGATGTAAATTCTTGCCAGTAACAGAAGAGGTAGATATGTATACTATTACTAGGGGCAGAGATGGAACGGGTCTGTGGGTATATAGGGTTGGGGAAGAACTGCCTACCCTTGAGAGCTATGTAAGAGTGGGATAAGCTGCCCCATTAGGTACTAATGCTTTTCAGGCAGAGCCCACAGGGTTGGTTGAGTGGGGGTTTGGGGAATTGTCTGAATTCTTATACTATATGACTCTCTCCTTGACTCTCTCTTCTATCCCCAAGATTCTATGACTTTATGTCAGGAGAGTGGCGGGCAGGAGGAAAAGTTGTAAGATTTATAATGAAATCAGAGAATAAAACTGTGGAGCCCATTGCTTCAGGTCAGAGAACCTCAACAGGCCAGGAGTTATTATAGACCCAGGCCAAATTTCTGCTTTGCTCCTCAGGTTGACGTCTTCTGTGGCCGAGCACAAGCGTGCAGTTAGACCCAAGCGCCGGGTTCCGGCTTCCAAAAACCCCCTGAAAATGCTGGCAGCAAGAGAAGACCTCCTTCAGGAATATACTGAGCAGAGACTAAATGTCGCCTTTATGGAGTCAAAACGGATGAAAGTAGAAAAGAGTGAGTATTTGGAACCACCAACGTGCTTCTGTGTTTGGGAACTGGTGATGTGGCGATATATTTTTAACAGTTGAGGGTGCACATTTTGTTTTATTTTTTAATATATAGTTTTTTTATTAATTCTCACCTGAGGATATTTTTTCCATTGATTTTTAGAGAGATTACAAGGGAGAGGGAGAAGGGGAGAGAGAGAGAAACATCAATGTGAGAAAGACACAATGATTGCTTGCTCCTGCATGTGCCCTGGCCAGGACCTGGGATTCAACCTAAAACCCAGGTCCATGCCCTTGATCAGGAATTGAACCCAAGACCCTTAGGTGTGTGGGCTGATGCTCTAAGCATTGAGCTTCTGGCCAAGGTGTGATGTGGTGATTTTTATCCTCCTTTTTCTGCCTTGCAAAGGCCAATAATGGTGCTCATAAGACACTCATTAAATAAAAATGAGTAAATTTGTGCACACACGTGCACACCTGCAGAAAATCTGTGTAGAATGTAAAGGCTTTTCACAGAAATTCTATAGCATTAAGCATCTGTTAACTAGAAAATTCAAATTACCCTGATTTGCTGCAATTTTTCCAAGAGATTGGAGGAAAAGGATGTTTTTGGGCTTTGTAATTCACCCATTGTCAGCTCTGTAGGGCCCAAACACAATAATTCTCCACTTAATCTTATTCAAGAGGAAATCATTTGATCTCTCAGGGAAAAATGTGCCAAATCACTGCTTTGCCTAATCCTAGATTTTTATATTATTAATTAATGCACAAACCAGTGCTCTGCAAATTATTTTTGATGGGATGTGGGCTGGGTGGATAGGGAGGAGTAGAGAGAGGCAGTGACAGGAGCATGAGGAGGTAGGCTCCAGGCTGTGTGCCTCATTGGTGACAGTGCTGCCCTGCTTTTACCTGCCCAGGAAGGTGGAGTTTCATAGTTTTGAAACAGAGGTTTCCTTGGTAGTGATAATGACCTACATAATTGTGCTGTTTTGAATATTCTTCAATTTTGAATATAATTTTTATTTTCCTAGAGCACTCATAAACCAATTTCCTAAAGTTTTTCTTAGAAATATAGTATGCAAATAAAGTGATTGAGTCTTGTCAACATAACTGGTTTACTCAGAAAGTATATTTCAGAATCACTGTGCCACATGAATTCTCAAAGTGTGTTATATTTCTTCAGTATTAGAACCTAATCCTAGCAAAATAATTTTTCTGAATTCCTTTCCAACATATACATTTTTTTAAAACAATGAGTTGGAGAAATGAAGGTTTATTGGAACAAGTCCTATATATTTTTCCTCTATTTCCACCTTTATGGGGTGCCAAGGATGTCTTTGTGGTGACTGGCACCTATACGTTTGTTGGTCCACATGAAAACTCAGCATCTTGTTATTACAATCTTAAGTTGAAAGCAAAGGACCTCAGGAGATCAGTAATTTATGACTTTGCCTCCAGAAAAAGATTGTAAATTAACCATCCCTTATACAAAGCCTGCTTTTCTATTTTTGGTAGAAAATAAAGGCTTTTGGTGAAAGACATCTAACAGTCTTCCTTGAGAATGCATTTTCAGCATCTCAACATTGTTAGGAATTTATAACAGCTTTGAGTGGAATTTCAACAAATGAGTCCACCTCCTCATTTTATGCTAAAGTAGCTGTGCCACATTGTCACTCAATGCTTATCTCTATGTGGTGAGGTGTGACACTTGTCAACAGCAGTTTATACTTTCAGTACAGTGTTGAATTTTTAATACAGGGGTTAGGCATTGCTCTGCATAGTTAATCAAACTTGGGTATGTTCTCCCCCTCAGGATTAACTTTAAAAGAAAAAGATAGCTGGTTATGAATAATTTCTGATTGTAAACATTGTCATTACACCTGAACATCTTGCTTTCTGTGTTTCTTTATTCAATCGGTCCAGTGTCCTCCAACTCCAACTTCTCAGAAGTCACCCTGGCAGGTTTAGCCAGTAAAGAAAATTTCAGCAGCGTCAGTCTGCGAAGCGTCAACCTAACAGAACAGAATTCTAACAACAGTGCAGTGCCCTACAAGAAGCTGATGCTGTTACAGATCAAAGGTATGTAAGAGCAGGAGGAGTTACATCTGGGCTGGGGCTTCAGTCAGGCAGCATCAGGGGTCCTGACTGCCCTTAACTGCCTGTCATGGGAAGGGAACTCACCTCACGCTTTTGAGGACCTGCTGTGCGCCAGGTGCTGAACTTCCTCCTCTCAAGTAAGCTTCATGAAATCCATGAGGTGGCGTACCACTGAGGCTTAGGGAGTTAGTAATGTGCCTGTGGTCAGCAGCTGTTAAGCAGCATTGAACCTAGGTCTCTCCCATTTAAAAAACAGCTTGGGCAGCTGCCCCTTTGCCCCATGGCCCCTGCCACACACTGTCAGGCAGTTACCAGACCCCCTGAGTTGTCGAGTATTCTCTCCACACCGTTGCCTCCCTGAGGCAAACAAGAGTCAATGCAGGGCAGATGGAGAGAGGTGCATCCTTGGAGAAGGAATACAGAGGAAGCAGAGCAAGTGAGGTAGACCCAGATTCCACTTCATCACCCTTTCTAGCCATAGCAAGGGAGACCTAACTCTGGGCTGTGGGGGCAGATTTGGCTGTGTCCCAGTGTCAACTGCTCAAGATTAATTACCAGGAGAGGATAGCTGAAATCTCCTCTGTCTGGGAGGGTCTCTTGTATGTTGTGCATGTCCACTGTCCTTCCCAGTGACAGGCTCCAATTACCAGCCTCTATTCCTGGTTCCAACTCGGAGATGACACTATCAGGTTGATTATAGAAAGAGCCACAAGGCAGCGCTTGCCTCTAGGCTGATGCCCCTAAGAATTCCCAGCCAAAAGCTCTGGAGGAAGCAGAAGCTGTGAAAGGCACACTTTCACCTGCGGAGACTAGGAGATGCATGAACAAGGGAAAGGAGCGTGGTGCTGTCTTTCCTGGAGGAAGGAACCCCAACCAACCCATATATGTGCTGTAATAGGGCGCTGACAGTGGTCCAGAGGACATGGTGGCATTTGGAAAGGCACTCAAAGGAATGCAATCTATGATGCTGTCATTCCGAATCCCCCTCTGCCATTCCCAGTCATGGGAACTAGTATAAATAGGCCAGACTCTTTAGAATTGAAAGCGATGCTCAGATGGGGCACTTTCTGGTCCTTCCTGTGGCTGGGAGAGTTCTCCATTCTGGGAGATGGTGTTTCTTTGCCTTGTGTTCAGGAAGAAGACATGTGCAGACAAGACTGGTCGAACCTCGAGCTTCGTCACTCAACAGCGGGGACTGCTTCCTCCTGCTCTCTCCCCACTGCTGCTTCCTGTGGGTAGGAGAGTTTGCAAATGTCATAGAAAAGGCGAAGGTTGGTATCTGGAAAATAAAATAGTTTAGTTGAGCATCTCCTTTACACACTGACAGAATCTTCTACCAGTTGCCGGATGATTGCACAACTTCTCAAGTGCCCAGTTTCATTTGAGTGAGGAGAGATATTGTTCTGAATGTCTCTCAAACAAGCTTTCATTAGGTGTTCACGTGTGGGAGTTTAGGGGGATTGTTACCTATCCCTCCAGGTTTGAAGTCCTGCTTTTGTTCTCATTCTTGTGTAAAAAAAGAACTGGCACATCACTTCAAAGTTGCTTATCCCAGGTCCCTGTGAAATCCCGCTCCAGACCCAGTGAATGAGGATCTCATGGGGGAAAGTCCAGAGAACAGGTAGTTTTTACCAATTTATGTGATCTATTGAATTTGAATATTAAGAACTGTAGCTCTAAAGAATTGATACCTCTGGTTGTTTAGTTACATTGTCTTGATTTTGTTGAAAATAATCAACCACCAGTGCCTTGGGCTCCTGGACACCAGGTTTTCCTTCAGACACACACCATTTCTGGTCTTGGATTTCAGAGTGTTCCTCTCCAGCTAGCCACAGGCTGTCTACCCAGATAATGGTGTTCCTCCCTTTTTTCAGGCCTCAGAACTTGCAACTTTAATTCAGACAAAGAGGGAACTTGGTTGTAGAGCTACTTATATCCAAACTATTGAAGAAGGAATTAATACACACACTCATGCAGCCAAAGATTTCTGGAAGCTTCTGGGTGGCCAAACCAGTTATCAATGTAAGAGTTTACTGTGTTTCAGAGAATGACAAAACTTAAATTTCCTTTCTTCTTCCCTACTTCATCCTTCTAAACCAGCCCCATTTTGGTATTTAATGTAATACACTCTCATTGTTCGTATCCCAAAGCTGCTGGAGACCCAAAGGAAGACGAACTGTATGAAACAGCCATAATAGAAACAAACTGCACTTACCGTCTGGTGGATGACAAGCTTGTTCCTGATGACGACTTCTGGGGGAAAATCCCAAAGTGCTCCCTTCTGCAATCAAAAGAGGTATAGGGAGTGGGCAGAGCAGTCTGCACAGGGCTGCCTAATAAAATAGATAGCAAGTGCCCCATAAATGCTAGCTATCATCAGTACCATTGTGGATTGGTTACATCTTTTGAAAGGATATTCATTTGTAATTTCCAACCATTACTTCCATCTTGATTACTAATACAGAATTTAGAATATTGTTCAGAGGAGGTTCAATAAATTATTGAAGCTTTTTCTATTTTAAGCTATATATATGTGTGTGTGTGTGTGTATGTGTGTGTGTGTGTATACTAGAAGCCCATTGCAGAAATATTCCTGCAAGAATAGGGCTTCCTCGGGCCAATCTCACCACCAAGCCCTGCCGCCCAGGGCTGCACACGGGGGTCCTGGCTCGGTGGGGGGGGAGCTTAGGCGGCACACGGGGGCCAGGATGGCGGCTCACGCTGGCTCGCGCTGGCTCACCCTGCCTGCAGTATGCAAATTAGCTGCCATCTTGGTTGGTGGTTAATTTGCATATCACACTGATTAGTCAATGGGAGGTGTAGTGAAGGTACGGTCAATTACCTTGTTTGCCTATTATTAGATAGGATACACACACACACACACACACACATGCCCTATCTCTTGATTTTTGTATAAAAATTAAATAAAATATTTTTCAGTCCTTTAGTTTCAGGAATTATATATATATATAAAAGGCTAAGTTGACTCGTGCATGTGCGTGATATATAAAGCTCGCACTGGCGCCATTGCACACATGTGTTTCCATCTGTCATTGTCAATCGTGAATTTGGTTGACACTTCTATTATAGAGAAAGGGTGAATAGCAATAGTAAAATATTTCTTCTAATTAATTTCCTTTCAATGTGCATAAATACATGCACTGGGACACACTAGTGTGTGTGTGTGTGTGTGTGTGTGTATTCTTTCTATATGTCCTTTTTTTCTCTCACCCCCTAAATATTAAATACATACATTACCAAGTCCATTAAGTAAGTAATCTAAGTGTTGAGAGAAAAAGTGCTACTCAAAATTTTATTGAATAGAAGAGTATTATAAAGACTGTAATCTGAAGCTAGATTGATTGTATGGGCATTTAAATGGGGGGAAAAACACCCACAGAAATAATCAGGAATAACTTTAAAGAGAAAGTGAAATTGAGCCTTGTTTGAAATTAAGTAGAATTTGGATTATTGGAAATGAAGGGAGAAGTTATTCTAGGAAGAAAGACTAGAACAAGCCATAGGCTTGAAAATAAGAGATAGTACCTCATTCATGTATTCATTCAGCAAAGAGTAAACCCTGCTGTAAATATAAATATGGTATGGTCTCTGCCCTTGGGGGTCTTGGAGCTATATAGAGGAGAGATGACACCTGTCATCTCTGTGCGTGGAATGTATGAAGTAACCTGTATATAGATGAATGAATAGAAGAAGAAAGGGAGGGAGGGAGGGAGGAAAGGGAGAAAAGGGAAGGATGATAGGAAGATGGTCTTAACTCTGATAAATCAGAAGTTTTAGGTGGTTTGAGAGTTCAGAGGAGGGAACATTAACTTGGACATTTAGGACAATGAAACAGAATCCTATCCATCAGGTAGAGGCTGGCTGGAAATGCCAGCTGGTAGATCTTGTTATCTTTTTGTGTTTGTATTGATTGCTCCACCTGGGTTTGTATCACCACCCATTTGATTCACTGTCAGTAGAGAGCCTGATTCAACTGGAGCTTATCCTTGAAGCTAATAAATTATTCTGTGCCATTCTCCTAGGTACTGGTGTTTGATTTTGGTAGTGAAGTTTACGTGTGGCATGGAAAAGAAGTTACATTGGCACAACGGAAAATAGCATTTCAGCTCGCAAAGCACTTATGGAATGGAACCTTTGACTATGAGAATTGTGACATTAACCCACTGGATCCAGGAGAATGCAATACGCTTATTCCCAGGTACTCTTGTGATCTCTCACGTAGAGCGAGCAGATTCCCTCAGGGGCCTCAGTTCTCACCCCAGTTGGCTACTGTTGCTCTTCATAGGTTTTTGTTTTCATAAATTACTGCCGTGCAGTACCATGAATATTTACAAAGGAACATTTCTTTAGCTTTTGCCTAACTAATACAGAAATACAGATGTCTTCTAGAAGATGTTTGTTATATTTCATGTCTTGAAGTGAACAAATTATTTTCACCTGCAGCATTCCAGGTACTATTGACAGATGAATAGCAATTGTTTAAACAAATTACATGTTGATCTGAAAACTTCCCAGGGTCTGGAATTCAGCCATTGATCTGAAGGTGCAAAAGCAATACATTTCCTTCTAACTTCACACTGTCCCAGCATGGCTCTTGAATTCCAGGGTTTATCATTTATTTGGCAGTAAGTGACATTTATGCGTTCTCTCAGAAGGAGGGGGATGATATGGAATTAAAATAATGATTGTAATATTATTTTCTACAGCATACTGGACTTTTTAAAGTAATTTGGCAAATCCTAAGAATATGCACAAACTCAAAAAAAATGTGATCATAAGAAAAATAATTCTTTATGGAAAGGGCTTGTTTTTTTCTTAACAACTACAAAAAAAAGAAGTGTGTGTCATAGAAATAGGTGTGCATAGGTATCACACAACTGCATTTTAATAGTTTCCATTGAACTAGTAAACAAATTTCAACTTTCCTACCTAGTTTTCTGTTTTAAAATCAAGTTATTGATTTTATTATTATCAAATAGAAACTATTAAAAATTCTGTTCATATAAGGTGAAAAGTTTTCAAATCCTTTTAAATCACATTTAACCTAAAATTAGTACTGTAATAACTAGCATTTTACAGACAGAAGCAAATGCTAAAGAGAATCTTTTACTTAGTATAAAAAATGAAAAATACAATGTGGGGGCATAAAATCCATATGATGGACAATTCCTATTCAGCAGTGACATGCCTACAGATCTGGAAGCAGCTGAGGGAGCACTCAGCCCCCTGGTTTTCAACATCTGCCAGATCAGAATCAGCTGAGGAGTTTTTCTAAAAAATGCATATGCCAGTCCCAGCCCAGAGATGTGTTTTCAATTTATGTGCGGTACCAGTATGTCTTAAAAGCTTTCTAGACATTTTAAGGTGCAACCAAGATTAAGCATCTAGCCCTTCTTAAGAAACAAGGAGGCTGAAACCACTGAGGTATCATGACTTAGCACAATTGGATAGTGTGTTTTGTAGAGATGGGGACAAGCACACCTGCTCCCACTCCTGTTCCCACTGTCACACTGAGGCCTGTTCCCTCTCGTATGTGTGCAACCTCACAACTTAAAAGATAGGTTTCTAAAGCTGACATCGAGTGCATTTTCTATAGGCATCTTAGCAAGTCTGCAGAGTCAAATTTATATAAAAGACAGTCGTTCAGACATTTCTGGTGAAGACCACAGCCTTTCCAAAGAGTCCTGCATTTTCCATCATTACTGATATTTGGTTTCTTAAGTCCCCTGGGAGAATGAAGCAGCAGTATCTGCACCCTGCTTTGGTCTCCTTTGAGATAGACAGCCTCTGTGATGTGCCTTTGGGCCAGAAGCTATAGTCTGGTCCAAAACAGGAGCCACAGCAGGGCTCATTGAGCACTGCCTGAGGCATCATATGCATCCTGGTCATAATTCGCAACCAATGGTTGACTTGGAAGGATGAGAAATGCCTGCACCTTCTTCTCAGGGCTGGACCCTCCATAGCATGTATTTTCTCAGATGTACAGGCATACCTCATTTCATTGCGCTTCACAGATGTTGAGTGTTACAGATTGAAGGCAAGACCCTCCACCAGCAAAAAGATTATGACTTGCTTTATTCAATCCACAGTATCTCTGAGGTATGCCAATACCTTTCTCTCGGTCACCGTTTGTTTCAAGCACAGGTTCACATTCTGAGATACTGAGATAGAACCAGACCTCCAGGTTGGGCTGCGTCACTTCCTTCCCTGTGTCCTTGTGCTCTCCCTGCCTACTGTCACGTCCAGGGGCCTAGGAATATATATGCAAACCTTAACTTCATGGCATATGAAATTATGTTCAGTTTAGTAACAGAGGAGAGTTAGACTGGAGAGTTTGTTGTAACATGACTTAAAATAATAGCGTTCAGGTGAACTCCCATCTGTTCCACTTTACAGAAACTTGGTGAGCAGCTGAGGTGCCTGTGGGCGGCATGAAGCAGGCCAGGAAGATATGCATGTAATTCCTGCCTCACCTGCTCCCAGCCTAGTGCACACCCCCCAGCCTATCCCAAACACGATAACTTGCTAGGATGCAAGAAAAGGCCAGCCCTGACATGGTCCTTATTGCATTTCCGCTCCTATTTCTGTGGAAGGTCCGCAAGGCTTCGGGCTAAAATAATAAAATGTCACTTCTTTGGTAAAATAAGAAAGAACAAACCATTCTATATACTACTTATATATTTTGGGTATTTTTGTTTTGTTTTGTTTTGTTTTGTTTTTTTCCAATAACCACATGTGTTTGTTTTAGATTCCTGTCCTTTGTTTTATCATGGCTTAACCATGGCTCTTTTCCTATCTGCACCCCCACCTACCTCCCTGCAGAAAAGGACAGGGACGGCCTGATTGGGCAATATTTGGGAGACTTACAGAACACAATGAGACTATTTTGTTCAAAGAAAAGTTTCTCGATTGGACTGAACTGAAGAGACCTAATGAGAAGAACGCCAGTGAACTTGCCCAGCAGAAGGTATTCCGAGTGGCCAGGTCTCAAACCTCAGGGCTTGGGTTAGGCCCCAACAAAAGAGGCCTGAAAGCTAAAAGACTTCCCAGGATTTACTAGTAGAACAGCAAACCAGTTTCCTACTGTATTCCAAGTCAAAGAGTGAAAATAGCCTTGTTTGCACCTTTGGGTTTATGGATGTCCTGCTCACTATGGTGGGGTAGATATTCAGGCCTCCCCAAGTCTTTCCCATAAATTCAGCCTTTCCCTATTGCAGTACAATGCCCTGGGACACAGTGTGAAAGCTGTGCTCATACACTATCTGGTTGACAGTGAAGCAGCATGGAGTGTGAGACAAAATGGCTGGAAAAATATGCAACTGATCGAACATTTTATGTTCCCTGTAGGAAGATCCTAGGGCTGATGTCAAGCCATACGATGTGACCCGGATGGTGCCAGTGCCCCAGACGACAGCTGGCACTGTGCTGGACGGGGTGAATGTGGGCCGTGGCTATGGCCTAGTGGAAGGGGATGACCGCAGGCACTTTGAGATTGCCAGTGTCTCCGTGGATGTCTGGCATATCCTCGAATTCGACTATAGCAGGCTCCCCAAACAGAGCATTGGGCAGTTCCATGAAGGGGACGCCTATGTGGTCAAGTGGAAGTACATGGTGAGCACTGCAGGTTAGTGACTTACGTTTTCTTCAAGCTGAGATGGGCCCAGCCCCCACACCGAGGCTGGGAGCCGCAGGGCTGCTGGAGCCCGACTCCTGTGCGCCATGTCTCATGCTGGCTGCGTGGGTGCGGCGCGCCAGCATAGTCATTCGCTTTGAGAACCACTTAGTAAACCTGTAGATGAATTCCTAACAGCCCAGTACTGCTAACATCTGGGACTTTTCCTTACAGAGAAGAAACTTGCATGTTGGGATTTTTCCAGGAACTTCATTCCCTCCACTGCCCTGTCCCCAGAGGTTTTCTAGCCAAGTGATCACTTGCCTCCAGATGACATTTGACATGTGGATTGGATGCTGCTTAAAGTATTTAAGTAAAGCATATGTAGATGATTTAGAACTGAAACCAAATGGTGTAACATTCTAGTAAATACATGCACAAAAATAATGTATTAAAAATGAAAGAAGGTATTTCTGAGGAAGGACAGTGAGTGGACTCTGGAGAAAGAATCCCTTTTCTTTGCCAAAAAGTATCCTTATCCATGTTATGCTCAGTGTCTGTCCTCCCTACCCATTCAACAGGGAGTTTATGTCACAGCTCTGATTTCGAGATTCAACTACAGAAGAATTGATTCACCTCCTTACAGAGGTCCCCTTTGTCTCCACATGGTTTGCTGATTAAACACATGTAGACTTAGAACCATTTGATTTCTTAATTTATCAAAAATAAAGCTTTAGCCGAAACCGGTTTGGCTCAGTGGATAGAGCATTGGCCTGCGGACTGAAAAGTCCCAGGTTCGATTCCGGTCAAGGGCATGTACCTGGGTTGCGGGCACATCCCCAGTGGGGGATGTGCAGGA
>NW_006286242.1:462824-475603 GCF_000327345.1 Myotis davidii
TGATGGATGTTTCTCTCTCATCGATGTTTCTAACTCTCTATCTCTCTCCCTTCCTCTCTGTAAAAAATAAAATATATTTTTTAAAAAAGTATTTAAAAAATAAAAATAAAAACATAAATAAAGCTTTAAATTAGCTGCACAGCATTTACTGTGTATTAGAGACTTTACAGGGAACAAGTCAATAATTCAGACCCTGCCTTTAAGAGGTATCTATACTAATAAAAGAGTAATATGCTAATTAGACCAGATAGAGCATACATCTTCCAGACGTCATTCCTGACAAAGCTGGGGCCTGGGCAGCGCCACCCGGGTCCTAGGTGCCTGCAGCCCACCAAGGCAGCACTGCCCGGGGTTCTGGGTGCCCTCCCAGGTCCCGGGTGCCTGCAGCCAGCCCAGGCAAAGCCGGCCCAGGTCCCGGATGCTTGTAGGCTGGCCTGGGTGAAGCCGGCCTGAGTCCAGGTGCCCACAGCTGGCCAGAGGGAGGGAAGCCCAGGTTCCGGGTGCCTGTGGCCAACCAGAGGGAAGGAAGCCTGGGTCCCAGTTTCCTGCAGCCAGCCAGAGGAGGGAAGTTTGGTTCCCGGGTGTGGAGGCCAGAACAGAGGTGGTTAGGGGTGATCAGGCAGGCAGGCGAGCATTTGGGGGCAATCAGGCAGGCAGGTGAGCGGTTGGGGGTGATCAGGCAGGCAGGCAGAATGGTTAGGGGCGATCAGGCAGGCAGGCAGGCAAGCGGTTAGGAACCAGCAGTCCTGGATTGTAAGAGGGATGTCCGACTGCCAGTTTAGGCCAGGATCGGGCCTAAACTGGCAGTCAGACATCCCCCAAGGGGTCCCGGATTGCGAGAGGGTGAAGGCCAGGCTGAGGGACACCTCCCTTCCCACCCCCCCCCATGCACAAATTTTATATACCTGGCCTCTAGTCTCCATATATATATATACACATATATATATATGCCTAAGTGACTGTTACGACCAAACAGCTGCCCCCGGTGGTCAGTGCGCGCCCACAGCCAACCTCCCATGCTTCCACCGGCCGGCCCAGATCAGCTCCATCGGGACTGGGTAAGATGGCCCCAATCAGCCCCAATCGCCAGCCAAGCCAAGGGACCCCCCTGTTGTAAATGTTTGTTCCCCCCATGTCCCACATGGTTCAGGGTTCAGGATCTGAAAGAGGAGCTGCACAGAAATGAAAGAGAAGAGACAAGAGATAATTTGGAAATACTGGGGGGCCAGACAGGTAAGTCCAACTCAAGGGGAAGGACTTCCACTGGTGCTCAGGCCTCTCCAACCTTTTATTGGTTTGGGATACACCCATAGCGGAGCCCTTAGGCAGGCAATTTCCAGTACCAGGCAGACTAGCCCATCAGCAAGGATTTATATAATAATAATAAATGGGGAAGTTGCTTCAGGTACCATTGTCTGGACTAACAGTGGGTGCACAACCCGCCAGGGCTTCAGGGGTCATCAGCCTTCCGGGATCCTTGTCCACAGCCCTCTGATAGAGAAGACAATGTATGGTTTCCCACACCCCACCCATGCACAAATTCGTGCACGGGACCTCTAGTATATTATAAGTGACAATGGGGCGCAGACAGGGAGAGGCAACTAGTTCATGCTAAGGTGAAGAGCTCGGTCCCCTGAGATGGCAACTGCCCACAGTGGGAAGGTAGGGTAGGAGGCTGTGCAGGATTGTGCCCAGTGCTGGGCTGCAGGTCCTGGGGCCACACAGCACACAGGTACACACTGGGGCTTTACCTTAGGCTCCAGCTGAGCGTCTGCACAGCGAGCTCATGAGATGTGTTCTGTCCTTGTGCTCATTTTTCAGAGAAGGAGCAGGACACCAAAATTAAGTAACTCACCTGGAGTCACACAGCTAAGAGAGAGAGGAGCTGGGCACTGAAACCATGTCCCCTTTCATAAGGAGGCCCTGCCACTTAGAGGGAAGGTCACGCGCCCTGGAGCCATATGGCTTGGGTCTGAATCTCTCTCAGGCCCTCCATACCAGCTCTGCAAGTTGGGTAAAGTTGCTTTACCTCTCTGAGCCTCGGTTTTCTCACCGAAAAATAGAGATTATAACACCCACTCATAGAATATTATAGTCTGGTATGTATAATGTTTAGCATGTGCCTTGCAGGAAATAATCATCTTTGACATTCTAAGCAGCAATGGCATAATTACTACCTTTGACATGAAGATGAGATAACGTCGATTTACCCAAAACAACAGCAACTCCCATGAGTCACTATGCAGAATATTGCAAACTGAAGTGATAACCTGTGCTGCTAGTCAGCAATCCTATATAATAATAATAAAAGGCTAATATGCAAATTGACTGAACAGCAGAATGGCTGGTTGCTATGATGCACACTGGCCACCAGGGGGCAGATGCTCAATGCAGGAGCTGCCCCCTAGTGGTCAGCGCACTTCCATATGGGGAGTGCCACTCAGCCAGAAGCTGGCTCATGGCTGGCCAGTGCAGAGGTGGTGGCAGGAGCCTCTCCCACCTCCGTGGCAGCACTAAGAATGTCCAACTAACGGTTTAGGCCCGATCCCTTGGGGGCCTAAGCCTTTAGTCAGACATCCCCCGAGGGCTCCCTGGTTGCCAGAAGGATGTCTGTCTGCAAGCTTAGGCCTGATCGCCCGGGGAGTGGGCCTAAGTCAACAGGTGGACATCCCCCAAGGGGTCCTGAACTGCAAATGGGCGCAAGCCAGGCTGAGGGACCACCCCCCTCCTAGTGCACAAATTTTTGTGCACTGGGCCTCTAGTAAAAACAATAAGAGGGAGTTTAGTGGGGAAGAAACTACTCAGCTCTGGGTGTGGAACAGGGCACTTTAAGGAATAACCTTTGAAGACATACATAGTTCTTGTTCTTAAAATACAAGGGGAACCGTTCACTTGTTTTATAAAAGGAGACTAAGGGACTCTACAGTGTTAAATTGAGCCATTTTCTTACTTGAACTGTTGGTTATAAAAAAAAATAATAGCAAGTGAATGAATGAATAAAATGAGATGAAAATAAATTAACAAAATAAATGTAATATTTGAGGTCTTCATAAACTATTTACTTGGAGGCCCCTAAGAAATAATGATTTGAGCCAGGCAAATACTTTCTATATTACTTCCGAATAGACAATGTGTTCCTCTCACAGCCAGTTCCAGCAGTATCTTTATGAGCAAAGTTATAACTTTGAAGAAGTCCAGCTTCAAAGAATTAAGTTAGAGTGGGGAGCATTCAGATTCCAGACAGTCCCTCTGAAAGCAGAAAAGCATAGACCACTGGCATTTGCAGTCACATGTGGCCCTCCTAGAAGCACTGGCCCCTTGGTGACTGCTAGTCCAGCTCCTCATCAATCATATCCCACAAGGACTGCACCTGCAAACAGGACTGAACTCAGAGCTCAGGATGTTCTGGGCATGCTCAGCAGAAAGCAGCAGTACAGTCATCTTCTTGCTGAACACTGGCCACCCAGCACAGGCACACAGAGAGTCCAGCTCCTTGGGGCCCACAGAGGGAGTCTCGAAGCCTCGGTGGGTCAGTGCCCTGCCCTAATGACCACCTCAGGAGCTACAGGGCATGGCTCCTGCCCCCGAAGGTCAGGAAACAAGCTGCTTGAGGTACCCAGTGATGTTGGGTCAGGCAACATGGAGCGTGATACAGGCGGGTTCCTGTAAGTAGCAATCCGTAAGAGGGTTCTGCTCTAGACCCTTGACCATGAGAGTTCATACCTCAGTTTTCTATTTCTCCTAAATACAACTGCTGCTCACGAACTTACTCTGGAAAGTATTTTGATAACATTAACACTTTAGATTAGGCATTTGATGGCTATGATGATTGTAGTTCAGAAGTTCTTACTAATAAAAGCTCAATCTTTCCTTTGCTAAAATTAATAAATAAATGAGTTAAAAATTAAGCTGTATATAGGATTACATTTGAATATGTTGAAGAAAGTTTCAAGAAAAATTTGTGAAAAATCTGTTTTATAAAATACAATTCTATTTTAGGTTCATACACTCAAGTCCATTTTAGAATGTTAGGGTGCAAGCAGTGGTTATTGAGCATGACTGCTATATACTTACACAATGTACTCAAGTGCTAACAAATCCCAAGATAGGTAACAACTGCTGTGATATATTGTAAGCATATCTTTTCCCTATAATCTGATTAACATAACTAAATTTCACTACATTGAAGGTTGCTAATCAAAGGCAAACCTTTATTCCTATCTAAATCAGCATAAATTTCAATCAAGTGCCTTCCAACTTAATCGTGGACATTTATAACCTGTTCATTGATGGCTGCTATTTCACTTTCCCACTAAAAATATACAGGCTTGACCAGTTCAGGTGTACAGTAGATGGCACTGAAGATAGTGCTTAGGCAAAATACTTTAAGAATTACAATCATTTATGAACTGTTATAGAGTACTTTGCTAACAGGCCAAAAAACAAAATAAATAAATATGGCTTCTGACCTCTTAACATCTTAAATAAGTTTTTTTCTTATCTTCAAACCTCAGGACACCTGTGATTTAGTAAATGGGATTGGAGCTGAGAAAAATTAAGGTAATATAGAGCAGAGAGTACAGTTACTATCATTAATTTTTAATGGGTGTTAAAATCACTGGCATCTTCCCATTGCTGAGCCCACTTACTAGGCCACTGGGCATTTAGTAAAGAGCTCGGTGTCCTGACCTTACTCAGCCTAAAAGGCTCTACCTTCTAGGCCATCGTCATTCAGGCCTCCACTCACCCACCTCTGCTGGAAGGCCTTCCTTCCACAGGCAGTCCCATTAGCATTCACCCTGGTCCTGCCTGTTTTCCTCATCACTACCACTGTCTCAAAGTATCTTGCTCATCTATTTAGTAGAACAAAAAAAGCAAGGAAGGTGTCTATCCTGCTCATCTTTGTAGCCCCAGAATCCTAGAGTTCCCTGGCACATAGTAGGTGCTCAATAAATATTTGCTGAGCAAATGAATGAGGAGAGTCTAAAGTGAGGTCTAGTCCTAAAGGTAGCGGCCTTGAGGTCTGAAATACTTTCCAGAACCACCACTTGGCCAATTAACTTTCCGTGACTGTTCTTCAGTGAGATCTGCCTTCTGTGGGCTGCTAATAGGTAGCGAATGCCTGCGAGGCGCCGGACAGTAAAGATAACCGGCACTTAATCCTGGCTACAGCCCCAGTGACAGATATTTAAATCCCAGATTATTTGATGAAAGTGATATGTCAGCAATTCATCGCTTCTATTTCTGACAGAACTTCGAGACATCAAAGTGTTTTTTTCCCCCACTAGAATAGTGTTAACAGACTAAATTTTTTCCTTTGTGCTTAAAGCTGGCCCAGTTGTGGTTTTCAGTATCTTTTCTCTACCAGCAAATCTTTTGCCAAAGAGCCGTATAATGTGGAAATTGCGCCTGCATCTTTGGAAGCTGAAGATCCTGCTGTGGAGTCACCGCTTCCTCTGTCGCCCTGGGCGTGTCTGCCACCTTCCTCTAAGACAGCGTTCTCAACCTGTGGGTCGCGACCCCTTTGGCGGTCGAACAACCCTTTCACAGGGGTCGCCTAAGACCATCCTGCATATCGGATATTTACATTATGATTCATAACAGTAGCAACATTACAGTTATAAAGTAGCAACGAAAATAATTTTATGGTTGGGTCACAGCATGAGGAACTGTATTAAAGGGCCAGAAGGTTGAGAACCACTGCTCTAGGAAGACTGGTGTTGTCTTAAGGCATCAAAATCACTTCCCTCCGGCTAAAGTTGCAGGGTCGGTTAGCTGGCAGAGGTGGTTTTTCTCTTGTCCCGCAGTATGATTTACTTTCCCTCCAGTGATGAATGATTTCTCCTCAGCTTTGGCGCCCAAAAGCTGTTTCTCTCCTGTTTTTCCTGAGAGCCTGAGAAGAGAGCCATGCACTTGCCCTTCTTTTGTCTTAGCAGCTGCTCACCCTGCCCTCTATTGTTCTGTGTTTGCAGTGGGGAACCGACAGAAGGGAGAGCACTCCATAAGGGTGGCTGGCAAAGAGAAGTGCGTCTACTTCTTCTGGCAAGGCCGGCAGTCGACTGTGAGTGAGAAGGGCACGTCAGCTCTGATGACAGTGGAGCTGGATGAAGAAAGGGGTGCCCAGGTACGTCCTGGAGAGTGCTGCACCAGAAATGAGAGAGCTGGCCCAGCACGTGTCGCCTGGTCCCCAAAGGGCCCAATTCGAATGAACAAAGACAACTCACCCAACACACTTTGAGTCCTGGTCCGGCTGCTCCAGACTTCAGGCTGCACCTCATTTTTCTCCCCCCACCACTGGGCCAGGAAGGCCCACCTGTTGTAACATGGTCTTTAACAAAATGTACCTGCAAATAGCAAATGTTTACAAAGGCTTGGTTTTCAGTAGTAGTAACTGTCTGTTATTAAGCGGGCTCTGGGCTATAATGGTGAGGAAGACCAGGACAGATATGGTCTCTTTCAAGTTTGTGGGGACAGACAGATAATAAACAAGTCAACGAAACAGCCATGTAGTTTTACATAGCAGCAAATCCACAAAATGAGGACAAAAGGCTCATGAGTGTTTTTTTTTAAGTTTCCACCTAACTAATCATCAAGGAAAGGGACATAATAAAGTAAAAAGATGCTATTTTCCATTTCTAAATTTGGTAGAGATTTTTTTAAAGTCTGGATCGGGGCTGGCAAGGGCTCCATGGGATGAGGACCTTGCATGCTACTGCTGGAAGTGTAACTGGAAGCAGCCATCCTGAAAAATAGTTTTGGCTCAAAGAACCTTAAATGTTCTTAAGCTTTAATCAGTTATTCCACTTACACAAATGCACCCTAAGGAGATATCAGATTAATGTAAAAATTAATATTTCCAACATCTGCATTCCTTAAACTAGCTCTAGTGGTTTTTCTAGACCAGGCCAGATTGCATCACCCCTGGCTCTCCAACCCATGGCCTACATTCTCAGCAGCCTGCCCGTGGTCTCCCAGCACCCTCGTGGGCAGCCCTGCACATCTCTCCAACCTTCCCTGTTCTTGCACAAGTCCCTACTGCTCTAGTCTTCTTGCTGCTCCTCAGCACCTCTTCCTACCCACCCAGGGCCTGTGCACTCTTACCCCTGGGTCTGTATGTAACTCTTAGGCCATATGATTCAGGTTTATGCTCTTAGCTCGTATGATTCAGGTTTACGTTCCAATGTGCTATTTTTCTCATAGCACTTACTACTATGTAAAACTACATGGTTGTTTTGTTGACTTATTTATTATCTGTCTTTCCCCACAAGCTTGAAAGAGACCATATCTGTCCTGGTCTTCCTCCCCATTATAGCCCAGAGCCAGCTTAACAACAAGCAGATTCTACTACTACTGAAAACCAAGGATTTGTAAACATTCTTTTTAGGATTTGGATTACCTGTGCCTCAGGTTCCCTCCTTCAATGCCAGCAATTAAGAGCTCTCAGTGCAGATATTTTTACTTTCTTGGGTGAACAGTGAACAATAGCAGGAGGAGGGATAACGGAGGCATTTTCTCCAGAAACAGAGCACTACTCACTTAGCCTTCTAGATTCCTGAGATCCAATCCTCTTCTGCTGTGGACTGTATTTTACCCATAGTCGTTAGTGACCGTTGCATTTTCATCTATTCGTAATGAGTAATTTCAACTGCCTTTTTTTTTTTTGTAAAGGCCATGAATGAATGCCCTCAAAATCATTTTTTGAGTTTTGAGTTTTAATCTATCTGGTTGAAGCATTTCATGTTTTTATTAATCCAACAGATGGAAAATCACTTTAGGCATATAAAACACTGCCACAAAATGGCATTTAATTATGCAAAATGGGCCCTGAGGTTGACAAATTAACTCATGGTGAGAAATGCTTCCTACCTTCAATGTTCCCCGACTGCCAGCCTCAATAAACACTTTCCTCTTTAAGGGAAAATGTCTTGCCAAAGTAAGCGTGGGTTGACTCAACCCTGATGTTATTATGGTGCAGCTAACACCTGATGGAAGAGAGTGCGTCACCAGGCCAGGGGAGGCCGTGGCTGGTGAACAAAGGCTCTGATCAGACTCTTGCAAATGTTACAAAAGAGACAGTTCTTTCCCCCAGGGTTACTAAGTTGGTGATTAGTCATCCTCATTGCTCAGCGGTGTACTTTGTTAAAAATGTGTTTAAATCAATTGTGTTACATCTATACCACAAAATACCATTTATATATCAGAATTCATGTTTTAAAAAATATTCAATAACAGACAAACTTTAAGTGAAAAAAAATCAGGGTAGAAAGCAACATGAAACAACAATCATATTTTTGTTTGGAAAAAATACATACCTGAAAAATACTTTGAAAGTAAAGTTATACACTAGATTTTTAATAGTGGTTATCTTTAGATAATAGTATTGTAACTGGCTTTTGTTCCTGTTTCTTGTATTTTTTTTCACGTTTTCTGCAATAGGGTGTATAATTTTTATCCCTTTGGAAAACCAGTGCAGGTTACTTATGTTAATGTGCTTAACTTGGAAGGTCCAGGTCCTCCAGGGAAAGGAGCCCCCCTGTTTCCTGCAGTGTTTCCAAGGGGGGATGGTGGTGCACTCCGGAAGACGGGAAGAGGAGGAAGAAAATGCACAAAGTGAGTCACTTTTACTGTTTGAATTAGATTTTTTTTCCTCTCCTGGAAAGTGTTTTTATAGGCGTGGGGTTTAGAGTAAGTCTCTCTTCATATGGCCATAGCTTTCCCACCGAAAGCCACCTGATGTCTGGCTCATAAAGCAGCTGTATGGGGGATCTCATCTTCCCACCCCCATGTATGCTGGAGGCTACAAGATTACCTTAAACGAAATCCTCACAGTGACTCTTTAAAAAAAGAAAAAAATCAGTGGATTGTCTATTATAAATTATGAAATTTTTATTGGCCAGCACCCAAAAAAAGAAAACGCTCCAAAAAAACCCTTAGCTTTAGAGGGTTTTTATATATGCCTATTCTGCAACTTACCTAGGCATTTATAAATTTTGTAAAAATGGTATCTCTGCATCGAAAACTTTTGACAACCTATTCCTAACTCCAAAAGGAATTGTGTTCTGGATTGGCAGTAAGATGGCCCATGGCCTCAGCCTCAGTGGTCGGCAAACTGTGGCTCACGAGCCACATGCGGCTCTTTATCCCCTTGAGTGTGGCTCTTCCACAAATACCGCGTGTGGGCGCGCATGTACGTAATTGAAACTTCATGGCCATGCGCAGAAGTCGGTATTTTGTGGAAGAGCCACACTCAAGGGGCCAAAGAGCCGCATGTGGCTCGCGAGCTGCAGTGTGCCGACCACTGCGTTGCTGTGGACTGCTGAGGATGGCCCTGAGGGCCCAGTCTTCCTGTGCAGCATACCTCCTAACCCTGTGCCGCTGGTGCCCCCTGCAGGTGAGTGGAGGCTGTACTGTGTGCGAGGAGAAGTGCCCATGGAAGGAAATTTGCTGGAAGTGGCCTGTCACTGTAGTAGCTTGAGGTCCAGGACGTCCATGGTTGTTCTCAACGTAACTAAAGCCCTCATTTACCTGTGGCATGGATGCAAAGCCCAAGCCCACACGAAGGAGGTCGGAAGGACTGCAGCAAATAAAATCAAAGAACAGTGAGTGTTGTGGGTGTGAGGGCCTCTTCTGGAAGGGGTTACCTAAGGGATTCACAGCCTAAGGCCAGAGGGTTCCCTGGATTCCTTAGTGGACATCCCAGTGTGTTTACAGTGACTTCACTAAAGGTGGTTATGACCATTGTCAGGGTCTAACATTCCAGGTGGGTCTGATGCATCTCGGCCAAAACCTTCAACCTGAGGGCTTCTCCCACTTTTTGAGGTTTTATCTGCCTCAATAAAAGGCAGAGTGAGGGGTGATGAAAAAGACCTCAACAAGCGCTTTCATTTCTTTATAGGTATGACTCAGCTGTTGAATTATAAGCCTAAAGTCCTATGTTACTTAAACAGAGCAAATTTCAAATATCTTTTAGAAGTTCTGGGTTTTAATTTTGTCAGAACAGTAGAATGTTAAAAAGCACTTAGCTAATGAAGAGTTTGGTGAAAGATGTTCATCTTTAGAGAAAGACTGTATTTCTGCATTCTGGAAGGCAGCCTCCAAACAGTGAGTTATTGGATCCCTGAGGCACTTCTCAGACACAGCCCACCAGGTGGAGGCTTTTATTCCTCTCCCAGGCACGTACCGGCATTGACTACTTATACAAAGAAAACACACTGTGCCACAGCATTAAGTGAGGACCTCAGGAGGGGGCTGTACCAGCCTGTCACCTGTCTAGAGGCAGGCTGCTGCTGGGGCTCTGCGCTTCCTAGCAGCTCATGCAGCATGGACATTGCAATCTGACAAAGAAATCCAGTGTCCCCCAGTCCTTCAGGAGATGCCCAGCGTTTCCTTGGTGAGAACTTGGAGGACCTTGTAACATCTATACCAGTGGTTCTCAACCTGTGGGTCGCCAACCTGTGGGTCGCGACCCCGTTGGGGATCGAACAACCCTTTCATAGGGGTCGCCTAAGACCATCGGAAAACACATATATCATTACATACTGTTTTTGTGATTAATCACTATGCTTTAATTATGTTCAATTTGTAACAATGAAAATACATCCTGCATATTAGATATTTACATTACGATTCATAAAGTAGCAAAATTACAGTTATGAAGTAGGAACAAAAATAATTGTATGGTTGGGGGTCACCACAACATGAGGAACTGTATTAAAGGGTCGTGGCATTAGGAAGGTTGAGAACCACTGATTTATACAGTAAAAATGAGGAATTTCCCAAGGTCAAAACATACCACTGAAGTGCAGTTTGGTAAAATCCATTCTCTGGGCATCGTAAAAATGAGGAATTTCCCAAGATCAAAACAGTGCAGTTTGGTAAAATCCATTCTCTGGGCATCAAAACTTGTGCGCCTGCTTTCCCTGTGACTGCTCTAAAACCCACCAGTACACGGAGAGGGAGGAGAGGAGGAGGGCAAGTGAACCTTCAATAGGCAGATGGCTGTGAAGCAAGATGTTTCATCTCAAAACACCATCCTGAAGGCCAGCGAGTGGGGAGGGATGATAAATGACATTCTGTTAGGTATCCGAAGGCATTCGTGGCCCATCAGATTCTTTACTTGGACCTCTGAGAAAACAACAACAAAAGAACAAAGAACTCATTCCCTCATTCATTCAACAGTTCTTGAGCACCTACTTGGTGCCAAGCAGAGGTTTAGGGACTAGGGACTTGCCAGTGAGTAAATCCAAGTTCTGTCCCCATGAAGCTTATGTTTCTGCAGGAGAAGACCAGGAATAGGAAATATGTATATTACATATAGAAATGTATATTCTATACATTACAAATTATATGTAATTGTACATTTCTCTCTAAGGACCACGCCAATCCCTACCCCACAGAGCATGTTTTTATTTATTTGTAAGAATTGATTTAGTTAGAAAGTAGAAGAGGAATGGTGAACTCACCTATAGATTTAATCTTGAATAATTTTGTGCTGTCAGTACTTCCAAAGCTTAATAAAAATGATTGGTCTTCATACAGATGCCCCCTGGAAGCAGGACTGCATAGTAGCAGCAAAGTGACAATACACGAGTGTGAGGAAGGCTCCGAGCCTCTGGGATTCTGGGACGCATTAGGAAGGAGAGATAGGAAAGCCTACGACTGCATGCTTCAAGGTAATACCACATTCTGTAGCCTCTGGTCACTCATTTATGCAATACATATTTATTGAGCTATGTACGGTGCATATGGAATTAAACCTAGGCTAGGTCCTCATGGGCCTCCAGCCCAACAAGGCTAAATAATATGTATAACTAATTATAATGCCAAATAAAAATTCTGTGTCATGAAAGAGGTACAGGTGAAACATGTTGAGAATAAAAACTTAACAACATTACTTCTACCAGGAAAAATCACACCCAGCTCCACAAAGACACCGCATTTACATGGATCTGGAGGTAGGTGAGACTTGAGAGGAAGAGGAGAGGAAAGTTCCAGGAAACCAGATGAGTAATGACCGTGTGAACCTATGGAACAAGATGCTTTCAGTGTGGCCAGCTTCCATGGTTCAGGGGAGGGGTGGAGTTTAACTTAGAGAATATGTCGGTTTTAAATGCAAAAATACAAAACATGTAAAGATCAACTTAAATGCAGATTAACATAAGAAGAAAAGCTAACAATTATTAGACAGGATGATACAGGCACTGTAAGCACCTGATAGACATTAACACATTTAATTCTTACTACTCAACAAACACTCTCCCATTTTTACTGATGAGGAAACTGAAGGACAGAGAAGTTAATCAACTTTCCCAAGATTGGACAAAAATGGACTGTACACATAATCCCTCTATTATACTACCTCTCAATTTTTATAAATTTTTATATAGTTTTTTACATAATGAATATTGATGGAGAATGTTTGAAAATACAAAGAAGTAAATAAAAAAAGAAAATAAGACACTTATAATCACATCTCAAAGATAACCAGAATTCACATTTCTCTATTATATGTACATATATATTTTTTTTAATAAAATTTGCTCTTGCCAGTGTGGCTCAGTTAGTTGGAGCATCGTCCCTTACACCAAAAAGTTGTGAGTTCGATTCCCAGTCAGGACACATACCCATCCCTGGTCAGGGCACATAGCCAAGGCAAAAAATTGATGTTTCTTCTCTCTCTCATTGATCTCTCTCTCTCTCTCTCTCTCTCTCTCTCTCTCTCTCTCTGCCTCAAATCAATAAAAACATTTCCTCAGGTGAGGATAAAAAAAAAAGAAAAA
>NW_006286242.1:475621-497655 GCF_000327345.1 Myotis davidii
CTTTAGATAGCAGCCCCAGCTGGTTTGCTCAGTGGATAGAGCATCAGCCCACAAACTGAAGGGTCCCGGTTTCGATTCTGGTCAAGGGCATGTACCTCGGTTACAGGCTTGATCCCCTGTCATAGTTGGGGCACATGCTGGAGGCAGCCAAATGATGTTTCTCTCTCACATTGAAGTTTCTCTCTGCCTGTCGCCCTACTTTCCACTCTCTCTGAAAATCAATGCAAAAACATCCTCAGGTGAGGATTAGCAAAAAAATAAATAAATTTGGATAGCATTATACATATTGTTTGGAAGCTGGTTTCTCCTTTTAGTTTATTGTGAACAGTTTTCCAAGTAGTTAATATTTAGACTTTAATGTCTGCGGGTCATACCATGAATGTTCTCACATATATGACATTTTCTACTTAACCTGGCTCTTAGAGTTGGAAAGCTGAGTTTGGTTTCCAATTTTTCTCTATTATATAAATACTAGAGGCCCGGTGCACAAAATCCATGCATGGGGAGGGGGGTGTCCCTCAGCCTGGCCTGCACCTTCTCTAATCTGGTAATCTGGGACTGCTGGCTCCTAACCACTCACCTGCCTACCTGCCTGATCACCCCTGACCCCTCTGCCAGCCTGCCTGCCTGATAGCCCCTAACTGCTCACCTACCTGCCTGCTGCCTGCCTGGTCGCCCCTAACCACTCTGCCTGCCTGCCTACCTGCCTGATGCCCCTAACTGCTCCCCTGCCAGCTTGATCACCCCTAACCACTCTCCCCTTCCGGCCTGATTACCCTTAACTGCTCTCCACTGCCTCCTACCTGCCTGATCGCCCGTAACTGCCTCTGCCTTGGCCCCCACCACTGTGGCTTTGTCTGGAAGGACGTCCGGAAGACGTCCTGTCTATCCAATCTAATTAGCATATTTCCCTTTTATTAGTATAGATAGAGTTGTAAATAATTTTTAAAATAATGATCTGCATTCATTCCTAGTTAAGGTAAATGCCTAGATATGAAATTGCTGTGTTCAACTATATCCATATCACTAAGTGTACCCACAGAACATTTGCACCAAGGTTCATTCACCAGCAGTGTACAAAAGTGTATTTCCCAGCACAGTCACGGACGCAGTACATGACCTTCCCCACCTTTGCCAACATTGATGGGCAGAAATGTTGTCTAAACACTGTTTTCACTTATTATTGTAAATTAGGAGTACTGTTAAACAATTTCTATATGAATTATTCAGCCATTGTATTTCTACTTTGATGAATGTTTTATTTGTGCCTTTTTGCACATTTTCACTGAGATATTTATCTTTTCACTAAATTCCTTGGTATACTAAGGATATTAAGTTTCCTTATTTTCCATTTTTACTTGCCTTTTCATTTTCTTTGTTGTTTGGGGGTATTTTTTCAATGCAATTTTTTTTTTATGTTGTCAGTGCATAAATCTTTTCTCCTTTGATTACTTCTTTTGCAATTATAATTAAAACAGCCTCTCCACCTCCAAGTGCAGATAAATCCTACCTATTTTTATACTAATTCCTTTATTATTTTGTGTTTTACGTGAATTCTCCAATCCCTCTGAAATTTACTTTGGTACATATTTTGTCTTTAGCTTTGTTCTCTTTTCTTTCCAAGATCCTGGAAATTTTAACTTCACACCCCGCCTGTTCATCCTCAGCAGTTCTTCTGGGGATTTCTTGGCCACGGAGTTCATGTATCCTGCCCGAGCCCCCTCTGTGGTCAATTCCATGCCCTTCCTGCAGGAAGATCTGTATAGTGCACCGCAGCCAGGTACGGCCCCCAGAGGGCAGTGGTCATGGGAGCTGCAGAAGGCTTCCAAAAAGCCTTTCCATTTCCCCTTTTCACTTATTAGGCAGTTTTTATTTGCCAAGTACTCTGCTAGAACATTTTTTTATATCATCTCATTTAATCTTCATACCTACCGCAAAAGAAAAGTGGCATCCACCACATGTATAAGAACTTGGTTACTTAACTCGCCCGAACACATCTGTTGGAAAAGGTTGAGTACAGCAGTATTGGGCCCCGTGTCCACGTCTCTCCCTTTTATCCCTGGAGCCCCCAGCAGACTTCTGCCTATATCCCTTTAGCTAGAGCTCTGTCACATAGCCACCCCAGATGCAAGGGAGCCTGAGAAAGCAAGTGGCCAAGGGGCAGGAAATTGGGAGTATTTGTTGAATTAGGCAAAGAACAGTATCCGCCGTATCAAGGCTGCACAGCAGAGCCATAGCTCTCGCCCAAGCTGAGGTTTGTTTCTACTCGACCACCACCTCAAGGCAGGACCTCTGTGCTCTCGTTCTGGTTGGGACAGTCACAGTCACCGCAGACTGGGCTGTGTTTATAGACCTCTCTGCCCTCCCTGCAGTCCAGCCCAAGGTCGGCCACCCCTGCCTCATGGCTTCTCCCCTCTCCCATAACAAGAGCCTGGAACCACTGGCAGCCTAGGTCACCATGTTAAAAGCTTGATAAGTATACACGTCATACTGTGGGATATATTAGCAAGGATCTTTTAAAAAGGGAGGCTGCTCCCCACCCCCTTCATCCTCTGGCTCAGGATGGGTTACTAATCTCCACTTGGCTTTTCAAGTGTATGGTTTTTACAGAATCCTGGACTCAGAGCTAGCTTACCTAGCAAGTGAGGGCCCTAGGCCATGTGGAGTAAGAGCAGGCTGATGGTTTGATGAAGAGAAAAAGTGAGGAACACCATTTTTAGCGCTCATTCCTCTCTAAAAGAACCATGAATGTACATCACCTGCAAAGCAGTCATACACAGGCTGAACTCAGGCCCAGGGCAAGCATGAAATACTCTCCAGTTGTTCATGTTCTCAAGAGATAAAAGGTACTAACACCCCTTGAGTGGCATGTGCATTACCCCTTCCACTCTTAGCAGCCTGTGGACTACCAGAGGCCCACTGGTAGGGTCTGCAGTTGACCCAAGGGAGAAGGAACTGGAGGAGAGAGGAGGAGAGGGAAAGAAAGTACCTGCACCATCAGTGCCACCTCTGCCTAGAGGCCCTTTCCCCTCCTCCTGGATGTACAACCGAGGGGATTCCCCACCTGGCAGAGGCAGGCTGGAGGGAAGCACCTGCTAGGCTGGGGAAGAAGGGCCTGGAAGGAGCTTCTGAGGGTCTGGTCTGTCCTCGCCCTCACAGCGCTTTTTCTTGTGGACAATCACCATGAGGTGTACCTCTGGCAAGGCTGGTGGCCCATTGAGAACAAGATCACCGGTTCCGCCCGCATTCGCTGGGCCTCGGATCGAAAGAGCGCCATGGAGACCGTGCTCCAGTACTGCAGAGGTGAGGCGTCTGCAGGAAGGGGGTTGGGGCCGGGGCCAGCCAGGTACCCCTGGGGGATGGTGACCAGCATTGTTCAGAAGCTAGTGCCCAGCTGGTTCTCTGCAGACTTGGTCAGCGTCCCAGACCAGGCCTTCCCTTTCTGCATGTGCCAGCCAGCTTTGATGAAGCCTGGCAGACAGTGATAAAACCAGTTTTCTTTGCCTTTAACTTTTGAGGCTTATTAATTTTCAGATTCATGTATTCTCAACTGCCAGCACGAATGAGATTTCGTTTTTCTTTTTTATATTATAAGCCATTTAACTTGTTGCCCTGGATATTAGAGGCTGTACAGTTATCCCTTGAACAACAAGGTTTGAGCTGCAAAGTCCAGTTTTACCTAGATTTTTTTCAATAATTATATAGTTGGCCCTCCATATCCATAGTTTTCATATCCAGGAATTTAACTAACTGCAGATCAAAAAGTATTTTTGATCCATAGTTGGAAATCTGAGGATGCCAACTACATGCATTGTTCTACACCATTTTATTTAAAATAGGAGCCTGAAGCATCCATGGATTATGGGACCTGTGGGGCATCCTGGCACCAATACCCTGTGGATATTAAGGGGCAACTAAGTTTTGGGGGAGTCAAAAGTTACATGTGGATTTTTTTTTATCCACGTAGGGTGTTTGTACCCCTAGCCCCCTGTGTTGATCAGGGTCACCTACATTGTGGAATGCCCTGGACTGGTTAAAACCTTTCTGCACTCAATTATGACACTCTCCACACACGGCATTGCACTGTCGTGGAGTAGAAACCTCCCCTACAGACTGGATAGCCAATGGCAACCTTGTTACCATTCATTATTATTTATAGCGTGATAGCTAAAAAGAAAGGTCTATAGTCAATTCATGGTTTTTTATTATACTGTCCATGTAAAATTTATGGACTTTTATATAAACTGAAGACGTCAATAATTTCTTACCTGAAATTTAAAGGTTTTATTGATTAGTTTAGTGTCACTAAGTATTCAATGGATTCTGTTCTTGAAGAGCTCTTTAGTAACAAATAACTTAATAAACTGCCCACCAAATGTTTTAGCTAAAGTGACATATAAAATGCTGTCATTAGCTGTTTAATTCTCATTGAACTTGATGCTGCATTAGGACTACACTGAGTGCAGGAAGAAGAGAGTCCCACCCAGAAGCACGGAGAGAGGCTTTCTCCCGTCCAAGGACCCAGACGCATTTTGTCATGTTCAGACAGTATAAAGCAGGGGTGGGCAAACTTTTTGACTCGAGGGCCACAATGGGTTCTTAAACTGGACCGGAGGACTGGAACAAAAGCATGGATGGAGTGTTTGTGTGAACTAATATAAATTCAAAGTAAACATCATTACATAAAAGGGTACGGTCTTTTTTTTTGTTTAGTTTTATTCATTTCAAACGGGCTGGATCCGGCCCGCGGGCCGTAGTTTGCCCACGGCTGGTATAAAGTCAGATGGAGTACAGGCAGTTTTATGCAAAGTTGCATGCATAAAACAAACATTATGTAAACATCTTCCAAGTGTTGTTATGAAATACTCATAACTTCGACTTTAAGCATGAAGTCAAGAGATCCAAACAGATAAGAAAAGGTTTCAAGGGAAGTCAGAGAAAGACAATGTTTCTGTGCCCACTCGGGGTCAACTGACACTGGCATTCTGTATGACCACAGGAAAAAATATCAAGAAGCCGCCGCCCAAGTCCTACCTGATCCACGCGGGTCTGGAGCCCCTGACATTCACTAATATGTTTCCCAGTTGGGAGCACAGAGAGGACATTGCTGAGATCACAGAAATGGTGAGCACACCCCTGCCCTGGGAGGGTGGGTCCCTGCCTGGTGGACTGTGGGTGGACTTTCCCGTGGGGAGAAGCATCCCATCGCATTTTCAAAGTGAGAACATGTCTTTTCCATTTACGACATGTTAACAAGTCTGTGTAGAATTAGCTTAGGAAGAAGAAAAGCCTAAGGAGAAATCAAAGTATTTTGGTAATTTTCTACACATAGTACTCCAATTAAAAAACTGAAAAGCAAAGGTGAATTTAATTACTTTAAAAATATCCACAAATAAAAGCTGGCATCTCTTCACTCTGTTAGCTAAAAATATGTTGCTTCTAAAGGGCCACACGGGGCACAACAAAGCTCGTGTTTCAGACATTGACCTTGTATTAAAAGAGATACAGAATAATTCTGAGATGCATTAACATATGCAGATAACTAAGTGAATGAATGTATTGTGGGTCACTCCTGATAACGTACTGCTCACTATCTCATTAATATTCTTTTATGAGACCACCTGGCTTTAGCACCTGAAGCGTTTATCAGAATCTCTATTGCCAAAACATATTGTGAACCAGAATGTTATTTCCATCTGCACAGAAAAAAGGAAGCTTCCTGCAAATATATTACATTTCTTAATTTCTGAGGTTTTTAACATTGCTAGCAACAGCAGTTCCAATAGTGTTTTGGCTTGGTGGGTAGTAGGCTGGTAGGTCTGTTTTGGTTTTCTTTCTGTGTAGAACTGTTTTTCTGGGAAGGGCGGGGATGGCATGAGTGCATTTTATAGGAGGTCTGAATAAATTTAAACAAGAAAAGTTCATTGCTGTTTAACAACGGAGGAAGCCTTTCATAGTGCAGGCATCACTGCCAATACTACCCTGTCTGTGGCCAAATGGACGTCATTACACAGGGAGGGCTCAGGCAGCCTGCTGTCCGACATAGTCAGTGAGAAGGCTCTGTTCAAGATAACTACGCGATCCACCAAGTTTCAACGCTCTAGAGAATAGGAGCACTGTCGCTGCAGTCTTTGTTCAAGGCCATAAATCATGGCCATTCTTTGTATTCACGCTCCATTACTGGTGCTGGTGGGGAACTGTGCAATGCCTTGTGCAGGCTGCAGGCTTTTGGCCAGTGAGCAGTTGGCTTCCCACATCAGCAAGTTGTAATAATAATGAGCATTCACTGAGAGCTTGGTCTGTGCAGGAACTGCTCCAAGCACTTTACATTGATTTCTCCTTTAATTACCACAACAGTCTATTAAGATTAATCATATTATTATCCCCATTTTTCCGATGAAGGAGCTGAGGCACAGAAACAGGAAGCAGCTTGCCCCTGGTCTTCGCCTCAGGCTGTCTCTGAAACCCGCCTCTTGACCACTAGTCTATACCAGATACTGCTGCACTGCTGGCCAGTGGTTTAAAAAAAAAAAAAATCCTGCCCTAGCTGGTTTGGCTCAGTGGATAGAGCATCGGCCTGTGGACTGAAGGGCCCCAGGTTCTATTTCGGTCAAGGGCACATGCTAAGTTATGGGCTCAATCCCTGGTAGGGGGCCTGCAGGAGGTAGCCAGTCAGTGATTCTCGCTCATTATTGATGTTTCTCTCTCTCTCCCTCCCTGACCCTTCTTCTCTGAAATCAATAAAAATATTTTTGAAATAAAAATATTATTTTTTAAAAAATCCTGATTCAACCACAGCATATTCTAGATGCATTTTCTTTCCTTCTTTTTCTATTGTGGATTAAGAAACAGAGCCTGGGGGGTGCGGGGGTGGGGAGGCGGGGCGGAGTGCGATTCCTTTCAAGGCTAGTTATTTTTAAATATTGTTCAGTAAGCATCATTTTTTGGATGCTTCTGGTGTTTAGGCTTCAAATTGAATAATCTTATGTGATAATTTACTCAAATGAAATTCCCTAAGCTTTTCTCTGATGCAGCTCTGAGACAGGATTTGTTGGGCCTTTGGTAGAACTAGGGGGCTTTGAACAATTTCTTTCCAATTTAGAGCCCTGTTTCTCCCCGAGGGAGGGTGTCCAGGCTGTCACACAGATCGGACAGGCTTGTGTGTCTGCAGGCATGTGATAGAGCGTGTTGAGATATGGGACACAGAATTTCTCTTTCCCCTCCTCTTCTCTAGGATACGGAAGTTTCCAATCAGATCACCCTTGTGGAGGACGTGTTAGCCAAGCTCTGTAAAACCATTTACCCCCTGGCTGATCTCCTGGCCAGGCCACTGCCTGAGGGAGTTGACCCTCTAAAGCTGGAGATTTATCTCACTGATGAGGACTTTGAGGTGAGTGTTCCTTCAGGTAGGCCAGTGGGTAAACCACATGCTGGGCTGGTACGGGAGGCCTCTTCCTCAGCACATGGGCATTTCTCTCGATTCTTCCAGTTTGCACTAGACATGACAAGAGAGGAATTCAGTGCACTGCCCGCCTGGAAGCAGGTGAACCTGAAGAAAGCCAAAGGTCTGTTCTGAGTGGAGAGATGCTGGTGGAACCTGTTGTCACTTTCAATACCATTGGACCAGGAAAATGGATATTTTTTTGGACAGGCATTTTAAAATATATTTTTTAATCAGAGATTTCAAAACCTGAAGTTATTAGCTCTACCACTAGTCCTGTAGCTGTGTATTTTGTAAATGTTTAAGAGAACTCTTCGGAACTCTCTCCCCGATTCAGCAGGGGATGGTAATAAAATCTGCGGTGCAGCTCAGCGTCGCTCCTCAGCAGAGCCACAGCACCGCCCCCTGTTCCAGCTCAGTGTTGCCGGTGTGTTTGAAGCAGTTCTCTTTATAAAGTGTTATTTTGATAGTTTATGGATTCTAAAATATATATATTTATATAAACACCATATAAATCAAATATGTATTTAACAAAGCAGTATGCATTCATTCACTTTTAAGATTTTTTGGGAGGTGTCAAAGTAGATGGAGTTGCTTCTGCCGAGACGTATCTTCACCTACGTATCTTCACCGTGTTCAGAAACGTCTTCTTCAGCATTACATTAGGTCTTACTTCTTCCGAGTGCTGCTTCCGGTGCTAAAACAGAAAATGTGCACATCCTGGCATGGAATCTGTGCAAGTTCACCTTTCTACCTTAATATCTCCTCAACATGTATAGTGCCTTGTTTTTATGTACAGTTTCTATACAGACAAGTTTGCTCTGCATTTTTTGATGATGGTTTGGAACATTACCTACAATTTTACTCTAAAATAGTAGAAATAAAAAAACCTTAATTTCTAATGCCTGTTGTTAACATTAAACATGTCATTTTGCAATCTAGGTCTCCAAAATAAAAGCTTCAGAATAAACACAGCAATTAACTGATTGGTTCACACTGAATTCTAAGCATGTTCCTTTCTGAAAAAATATGTTTTTTGCAAATGTTAACCTAGTACCAATAGTCCATCATTAAACAGTATTTGCTCTTTTAATTGCGGTTAGAGCAAGATTTTATACAAGGTCATAAGACTAAATAGACAGATATTCCACTCATAAAATTAGTTATAAGTACTACTTATTGGCATATTTTTGTAAATCATCCTTTAACAGAAGCTCTTTACCTACAACTATATCTACATCTCAAATTCAGGATCTCTGTGCCTTTTCAAATATTGAATATATAAGGCATTTAGAAAACTTAAAAATGATCCAGAAAACTCTTCACAGGCTCTTATGTTATTAAAATCCTAGGTCCATAGTTTGAACAAATTCTATAGACCTACTGTAAGTTGCTCCTGCTCCTGCTTTGGTTCAAGTTTAACATGTTGGATAGCATTTGCCTTAAACATGGTCACTTACCTGTGTGCTCCCACCATGGGACCGTAACCCCTCCTGGTCCCACCACCTTAAGACTATGTGATACTGAGCAATCACTGATGTATTCTACCTACAATTCCTTTAAAAAAATAAAATAAAGGAATCAATATCAGCTTTCCTGACCACATCACAAGACTGATGCTTGGTGAGGATCAAGTGGAAGCTCCTTAAATATTGTCAAATCCTAGGTACCTGCTGGCATTATTATTATTGTTGTTACTGTAGCTGGCATAGGGAAGATGAAAATTAAGGAATGGAGTCACACACTTAGAAATTATAGATTAAACCAAAATGAGTGGGCTCTTCCAAAGAAATAAATGTAGGAGAGAAAGGAGCTCAAGAGTATAGGCCCCATGGGTAGTAAGCAATGGGAAACAGAGAAGGACTCAAAGAGCCAGAAGGATGACCAGTGGAATGTGGAAAAGAGAAGCAGGGCCCCGGCCTGGTGTCTCAGTTGATTGGAGAATTGTCCCATTTACCAAAAACATTGCAGGCTCAATTTCTGGTCAGGGCACATACCTAGGCTGTGGGTTTGATCCCCAATCAGAGCACATGTGAGAGGCAACCAGCCGATAGATATTTCTCTCTCCCCTTCTCTTCTCTTCTCTTCTCTTCTCTTCGCTTCTCTTCTCTTCTCTTCTCTTCTCTTCTCTTCTCTTCTCTTCTTTCTCTCTCTCTCTCTCTCTCTCTCTCTCTCTCTCTCTCTCTCTCTCTCTCTCTCTCCAATAAGCATATCTTCAAGTGAGGAATAAAAAAAAAGAGGAGGCAGGGTTGCCTATGTCAGTTCAAAGAGGTCACCTGGATCCGTATATGCATGGAAAGGGACTCAGGTTGCTATAAGACTCTTATAAGAGCTTCCATTAGAGAGCTTGCCATCGATATAGATAAGTGTCATCAGCAATATGCATCACCACCAAGTGTTTTCAAATTGTGTATGTCAACTTGTATTAAACATTGTCCCCCAGTGCTGTTTGTCAGTGTGCTTCCTGCCTCTTCTCTAGAAATAGGGCTCCCCATCTTGCATTGCCAGTTCACCACCTGCCTCTTTGCCTCTGTGGTGTCCCCATGTCTCTTTCCTGCTTACAGAAGTAGATCCTCTCTTAGGTGGTTTTTCTGATCCCTTTCCATTCATAGCTGTGACTTGACCTTTGCATACTGAGAAAGGACCCCGGCTAAAAACTAGAATTGCTGAATCTGAACAACCTGGCCAAGGACGCTACACCGGTGCTGCGTGCCGCTCTCCAGAGCCTCTTAGAAAGCAAACCTCCCTGGTGAGCTTTTATTAAACACAGCAGAGTCAGGCAATTGGTGCTTCCATGACTTGATGCTTTTGAGCTAAAGGGCTTTACAGAGGGGCTCTGATGTTTGGGTTGGGATTGATAGCGGAGCTGCAGTGGGACAGATGAGAGATCGTGTGTGTTCCAAGGCTTGGAAGGAACCATGTGAATGTGAGCAGTTTCCAGAGTAGTGGAACTGTGGTACCTACTTGTTCCTGGTGGGCAGTGCCCAGACCAGGGAAAGCCTGCTCAGGAGACCACTTCTTTCTCTCCTTATTTTAGAACTTCATCCCCACTCATAGAGCTCCCATTTTGGTAAAAGATGCATTTCAGAAAATCCATTTGGTCCTTTACTTTTGTTGTTTTTCTTTATTTCTGATTATAAAAGTAACACTGTGTCTACATAGACTTGTGTATGAATGTTCACAGCACCTTATTCATAATAGCCCAAACCTGTAAGCAACCACGTATCCATCAACTGACAAATGGATAAACAAAATGTGGTACACTGTACAACAAATTACCCAACAGTTAACAGGGTGGGGAACCTTTTTTCTGCCAAGTGCCACTTGGATATTTACAACATCATTTGCGGTTCCTACAAAATTATCAACTTAAAAATTAGCCTGCTAACCCTGGCTGGTTTGTTCAGTGATTAAAGCAGACTGAAGGGTCCTGAGCTCCATTAAAGCAGACTGAAGGATCCCGGGTTCCAAGGGCAAGTACCTCGGTGGTAGGCTTGATCCCCGCCCTGGTCCAGGCACGTGCGAGAGGCAACCAATAGATGTATCTCTCTCACATCAATGTTTCTCTCTCTGTCTCTCCCCTTCCCTTCCACTCTCTCTAAAAAAAAAAAAAAAAAAAAAAAAGATGGAAAAAATATCCTCGGGTGAGGATTAACCAAAAACAACAAAAATGTAGCCAGCTAAATTTGGTCAAATATCTAATTAACTCACTCACCCCTAATGCCTTGGCAAGGCCAGACCAAATGATTTCACAGGCCTCATACAGCGCTCAAGCCAGGCATTTCCCACCCCTGAGTTAAAGGGGCAAACTACTGATACTGCAACATGGATAAGCCTCAGAAAGTGAGAGAAGCCAGACACCGAGGGCCACATATTCTCTTTCGTTTATAGTCCTCCCCCTTTATCTGTGGTTTGACTTTCTGCAGTTCCAGCCATCTGTGATCAACTGTTGCCCAAAAGTATTAAATGGAAAATTCTTGAAATAAACATAAGTTTTAAACTGTGCACAGTTCTGAGTGGTGTAATGGTATCTTGTGCCGTCCGTCCTGCGCAGTCCCACCCAGGACATGGGACACGGGTCATCCCTTTGTACAGTGTCTCCATGCTGTAGATGCTCCCCAACCCTTAGTCAGTTAGGACCCATCTGGGTGGACAGACTGGTTATCAGAAGAGAGAGACCACATTCACATAACTTATTACAGCATGTTGTTATAATGTTCTATTATTAATTATTGTTAATCTCTTACTGTGCCTAATTCATAAATTAAACTTTGTCATAAGAAGTATGTATAGGAAAAAACAGGATACATAGGCTTCAGTGCTATCTGCAGTCTAAGGCATCCACGTGGGGGGCAGGGGGGGGTGTCTTAGAATGCATTTCTGATAGATAAGGGGAAGTTTCCAGAAAAGGCTAATTTATTCAGACAGCAGGTCAGGGTGACTGGAGGTGGAGGTGGGAAGGAAGGTTGATTTCAGGGAACTTTTAGGGGAGATGGAAATTGTCCTAAAACTGGATTGTGGTGATGGTTGCACAATTATGTAAAAGTACTAAAACTTACTGAATTGTGCAGAGGCATATTTTATGGCATGTTTATTATACCCCAAGAAAGCTGTTTTAAAAAAATAGTAACACTGATCTATGTGAAAAATGCAAACATTAGCATTATAAGGATAAATAAATTAGGAATTGAAAATCATAGATATTGCTGCTCTTAAAGAAATAATTATCCATGAAACTTGTTAAGACAGTAAGGCTGAGCCCTGGCTGGTGTGGTCAGTGGTTAGAACATTGACCTGTCCACTGAAGGGTTGTGGGTTCGATTCCCAGTAAAGGGCACATACCTGGGTTGCAAGTTTGATCCCCGGCCCTGGTGGGAGCACATTTGAGAGGCAACCAATCAATGTGTCTCTCCCACATTGATGTTTCTCTCTCTCTCTCTCTCTCTCTCTCTCTCTCTCTCTCTCTCTCTCTCTCTCTCTCTCCTTTCCTTTCCTTTCTCCCTCCCTCACTCCTTTATACTCTCTCTAAAAATCAATGGAAAAAATACCCTCAGGAGAGGATTAACAATAACAAAGAGACAGTAAGGCTGACTTTATTAAGGGCTATTGCTATAGGACCACTGCAATGAGGGTTTGCTCTAAGGGAAAGAAATTGGGTTCAATTAGGAATAGACAATGGAAAGTGGGAGTTTATAGCCAAAGAGCAGAGGGAGTGGTGGTCAGTGGATGGAAAATTAGTAAGAGGAAACATCAGGACGAGGGTAAGGAGGGATTTAACTCAGGCAGATCTTGGGGCTCAGACATCAGCTGGGCACCGGTGCAGGATGTGGACCCTGACCAGATAGAAGGGTGATCAGGTGTCAAGGGTGGGGGAGCTGGCCTAACGTACTTGACAAGATTCGCACTAAAAATGGGCTCTTGAAGGACATGCCCAAGCACAGGGCCTAGTCAGGCTCAGAGAAGTCTGACTAAAGTTTGATCAAGGAGAGTGTCTCTGTCATCACTTCCCAAGACAAGGACTTCAATAATTGGATTAATGTTCTAGAGTTTTCTTTACATCAACTAATGTAGAGATGCATGCTCATATATTTTTGAAGAGAAAAATTGATTTGTTTACAGCATCTTAATTTTCCTATTAGTAGGGCTCAGACACCAGTCCTTGGGTGTTTATCTGTGTGTGTGTGAGGTTCTGAGGTCACGTGGGACAGTGTGGCGGCTAAATCACCAACCTCCCCCCCACCCCCGGGGCGGGTCCACATTTCTCACAGGGTGGGCAGCATCTCTCCTGGGCCCAGAAAGAGGGTTGGAGATATGTTTTTACAGGCCTTTCTTTATATCAGGTCCAGAGTTAAGGGCCATAATTCTCAAAGCAGGCCTCCATACATAGCCTTTCTGGACAGCAGGATAGTGGGTAGGGGTCAAGGGGACAATAACAAGTCAGAGAGCAAGGTAATGATTCAAATGCAAATAATGTAAAGTTGACTATATTGGTGTGTCATTTGATCCAAAGAAACCTTCCTATTTTTCTTTGAAAGAATAAAAGCATTGCATTGCATACTTTTGTTCTTTCTGCACCAGAGAAAAGATGTTAGGGCTGTTTTAGACGACCTACAATAGATGTACTCCAGGAGTTAGATCAGAAAGATGGATTTGTAAGGGGAAAACACCAGAGATTTTGTGTGCCTATAATCAGGACCCTGGATATGCTGTGAGTGTTGAACTTGTGTGGAAATAGCCCACAGGTTTCACCATTTGAATATACAGGGCATAATGTTGATCCTTGCAGGTGCATAAAGAAGAAAGATGAACAGACCAGCATGCCTCATTTCTAATAACAAGCTGGTCCTCTATTGAGCTTTTATATCGTGCTGCTAACATTGAAAAGAAAGTCCCAGGAGTAGAAATGAATGCAAGCTCAATACTGGCAGGAGGTGTCCCAAATCCCGGGGTTTAACATTCCTCATCAGCGTGGTGAGAAGGGTCTTTGACACCTATGCAGTGGAGCTCAGGAAGTCTCTGAAGGGGAATATTGGAACTGATGTGTCTGAACTGGAGGCCTACATAAATTGCCTGTTATTAAATCTCATTGAATTAAGTTCAACTTTACCATCTGAACACCATTTTAGCATCCATCCTGAAATGGTTGTAACAGGACGTGTTAGCTCCATAAAGTAAAGAAATATTGAACAACTAAACAAGGAGCCCTAAGCCTATGTGGAAGCAAAGAAAAATAAAATGGGACAGGGCGAGCAGGGAGACTGGCACTTTTTGGTCGGTGGTTCCACAGATGAAGAAATAAGCAATGAAAGAACGCATTGGGAAGTGAGTCACTGTTGGTCAAAGCCCATCCTAGGAGGTGACCATAAAGTGGGCACCCTAACTCCTCCCCTGGCTTCCCTACTCCTCCATCTCCACCTTCAGTGATTCCTTCCCCTCCCAACACCAGTGCTTCCTGGGCTGGGCAGGGGAGACATTCGTGTTTTTAATCAGGAATCACAAAGAGGTGGCATGGCGCATCATTTGTCAGTGATGGCATCCCAGGTCCTGGTGGGAAAAATGTTTTTTCTGGCAGTTGGCAGGGTCCTTCCACAAGTCCAATCAGACTCCAGTGGTAGCCACATCACCTGCTGACGTGTGTTCCTAGGATCACATATGTACACACAGACCTGTCATGATGGCAGTCCCCATGCACTCCAGTGTTTATGAGTGTGCACAAAGTGTAGGCCTCACCAGAGAATGCAGTCATGTCCAGGCTCTGACTCCACAAGGAGCATGTACTCCAGGGAGAAAATGATGAGTGTTCACCAAAAGTGTAACTCAGGATGCCATGGGAGTCTGTTATAGATGGAACTATGGCCCCTCCCCTGCCCAAAGAAAAAGATATGATAGAGTTCTAACTCCCAATATCTTAGCATATTTGGAGATACTCTACAGGTAATCAAATCAAATGAGGTCATTAGGGTGGGCCCTCATCCAATATAACTAGAGCCCTTATGTGAAAGGGGAATTTGGGCACAAAGATAGGCATTCATAGAGGGAAACAGAATGGGGAGAAGACAGATAACTCCAACCCAAGGGGACAGACCTTAGAAAAAACCAACCCTACCAACAGCTGATCTCAGACTTCTAAACTCCAGCACTGTGAGACAATAAATTTCTGTTAAACCACCCAGTCTAATTTGTACCTTTATATTCAAATATTAAAAGTGTTGGCTCTCCAGTCCCTGTCTAGTCTTCATATAAAGACATTTCTGAAATCTCCAGCAAACACCTTTGGAAATGCTGGTTTGGGTTTTCTACCCAATAGTGACATTTTTGCAGAATTTAATGACCACAAGATGGCTCCATCAAATGTTAGGTGCAGAACTGCTCCCAGAGCGATTATCTGTGCTCCATCTGGATATGATGAATATTGAGTAACCAAGACCCATGAAAGCCCACAGCCATCTCTTCCTTTAAGGGACTGGGAAGGGAGGGAAAGTAGTCACACTCCCAGTCCTGTGCCAGCTTTCTCCACACGACTGCATCACAGCCATGAAGGGTCCCTGAGTGCTTGTTGTCCCCATTGTATAGGGACTTGGGCCAGGACTCCCTCAGCAGGTGGGACCATTGTCTGCATAGGAACTCAGCAGGTGGCGTGGCGTTCTCCCTCTTTTCAGGCGATATCCACCTCTGGTCTCCAGTGCAGGACTCAGCCTGACAGCTCCCACTTCATGTTCAGTAGGACTCCAGCGGGTGAAAGATGGAGGGAAACAGCTGGCTGTCCTCAGGGCCACTCAGGCAGGTCCTCCTGTTCCCAGTGGGACCTACTTCAGGGCTCTAGAACCTCAGAGAAGTCAGATGGGGCATCGGAGACGCCAGCTCCCTCACCCCATGGACAGACCTCTGCCAGGTCTGGGTGTGGAAGACAGATGGCCACCCTCTCTGCTGACTCTGCTGCGGAAGGGTTTGCCTCAGTTCGCTTTAGGAGCCTCATGGTCCAGTCCCCACCTGGGTGTCTGTGTGAACGGGGCTTCTTAGGTGCCCACAGTCAGCAGCTCCTGCCACAGGGCGGGAACAAGAGGCTGCGTCACCTCGCTCTGGATGAGAAAGGATGCTGAGGCTCAGGGAGTAATTCAGAGCTTTTTCCACCGTTGGGAGAGCAGATGAAGATTTCCCCATCTCTGTCCACATGGACAGAGAAATAAAATATGTATATGGAACCCTCACACTGCCCTCGAGACCCTGGGCGGGAGTAAGTGGCAGGATATCAGGTGGGGTCTTCATAAAGCCAAGCTCAGTGACTGTGTCAATTCTGTGGTCTCCATCTGCGCCTGCTTGCCCCAGTCTTCCCCCAACCAGTGCACAGCCTAAGGAAGAAAGTGCTTGCTATGCAAACACAACTACTAGACAAGTCCCTGGAACCCACCTTCCCCAGACCTTCCAGGGACAGGGTTAGGGAGAGATGCTTGCTGTTTACATCCAAATGGTGCCTTGACAAATTTAGCTACATTCCTCCAGCTAGAGAAGCCAGGACACTGAGCTGCAACTGGCGAGGGAAAGAAAGAAGGAAATTAGAGAATAAAAATGTTGGCAATTGACCCAAGGTCAGCAGTGGAAGAGCTGTAGGGCCAGAAGGTGGCGCTGTTGCTCATCAGCTGAAGCAGCGGAATCCTGCAGGAGAGCCCCGCCCAGCCACTGCCCTGAGTCATGCTCTCAAACAAGCGCCAGGACCCTAAGACTCTAAGACTCGAGCTGACTTTGAGTGAAGCCCAGCCCCTCTCCTTAAGTTGTATCCAAAACAAAGAACTTGAATTCAATGACTCTGGGAGTGCAATTCCCATCCTGCAGCCTCCTTTCCATCTGCCCCTGCCAGAGGCTCCCAGAATATTCCCGGAAGCACACCCACGGAGGCCAGCATTGCAGTGATACAGCATGAGAAATTACACAATCAAATGGAACTGCCCCAAGGTCGGGGGTTCTGTATAAGGATCCCTGCCCCCACACACGCACACTTCTTTTTCTTTTCTTTCTTTCTTTTTTTCCTTCTTTAAATTTCTTAATGTCTTCTCTTTGGCAGTTTTGCCATCTATGGAATGAAGGTGTTACCTTTCTTAGAATCAGTTAGTAAACGTCAGGAAAGCTCTCTGCAGATGAGAAGTGATAAATTCTATTTATCAAATATTTAATTAGCCACAGTTGGGGATGATTCATAATCTATTCATCTTGCTGAAGAACCAGAGAAAATGGCCAGAGCAGAAATATAATTTTAAATACAGGTTTTCATAGACTTTGTACCTGTCAGGACTATGAGAATTTTCAAATTAACATTTCAATTTCTCCCTGTTTCCCAGGGCCTTGAGAAAGCAGGCTCCCTTCCCACTCAGCCCATTGGCTGGGGCCATCACTGCCCATGGCACCCGCTGCCCATGTCACCCTCTGCCTGGCCTGGACAATCACTAAGCCCACAGCCCCGCAGCCGCATTAGGGCAGAGTCACAGGACGGCCTGGTGCCAGGAGTCCTGGCGTGTGTGCCCCGAGCTCCTCTCTGCCCTGGCAGGTCACAAAATCTCTTTGACTCAGGTCTGTTGCCTCACGTCCTGTCTGTCACATGCCTGCCCCCTTTCTGTCCTGGCAGGGACTCTGTGAGGAGAAATTAGGTCATGTGCAAAACATCAAAGCAGCTCAGAGTTTAAGTTGATTCAGAGACATTTCTAGTTGCTTGGAAGCAATATGGCCCAGTTTATGTTCAGATCAAACCGAGACCGTGGTGCTCTCCCAGCACTCAGCAACATTGTTTTTTCTTGTTCATTCGTTATGCAAATATTTACTAAGCCGCTGGTATAAAGCTATGCTAGATATGCATGTTAAAATGATACAGATGACTGTCTCTGACTTTCTGTCAAAGCACAATTTTCAAAAAGCTAAAAACAAAACCCCCCTATGGCTATACCATATATATGGTGCTATATTTGGGGCCCTCAGGAAACAAGCACCAAGAAGTACCAGGCATTGGGGACAAGAAAAAAGACAAAAGGAATCCCAGCCCGGTGGCTCAGTTGGTTGGAGCATCATTCTATACATCAAAAGTTTACGGTTCCATTCCCAGTCAGGGCACACAGGTAGGTTGCAGGTTCCATCCCAGGTCAGGGTGCATACCAGAGGCAACCAATGGATATTTTTCTCTCACATCGATGTTACTTTCCCTCCCCCCCCCTCCCCACCCCCTGCTTCCTCTCTCTCTAAAATAAATAAACATATCATCAGGGTACGGAAGAAAGAGCCTTGTACTGAGGGGTAGCTCTGAGAATGTTTTGGCCGATCAGTGGGGAGCCCCAGAGCAGGGGTCACCCTCTTGAGGACATGAGCTGAAATGTCCAGACCCCAGGACCCCACTGGGCTGAGTCACTAGCCAGGCCTAACTGTGGCATGAAAGTGGAAGAGGACTGAAAGTCACTGCACCTAGAAGCTGCCAGCTGCCAGCTGCCTGCGGTCCTCACAGCACATGCCAAAGACTTAATTCATTAGATGGTAATGACAGAAGCAACAGGATGGTAATGTAAGTTCAGAAGGGGCTTGGAGAGAAAATACAAACAGACACATACATGTTTCTGTATATAGAAAGGAGACAGTGGGGATGGGAATGAGGGAATCATATTTCAAAATTACATTCAAAACTGGGTCAGGGGCAAATGTCAATAAAAACATTAACATTTTCAGCCCTAACCCGTTTGGCTTAGTGGATAGAGCATCGGCCTGCGGACTGAAGGGTCCCAGGGTATGTACATTGGTTGTGGGCACATCTCCAGTAGGGGGTGTGCAAGAGGCAGCTGAACAATGTTTCTCTCTCATCAATGTTTCTAACACTCTATCCCCTTCCCTTCCTCTCTGTAAAAAATCAATAAAACATATTTTTTTAAATGTTTTTTTAAAAATTAACATTTTCAGTAACTCTTTTCTACCAGTCAGAAATCATTTGCCCCTCTACTGGATAAAAACTATTTGCAATTTCTCCATTTCCTACAAGTTCACATGGAGCTTTAGCCTCTGGCACTGATCAATAGCAAGCCATCAGTCAGACAAGACAACTTTCCTTAGAGAGCCCAACACTGCAGGCTTAGGGAGCTATGTCCTGTCTGGTATTTGTGCCTCGTTTCTAAATTTCAGACAATTAGGACTTCCTCAGGGAGCTTACCTTTTAGGGGACAGAGATACAAGTAACAGGTAGTTAAAATGGTGTGTGACATGTTACTACAGGGTCAGCCCATAAGGGGGTCACTGACCTCAGACTGGAGCTTGGGGCACAAGAGCTTCCCAGGAAAATAGCCCTTAGTCAAAAGGATGGTTGAGTTAACCAGGTGTAGCGTCAGGTTGCGGGTGAGATGTAGGAAGCAGAGAAAAGCAGTACAAAGACTTTGAAGGGGCACCTCCTAGAACTGCCAATCATTATGAAGAGCTGATGGTGGGGAGTGGATGGTCTTGGGACTGGAATAAACAGTGAGGCTGGGAGGAGGGGACAATAGGACAATCTTGGGTGCCATGATCATGAATTGAGATTTTCCTCCTGGATGCAATAAGGAGCTGCTGACATGTTTGAAATGAGAAAATAAAAGGATTGACTTTTTTTAAAAATAAAGACCCCTCTAGTTAAAGTGTGGAAAATGGATTGAAGGGGCCTAGAGCTAGAATCAGGCAGGCAGATCATAAGGCTGCTGTGGTCTCTCTAAGCAGGGGGCAATAGTGGCCCAAACCAGTGTACTGACTACAGGGGAATCTAACAGAGGTCATAAGCCCAAGCTATGGGACCCTTGGTGAGCTTGGTCGACCTGGCCCTCCACCCAGACAAATGACCTCTTGGTCATCAGAAGGGTTCAGAGTCAGCTGAGTGAAGGATGCCAGGGCCAAGAAAGAGACAACGGTACATCAAGGTCCTGTGAACTGTGGGACTCCTGCACATCTGGAGCTGTGGAACCAGTCTGCAGGCACCCAGGCTCAAAACAGTTTGACTCCTTCATTCATCCAATAAACATTCACTGAGTACCTACTATGTGCCAGGCCCCGTCTGGACTCCAGAGATACAGAGATAAACAAAACTGATGTCCTCAAGGAGCATACATACAAGGAAGGTGGGGAGAGGCAATACCTGACAAACACAAAGGTAGCTAGTTTAATTTCACTGAGCTTCCTAGATCTGTGGTCTGCTGTGTGTCATTAATTCTGGAAAGTTCTCTGCCATTATTACTTCAAACATTTGTTCTGCTCAGTTCTCTCTTCTCCTCTGGTATTACAGTCATGTGTATTACAGCTTTGTAATTCTCACAGTTTTGGGATGTTCTGGGTTTTTTTTTTCTTTTCTTTTACTTTTTTTGGGGGTATAGGGGGTTATTGTATTTACACTAGTATATCTTCAAGCTCATTGATTCTTTCTTCAGCTATGTTGAGTCCTGTAATGAACCCATAAAAGGCATTCTTCATTTCTCTTAGTGCTTTTCCTTTTTGAGGTTTCCTTGTCTCTCCATTTGTCCTCTATCTCCTTGCATTACCCATCTGTTCTTGCATGTTGTCTGCCTTGTCCATTACAGCCCTTAACAAATCAGTCATAGTTACTTTAAGTTCCCTGTATGATCATTTTTAACATCTGTGTTATCTGAGCCTAATTTTGATGCTTTGTTCCTTCAGACTGTATTTCCATGGTTTTAGGTGAGACTGCAACCTTTTATTGAAGGCTGGACAAGCTGTATTGGGTAATAGGAGCTTAGGTAAATCTGCCTCTTATATAAAGATTTATGATAATCTGGCTAGGAGCTGGCTTTATTGAATGTTTTCTGTAGCTATAGGTGCCAGAGACTCTAGTGTCGTGTGTTTGTTTTTTGTCTTCCCTCTTGACTTTGGGCTTCCCTAAGTCCTCCTCTTCAGAGAGTCTGCGTCTTAAAGCTCATTCAGCTTCAACCTGCTATTATTACCTGGAGCCCTGTTAGTGTAGAGCAGTGATGGCGAACCTTTTGAGCTCGGCGTGTCAGCATTTTGAAAAACCCTAACTTAACTCTGGTGCCGTGTCACATATAGAAATTTTTTTACATTTGCAACCATAGTAAAACAAAGACTTATATTTTTGATATTTATTTTATATATTTAAATGCCATTTAACAAAGAAAAATCAACCAAAAAATGAGTTCGCATGTCACCTCTGACACGCGTGTCATAGGTTCGCCATGACTGGTGTAGAGGAAAGGAAAGTGCTACATCTTCCAACTACATGTCAGTGCTTTAGTGTGTGTGCCTCTGGTCTGCGAGCTTCGTAAGTGCTTCTTCTTGGGGAGTACCTTCCCTCTAGGTGAGGTAGGAAGGCCAGAGGAGCCCAGGCTGGGAGGGCTGCTCGTCCACTGGTCCTGGACAAAGCTCTGGCAAAGCATTTCCCCTCAGGGCAAGCTTTAGCAATGGAGAATCACTCTTCCTTTACCCCAGCCACAGCCCTGGAGCTTCCTCAGATCCTCACCATGAGATTCTGGTGGAGTTCCTAGAGAAAAAGCCCAAAAATATGTGGGGTTCTCCTAATACTTAAGTCACCAGGAATTTGTTGTTCCCACTCTAGTCCACACTCAGCCTCCAGCAATTCATCAAATGGACCAGTTAAGTTTTCCTACAAGTTTATGGGTGCAGTAGCTTCTGCTTCAGGTGATCAGCCTTTGGCTTTGACTTTCTGGATCCGCCTGTTTCTGTAGATTTCAGGGTGGTAGTTTTCCCTGCAACCTCAGTTCCCTAATGAGTCCCCCCAAAAAGTCATTAATTTTCAGTTCATCCAGCTTTTTTTTTAATATGTTTTTTATTGATTAAGATATTACATATGTGTCCCTATCACCACATACCCCCCCCACTCATGCCCTCACCCCCCCACCCCGTTGTCCCTGTCCATTGGTTAGGCCTCTATGCCTGCATGTATGTCCTTTGGTTGCTCTTTCCCCCTTACCCCCACCCTCCCCTACCCTCCCTCCAAAGCCTGACAGTCCAATCAATGCCTCTCCGTCTCTGGATCAGTCCTTGTTCATCAGTTTATGTTGTTCCTTATATTCCACAAATGAGTGAGTTCATGTGGTATTTATCTGCTCTCCAGTTC
>NW_006286242.1:498722-521357 GCF_000327345.1 Myotis davidii
TCCCAGCAGCCCCCCCGGATCTGGAGCTCAGAGTCTGAAGCCCCCTCCCGATTGTAAACAACAACCGCGCCCTCCGCGCCGCCAGCCCCCTCTGCGCGCACACACCTGAGAATTTCACTTCAGCACTGCGCCTCCTCTGAGTCTGGGTATGATATCCTCTTTACTCCTAGTTGTAGAATTTCCACTCAGCCAGCCCTCCTGTGGTTCTGGATGATGTCCGTTCTGTCTTTTAGGTGTAATTTGAATTGGTTGTTCGAGGCAGCAATCTCTGGCGTTAACCTATGCCGCCATCTTGGTTTCCCCCATCCAGCTTTTTTTTGGTAAGGATGGGAGTGACAACTTCTAAGCTCTTTTCATGTTGGAGCTGAAACAGGAAGTCAGTAAATAACTTACTTTCAGATGGTGATGAGGGTTAGAGAATTGACTGGGGAGGAGGGGCAGAGCTATTGTGAGGTCATGAGAAGCCTGTCTGGGGAGATAGCAGGAGGAGCCTGGGGCAGAAATATCTAGGGGAGGGTGATCTGGCATTGGGATTGGCAGAGATAAGTTCTTGGTACTAAAAGAAAAGCCTGAATGGCCAAAGCACAGGGAAAATGAGTGTGGAGGGAGAAGATGAGATCTGGCAGACCTCAGCAGGGCTTTATGCTAATTGCAGAGGGAAGCCATTAAGCAGGGGAGTAATGGGACGTAGCTTATGTTTGCAAATGATCCTTCTGGCTAGGACGTCTAGGTGTTCTCCTGGTTTATGCCTTTTGCCTGGTGTAATTATTTAGTGTCTCCTTTCACTTTCAAAAGTGTCCTGGTTCAGATGACAAATCACAAGATCCCCTGGCTCTGGGCACAGGAGGGAGATGGTGTGACAACATCCATCATGGAAGCTGAGAAGTCAGTTGGAAGTGAATCCAGTGAAGTAGAAAAGCCATAAGGGAGGCTTTGGTGGATGGTGGCTGAGAAGCTGGAGGGAACTGGTGCCTTTGGGGTGTTTTAGAGGCAGAGACAATGGGACTGCTACTTGATTGGTATGGGGGTAAGGAGAAGGACATGAGTCAGGGATTCAAGCAATCATGACTGACTCTTTGAGCCCATCATTCAGTCTTGTAAATTCCACTTTATAAACTCTACTAGAGGCCTGGTGCACAAAATTCGTGCACTCAGGGGCAGGTGGGGGGGGGAGCATCCCTCAGCCCGGCTTGCATCCTCTCACAGTCGGGAGCCCTTGGGGGATGTCTGACTGATGCGGAGGTGGGAGAGGCTCCCGTTGCTGCACTCGCCAGCCATAAGCCCAGCTTCTGGCTGAGCAGCACTCCCCCTGTAGGAGCACACTGACAACAGGGGCAGCTCCTGTATTGAGTGTCTGCCCCCTGCTGGTCAGTGCACATTAAAGCAACCAGTCATTCTGCCATTCAGTCAATTTGCATATTAGCCTTTTATTATATAGGATGGGAATGGGAGAGATGTGTTGTTTCTCTCCCATTCTCATATCCATCTCCCTTGGTCAAGTCTCTTCATCTCTTGCCTGAATTAAAGATCTCCCCTCTATGCCCTAGCTGGTTTGGCTCAGTGGATAGAGCATCAGGTCCTGGGTTTAATTCCTGTCAAGGGCACATGCCCAGGTTGCAGGCTCAATCCCCAGTGGAGGGTGTGCAGGAGGCAGCCTATCAATGATTCTCTCTCATCATTGATGTTTCTATCTCTCCCTCCCTCTCCCTTCCTCTCTGAAATCAATAAAAATATATCACTTTTCTCAGGATATGGACGTATAGGACAGAGCTGGCTAGAGAAACAAGGATGGCGGAGATAGAGTGCTTCTCCACTTCACAGCGCTGAGCAGGTGACAATGAAGGACTGATTCAAGGGCCACATATGTCCTGGGCCCGACCAGGCCTGCTGGAGCCAACAGCCTGGACAGGAGTTTCAAAGAAGGGACTGACTCTGACCCTTCTTCTTCTCAGGCTGCGGCCCTGCCAGCTCTCCGTCATTCACCACAGGGCCATGGTGTTGGCTGAACTTCTGAGGCGGAGGGCACATCTGTGGTTCTCCCCTCTGACATATTTGTGGTACAAAGGGCCCAGGAGCAGAATTCCATGTCTTCCCTGCCCCCCTTCTCCCCTCATGTGTAGGAATCAGAGGAACAGCTTTGGCTCTGAAAACTCAGTCTGGGGCCCCAGGAGCTGGAGTGGACACACAGCTGCCATGGGCCAGACATCCAATCTGCTCTTTGACCTGGAATGAGCAGTGCAAGCACATGAGTACCTCTCAGCCACGGGATCGTGTGTGGAGCTACTCTTGCAGAAAGTTCTTACCAAGCTGCGTGTCAGTTGTGAGGGCCCAGGAGTGCCCCTGTTGGGTCAGATACTTTCAATAAGACGGATCAGGCAGGTGTGGGGAGTCCCGTGGCCAGGGCCAGACCCGCACCCTACCTCCTTCTGGCTGTGTGATGGGAAAATTACCCAACCACGCTAGTGCCAGTTTCCCCACTTATAAAATAGTGGCTCCTACCACACAAGGTCCAGCGAGGAGGTAACATGTGGACCATGCTTCCCCAGGGCCTGGCAGTTAGAGAGGGCTTGGGAAATGGCTGGCTCTTTTGCTATGAAGCTCTTCTTTGGGCTCAGCACCCCTGTGGGCCGTGATTGGGATACAAAAGGTTAAACTGCATCCCTCCCTCTGGTAAGATAGGTAGGAGTACCCCAGGAAACAGTTAAACAGCTAAGCAGCCTGTGATTAAATGCAAAAGCGACTGGGAGGCAGCAGTGCTATTTATAATAGCAACTTGCTGGAAGCAACCCAAATGCCCAGCCATGCTGTAATGACTAAGCAAACCTGAAACTTCGTGACACGACAGCCACAACGGGGCCGTGGGAAATGCAGGTGCGCCACTGATGTCCACCCGTGGAAGTGTGCCTCCGAAATAGCCGTTCCCAGAAGGAAATCACAGGATGGCATGAGTCCACTGCCTGCCGGGAGGGGTGACTATAGGCAAAGTCACCACAGAGCTCAGAAAGGAGCGTGGGGGTGGAGGGAGTTTAGCGTGTGATGCTCGTCAGTTATTTTCTTCTCCAGACAAGTTGCTTTACAAAGAGCACAGTGCCACGAGGAAGTGTTAGAGCAGATCGGAAAGGGAATGAAGTGTGGGGTGGAGGGCTGAGGGAGGCTTCACAGGGAGGATGGTGTTTGAGCAAATGTGGAAGCACCTGTGGATTTGAATAAAGGAGCAGAGTTGCCCCAATGGGACAACTTGGGTTTGCCTCCTGCCCTGGTCTCTTTGGCCAAAGAAAGTGAGTTAAGTACAATGAAGGGAAGTGTGAGCAGTAGGTATGGGAGCACTGGGGGACCCACCCTTCTCCATGGGGGATCAGGGGAGTAAAGAGAAAGCTGTTTGTATACTGAGCGTCATGGCTTGTCTGTGCCGATTGGTGGACTCTCTTCCAGGTTCTTGCCTGCGTCCTGCCCAGATACTTACCCATGAAGGGGGCCAGGGGCCCAGTGTGGGCCAGGATCTGGATTGGCTGTGTCTTAGGGAGAAGAGGGGCCCGTGCCAGGGCTCTCTCTCAGCTGGACAGTTTGCATGATGACACACATGAGTCTGCATATAGGGTCTCAGAGACACCAGAATGAGTGCTTGGCAATAGTTGAGGAAATGCCCCTCCATCTCCGTAGGCCAGTGAAGGTACTGACTGCACCGTATCCTGCTGTAAACCATGACGAACTCCCCAGGGTACGCTGGGCTCTGTCGTTAGTTAGTGTATGGGGTTAGTCTCCTAGCTGCTGTTTGGGTCTGGCCAGCCTTTAGGGATCAGCTATAGGGTCTGGTTCTCTCCCCCTAATGTGAACCAGGAGGCACCATGGGAGGGCCCAGAGCAGACATCCAAACCTGATAGATGTGAGTTTGAATCCTGCCTCTGCTACTTACCTGTGACCTTGAGCAAGGTTTTAAACCTCTGTGAGCCTCCAGCAACCCATCTATAAAATGGGGACAGTTACCCCTCCCTCCGGGGTTTAAGGGTTAGCAATAACGTGTGTGAATGTTTCCACAGAGTAGAAGCTCTGCATGATGAGCATCGCCCTATAAAAAAAAAGCCACGAACCTATTGCGTGAACATGGCCTTATCCGCATCCCTCACTCTCTCCCCTGCCAGCAAGTCCTCAGCTGCCCTTATATGGGGCTTCCTGATCACCCTCCACCCCCGCAGGTCAGAGGCAGTGTGTGCATCAGAGATGGGCTCCTTCTGCCAGCAGGTCAGGGTGGTGCTCAGGGCAGGTAAAGGCCAAGTTGGCTTCTAAATGCCTTCTAGAATTCCCACAAGATTGAATCATAAGATACCTAGCTGCCTAAACATAAGAAATATATATTTGGTTCCTGACACAGAGCTCTTAAACCAGCTGTGGGCAAACTATGGCCCACGGGCCAGATCCGGCCCATTTGAAATGAATAAAACTAAAAAAAAAAAAAAAAAGACCGTACCTTTTTATGTAATGATGTTTACTTTGAATTTATATTAGTTCACACAAACACTCCATCCATGGTTTTGTTCCGGCCCTCCGGTCCAGTTTAAGAACCCATTGTGGCCCTCAAGTCAAAAAGTTTGCCCACCCCTGTTAAACCCTTGGAATATTTGGAGTGATAGCGGTGACAGGAACATATTTTGTTCTATTTGGTCTTTGTCCTGATTCATGATACAAAGCTTCTACCTCTCTTGGCAATTCTTGGGTGACAGGAGCATCTTGTCATAATGAGATGACGGTGGGCAGGCCCTAGAAAGCTTCAAGATGGGGCAGGTCACCCAGAAACCAAATCTTAATTAGAAGTTTGGAACATTAAGCCCCACCCCCAACCTCTGGGCAGGAGAGAGGGACCAGAGATTGAGTTAAGAATCAATCACGTCTACATGATGACGCCCCCATAAAAATCAACAGCACACACGGGATTCAGCGAGTTTCTGGATTGGTGAACACATCTATGTGCTGGGAGGGTGGGGCCCCCCAACTCTGTGGGGACAGGAACACTCGGGACCTTTTTTGACTTCGTCTTATGCATCTCTTCATCTGGATACTTGTTTCTATCCCTCAGTATGTCCTTTAAAGTAAACTGGTAAGTGAAATGAAGTGTGATCTTGAGTTCTGTGAGCTGTTCTAGCAAATTATCATGGGAATCCCTACTTATAGCTGGCCAGTTAGAAATGCAGGAAGCCGGGACTTGTGGGAATGAGCCCTTACTGTGGATCTGTCCTAACTCTGGGTAGTTAGTGTCAGAACTGAGGTGAATTGTTGAACACTCATTTGTGTTGGGAGGTCAGAGAATTGGTTGTTGGCAGTGAAAAATACCTCACCTTCTAAATTTTCAAAGTAACTGGGAGCCCCCAGGATGTGAGGGAGCCATCACTAGCACACTCATGAATGAATGGCCCCAGGTAGGGTCCTCTGAGAACGTCCTTGGAGACATACATACATAGGCCTGCAGTTCATATTGGGAGAGCCCAGGTGCATCTTTGCCTTAAAGCCAGGGTCCCGGGGGCCCTTTAGGAAGTCCTAACAAGGCAGAATGCTTCTACACATTGTTTTCCTAAACCTTAATTCCCAACTCATCAATATTGCTGGTTCATTAAAAGATTCTAGGCTGTGTATGCGCTATGCTATTATTTCAGGTATCCAACAGACAAAATATTACTTTTACTCCTATTTTGAACAGAGTTCTAGTTCCTTCTTGTTTTCCTCAAGAAATGCCGATGAGACAAGCATCGCTCACTGCTTGTCACACTGGACAGCCAAGAAAAGGAAAAGAAACTCGCACAAAGGTCTGTGAGCCTGGTATTGCAGTGTCTCCTATGGTCTCCTCTCTATGCCCATCCCTTCCCCACCCAGGCATTTCCCTGTGACTTCTCCTCAAATTGTCTCAGACACCACAAACCCACATTGTTCAAAAATAAGTGCTTGGTTGCCAGCCCCACCTGACCCCTCCTGAGGTTTCACATCCATGAATGGCATGAATTCCATCGCCAAACTGATATAAGCCGGAAAATAAAGCCATTGTTATTTTTGCCTTTATTCTCCCACCCAAATCAACCCATCACCAAGAGCCAACCATTTCACTGCCTAAATATCTCTAACTCCACCCACTTCTTACCACCTTCACTGCCACCGCCTGAGTCCAGGCTGCCTTTGTCTCCTCTTCCCCTGGACGACTGTGGTGGCCACCCCTTTGGGTTTGGTCCAATTCTCTTACCATCTGATCCCCACACTGCATCTACAGGATCTTTTCCAAACGCAAGGCTGAGCCTAGCGTGCCCTACTTAGAAACCTTAATAGCTTCCATTGCTCTTAAAATACAAACCAATTCTCTGACACAACTACAGGCCTCTATTCAAACATGCCTCATTCTGTGTTCTCTGGCCACACTGGCTTCTTTAATTCTTCCAGTGCTCCGGGAGCCCTCTCAAACAGGCCAGTGTACACACTAAAATGTTCAGATGCCACCACAAGCACCCCTTCATCCAGCTAACCCTGCATGGCCTTTGGATCTCTGCTCAAGCATCATTTCACTAAACACCTTCTCTGACTGCTCAGCCTAGATGGCTCCCTTTAGCCTATTTTTTGCCTTCCTCAGAACATACACCTCAGTTTACAACTGTGTAGTCTCTTCTCAGAATTGTATCCCAGGATCTTAACCAGAGCCTAAATAATATTGACAAATATTGATTGACTGGTTGATTGATTGATTGAATGAATGAATGAATGAATGAACAAATAAGTGAGTGAGTTAAAATATTGCACCTTGATGCCTTTTTTGATATACAAGATTTATGATGTCACAAAATAGGTCAAGACCACAAGTTCCACACATTCACAGAGACAGATTCTGATCAAAAGGATGGAGTATTGCAAAGCCAGGAATAACCAATAGGAAAGCCATCATTCTCTTAGACTCTAAGAGGAAAGATCACAGGCTGAGAGAGGAGTCGGGTCCCGAGGCTTTGAGAATCAGCCCAATTTGGAGAGTCACGATGCAGAGGCTCCTGCAGTGGCTTTGGAAGTGGTAGGAGCATTTTTGGTTATCACAAGGTCAGAAAGGGTCCTCCTGGTATGCATTCGGAGGGCCAGGGAAATTGAAGTTCTTCATTGTTTGGTCAATCCCATGCAACAAAAAAATTTCTTGCTCTAATGCCAGTAGCACCTCTGTTGAGAAATACTAAAGGAAATTTGGGGTAGAGGGCATAATAAAATGATATATTCCCCTACACCAGCCCCATAATTCTAAGAAACTGAGCCCTTAATACCTTGAAATGAGAAAATCACTGTTTATTAAGATACAGAGAATAAACCAGTGGTACCAACAGCTGCCTCATCCTGGTTGTTCCAGTCCTGCTGCCAAAACAAAGCAGGAGCCTCCCAATCTGGAGTATGACTGGCACACACTCACTCACACACACTCACACACACACACACTCACTCACTCACTCACAGATATACATGCACACACATGGATGGACTCTGGCTGGCAAGCACATACTCACATGTGAATGGGTATGTTCAGCACACACAAACATACATGAGGATGGATTGTAGCCAGGACACATGCATGCACACACACAGGTGAATGGACTGTGTCTGGGGGACACACACACACACGTATGCACGTACGCCTGGATAGATTGTGACTGGGACACACACATGTACACACAGGTGAATGGACTCTGGTTTCAAAGCAGGTGGTGTGAATGGGAGGTCGTAGATGAGGACAACCATCCTCACACTCCCTGCCTTGGCTCTGTCTGGGGAAACTTGCAGACTCAGGACTGGGTCTCACAGAGCCACCAACAGGATGGATGCAAGTCACCAACTCCAGCTCCCATGGCCAGGCTCCTCTCCTACTGGTTCTTGGGCACCAGATCCACTCTGAGCAGTGGAGGCATAACCAGTATTGGCTTCGATGCTCTATCTTGCATGGGCAGACAATTTGACTAATGAACCAGGATACAAAGCTATGTTATAGGCTAAGTTGACCATTTTCTCTCTAATTTATGGTGAATTCCAAACCAAAGCAGATCTAGTACACTTATTCCATCCTTCCAAGTTGAGATCATCACAAATTAAATTCTTCAGAAAAGGTGCCCCTGGCTCTGCCTCACCTGCTTCTTCTGAAGACCACCTAATCATGAATATAACTGCCAGGAAACCCACCCCCCCCATCCATTGCCTCATGACTAATATGACCTTATAGTATGATATGGTCCAATAGAATATAAAATAAAATATCATATATATTCTTATAATCTTTATAAACATTCTGCTAACTTAACTGACTAACGTTTTCAACAATCATATTGCCTCTTTTTCTTTGAAAACAAATGTAATGCATGTTTATTATAGAATATTCAGAAAAGCACAAAGAAGAAAAATTGAAGATCACATACTATCTTACCCTGCAAAGATAACCACTGTTAATGTTTTGGTGATTAATCTCCAACACGCATATATAATATATCCTTTATTATATGAAACTGAGATCACACGATATATTTTGCTTTTTAAGTGGCTCTATGTCATCACATATTTCATAACATAATTTCATGGGTATCCTATATAATAAAGAGCTAATATGCTAATTAGAGTGGACAGTGAACGAACATCCAGGAACAAACTTCTGGACAACCTTCTGGACGACCTTCTGGAAAGACCAGTGGGTGGGCAGGGACGCAAGGCCGTGAGGCAGCCGGGGCTGCAAGGGCCAAGGCAGCCGCAACTGTGAGAGTCAACTCTTGCACGATTTTCATGCATCAGGCCTCTAGTATCTACACTAATAGAAGAGAAACATGCAAATTAGTGTCACTCCACTATGCCCACCAGCCAATCAGGATGGGTATGCAAATTAACCCAACAAAGATGGCAGTTAATTTGCATATGCAGGCAAAGAGCGAAGACTAAAGGCTCTGGCCCCAGTGAAGACTGAAGACTGAAGAGGCTTGGCTTCTTCACTGCGGGCTGGAGCAAAGGTCTGGGTCCCAGGTGCCAGAGGAAAACCAGTGCCAGCAGCCAGGGGACGGAAGGCCTATTGCACAAATCTCTTTGTACAATGGGCCTCTAGTATATATATATATTTACATTGCATGAATATCCCAACATTAACCTTATGCTGGACATTTGTAAGCTCAAGCGACATGAGCTTATCAACTCTCCACTGACTCTTTTCCTTAGGATAAATTCCTGGGAGTCAAATGGTCAAAGGATGATCAGTTTTGATATTTACTGCTAACTTGTTTTTCCCAAGTTTCAGAACAGTATCTAACTTCACAAGCTGTGTGTTTGAGTGTCCACCACCCCAGGCGCTTGCCATCAGTGATTGGTAGTTATTTTTGGCTCTTTAATTTTAAATTTAATGGGCCATTTTCAATACATAAAATTCATTTTCAAAATTGATCACCAGCCTAGCCAGCATAGCTCAGTGGTAGCCGCAACCTATGAACCAGGAGGCCACGGTTCAATTCCCAATCAGGGCACATGCCTGGGTTGCAGGCTTAATCCCCAGTGGGGAGCATGCAGGAGGCAGCTGATCAATTATTCTCTCTCATGATTGATGTTTCTATCTCTCTCTCTTTTCCTCCCTCTCTGAAATCAATAAAAATTTTAAAAATTCATCACCATCCTGGGGAGTCTCTAGATACACAAAAAAGAGAGCACTTCTGAAATGACCAAAGAAACAAATGATGTATTTAAATGCAAACTAAATGCTGAAATAGGTTTTGCAAACTAATTGATGGAACAAAACTATTTTGCTGACATATTATGGGAGAAAATTTTTTTTTTAAATATATTTTATTGATTTTTTACAGAGAGGAAGGGAGAGAGATAGAGAGCCAGAAACATCAATGAGAGAGAAACATGGATCAGCTGCCTCCTGCACACTCCCCACAGGGGAAGTGCCCACAACCCAGGTACATGCCCTTGACCGGAATTGAACCCGGGACCTTTCAGTCCGCAGGCTGACGCTCCATCCACTGAGCCAAACCGGTTTTGGCACATGTGGATTTTTGATAATGAGTGAGGAGGGAGGCTTTCCATTCAGTTTCTGGGGGCACAGACTCATATGTTAGAGGGTCATGTTTTCAAATTTTACCCCAGGCTTTATTCTTCCACAATTTCATGTCTCCTAGTTCTTAGCTAGGGCCCTGCAGGCTTGCAGCTTTGTGTGGCTTCCCTGAGATGGGGAAGGAGAAGAGGGTACCCATCTAAGGACTTCCAGGGGGATCTGCCATCCGTCAAGGCCAAGGATTCATCTAGGCGAGTGCCTGTCCACTCTGTAACACTGACTCAGGCCTAGGGGACGGCCATAGTGTTTAAATACTGGAAAACACCAGTGACTCATCTTCCTCTGGAAGGCCGGGCAAGCCTGTGGCATCCTCCTAAGGTGAAGGTGCCTCATTTGAAATTCACCAAAAATCCCCATTGTCTCGAACAGTTCCTTCCGTCTGAAAAGTTGTACAAGATTTGTCACATTTGGCTTCTCACATTTGGCCAGAGCAAGTTCCAAGTCTGAAATTTAATCATCATATTGAACAACTAATTTCTAAATTGGGCTTGTGATCAAGACCGCTTCATAAGAATATTAATTCTTTGAATTTTGAAGCCAGAAAACACATGACAGTCTAGATTTTATGGCTCATTCTAGATAATAGCGACACATAACTGAGAAATGCATCTGCTTCCTAACTCCATAAATTGGGTGTTGTTTATAATAATGCAGCCAGAGCAGTAGTACTTTATCATAAGAGCTTCTGTCCCCATGGAAAATCATTACTCAGTATATACCTGATAAATTGGCCATTGATCATAGCAGAAGAGAAATTGATGGGGCCTGTTTTATTTACAGGGGAATGGGCAATATGTTATCTTTTCATTGCACTGGTATTTTTCCTACCTGAAGGATTATGTTGCCTCCTACATATCACCCAGAGAGTTTTCTCAATGTTATTAGTCTTAAAGGCCTTAATCCCCAGGGCATAGGAATAACCATTCTTAATCTCAGAATTATCTTCAGAGGAGAACTTTTTCAGATACAAATTTAATCTCTCACTTCCCAAGTAGAAAAACAAAGAGGAAAGAATGAATAGTGATGAGTAACTTTGTTTCCCAAAGCTGGCCTGGTCATGATAGGCGAGCCACAATGATGTCAGTTTTCCTTTAAAGATAGGAAGGCAATGGTCAATTGTGATTTAGTTGATGTGTGCAGCCACGGCTGGCCTTCCAGCCTCACAGACATATGTCCCCATTGGAAACTTGGCAGCCTCTTCCTGGAGATTAACATCCTCCTTAGTGGCCGTCCCCTCCTGCAAGCTCTGGCTCCACCACCCTGGGTATGAGCACTGCTGCCCTGTCCACTGTGCTGCTGGCACCAGAAGGAAGGCTGTTCTGGACCCTGGTTGCGGAGTCCATTCACCAGCTGCCTGAACAAGTGAGCAGTGTGCAGATAAAGCACACAGGGCAGAAGGACCTCTGAGGGTGGCAGCCAGGCCTGGTGTGGGCTGTGTACCACTCTTCCTCACAAGGTCTTGGGCTCCCCTGGTGCCTTGGGTTCTTCCCTGCTTCTAGAACTTTCCAAGGTCTGGCAATTTGGCTTCCAGGCAACACAGCAGCTTTCAGTTTCTCAGCCTTTCCTGACTCACCAGAGGAATTCACATTGAATTAATCTGCAGGTATTTATTGAGCCTTAACTGCCTGGCCAACAGTGTGCTGTTGCAGGAGGTGGCACAAGAGGGGTTCCAGAGAGAGACTTGAGACTTGAACCAAGTTTAAGGCCTTTACAAAACTTTGTTTCCAGGCAATGAGACCAGTGATTAGCGTGTGAGCCCAGAGGTCCCAGCCCCACCACTGAGCATGTCCCCTTGGTGGCTGTCAGCATCTGTGTTCTCTTCTGGGAACTACACTAGTACCCATGCAGGTGGGTTTCCACGGGATCCAATGAGATAATCCACAATAAGCATCCACTCTATGTTGGCTGTTATCCTCACACCATCCCTACTTTGCAGAAAGAAACACTGAAGTAGGGGTGTGGAGAGCATATTATAAATAGCAGTCACACTATTCACAGTTTCTTCTGCTTTCACACAAATCATGTCAGTGCATTTGTTTTTTCACAACCTTCCTCTTTTACAGGTGAGGAGACAGAGGTGGAGCACTGTTTCTCACTGTTTGCCACTATTGACTTTTGGGGCCAGATAATTCTTTGTTGGGGCCTGGCCTGTGCATTGTAGCAGGTTTAGCAGCATCCCTGGCCTCCACCCAACAGAGGCCAATAGCACCATCCCGGTTGTAACAACCAAAAAAGTCTCCATCCCTAGCCGGTTTGGCTCAGTAGTTAGAGCGTCAGCCCACAGACAGAAGAGTCACGGGTTTGATGCCCCATCAAAAGCACGTATCTCAATCCTCGGCCCCTGTCAGGGCGAGTGAGGAAGGCAACCAATCAATGTGTCTCTCTCACATCAATGTTTCTCTCTGTCTCTCCCCTTCCCTTCCACTCTCTTTAAAAAACAACGGAAAAATACTTTTGAGAAAAGGGGGGGGGGGGGGGAGAGGGGGGAAATATCCTCAGGTGAGGATTAACAAAAACAACAAAAACTCTTCATACTGCCAAATAGCTCATGAGGGGCAAAATGGCCCCCCAGTTGAGATCCACTGAGGTGGGGTAATTTGTCAAAGGACTAATGAAGAGAATGGATCCAGAACTAGTGCCCAGGAGGCTCTCTGCCTACAAGTGGCTCATCCTCTATCACCACAGCACCTCTCCAAAAGGATTTATTACAGAGTTACAGAAACAAAAACACCAACAAAAACAAAAATACTTAAGCACCATCAGATTTCATTTGAGATGAGGCTCCTCATTAGGAAAGGAGGTAGGCTGTGGCCTGGGCACTCCAGGCTAAATGGGAGATTGGACGGAGGAAAGACCATGTGAGGTATGGCTGCTGAGGAAACTTGAGGCAAAGGCCAGGAGGAGGACTGCCTGGGGCACTCAGAGGACAGAGAGGGTCAAAGACAGCTGAACGGGGTGTTGGTCCGGGAGGCAGGCCTCGGAACCACCAGAGGAGTTTGGACCTGATACCAGAAGAAGTCAGGCTCTAAAGGCCAGCCAGCTGGTCCCCACAGGGTGGAGAGTTGAGGGAGGTGCAGGCAGGCTGGTGTGATCAGGCCTACTTGCAACAACAGGGTCCCCGTGCCCTGAGGGGGGGGCCTTCTCTGGCTACCACTGGTAGTTCTGACAACTGGCCTGTTTTAGCTGGGTCCCCAGGGCAATCCTCACGACCTTGGTGAGGATTAGGTGGACGGGGCCCCTGCGTGCCTGGCACTGACCAGGGCCAGCCAGTGGCACTGAGCCTCACTCAGCTCAGAAGTTGTGGCTAATTATTTCCGTTTAAGACAGGCCAATTACCACAGAAACCATTGTCCTTCTCCCCCAGTCTCCCAATGACAACAGGCAAAGGGACCTTTGAATAGGCCCCTTCCCACTGTAGGCTGTTTGCTCCCACCGCCATGTGGGGAGTCAGGATTTCCTGAGTGAGAGGCAAAGGCTCACAGCTTTGTCACTCCTACTCCTCAGGAAATCCAGCTGAGGCAACAAAACAAAAAAAGGAAAGGAAAGGAAAGAAAAGAAAAACACTGTTTGGGTCATTGATCTATTTTTATTTTGCATGTCCTGAATTGGTGCTTATATGCTTGTACCCTGTCTACCTGTGAGATTACAAATGATGGGTGTTCAAGAAGATGTTCTTAGAATATCCAGCTTACAGATTCTGGCGGGCTGCTAACGGAGGTCAGGCAGTGGTGACTGGTAGTCTGTGTGGAAGGTACCAACCAGGTTGGACAACTTTTGACAGAAATTGGTGACTAACCCAGTGCCTTTTTAATTCTTTCAATATTTCAGTAGACCAGACCTTTCTCCCACATAGAGACAAACCACTCACTGAGTGCTTCATACGTTTATTCAGAAACATTTACAGCTGCTGTGGCTCAAACTCCAAGTTCAATGTCGGATCTCAGGAAGAGCCCTGAGTGAAGAAGCAAACAGAAAATCCGCATAAAAGGAAAGCTCATTGAAGCATGGGGAGAAGTTGTGCCATGTGCCAGGCAGGGCAAGGTGGCTCCTCACTGAGAATACATCCTAACTGTGTACACAAAACACAGGGACAACCAGGGTGCTGGTAGCTCAGCTTATGAAAGTAGGTGTTACCAAATTAAGTATGACCAGATGGACAAATTCTGTCTTAATTTTCCCTTACAGTTATTTGGGAATGTCACGAAGGCCTGTTAACTTGCTGAGTTTACTTCCCCAGCTCCTGAGGCCAGGTGCCGAGTGCTTGGAGGCCTACCGCCGGCAGAGGGCGCCTGGGCTCATCAGGAGCCAGGACGGCAGCTGGGAAAGAAAGGCCTGTTTGTGCCCAGCAGCCCTGAGTGTACTGGGGGATGAAGTTGATCAGAAAATATTTGGCTCATTCCCCACTCACTGAACTGACAGAGCCTTATGTCCACGATGAAGTCACAATGGAAAGTGCCTGGCAATTAGCAGAGATTACAAAACCAGAGGAAGGAAGCTGCTGGTGGGGAGGGGCCGCGAGGACCAGGAATCCCTGCTTTTGTTTAGGGCCAGCACCCATCCCAGAGGGTGCCAGGGCCTACGGAGTTGGTCTTGGCCTTGGAGGCCCCCACCTGGGTCTTTTCTTTGTATAAAGTTGTCCACTGGGAATCCTGAGGCTGAAATTGTATACTAAGGAAGGGAGAGTGAAGACGCCCAGGATGGTTGCCAGGTGGCTGGCAGGCCAATCTCTGACTTCATCGGCTAATTGACAGCCGGTCGCAGACGTAGGAGTTAGGGCTATTTGGCACACAGAAGGGGACCATGAGTCTTCCAAAGGCTGAGGCCCCATGAGACGTGACAGCTGAAGAAAATTAAATGTGATTGCAACACGGTGCCTGCATTATCTGGCCACCGGGCAGCCTGCAGCTTTTGCTGCCCTTGGGTCTAGAGAGGGTGTCCCGAGGGACAGCAGGACAAGAAACTGCTGTGACAGAAACCCATTTAGGAGTGTGCCTGCCCATTTGTTTATCAAACAGAGGAGCAGCCCCTTTCGCTTCAGCTCAACCCAGAGGAGGCCCTGCCTCTGCCCTGCAGGCTGATTGGAGCCCTGCTAGGAGGGCCCTGGCTTCTGTTGGAGAAACCTGGGGTTCAGACAAGGATTTTTGTTCCTTCCTCCTAGCAGAGCACCCTGCTTAGTATGGGCAGAGCCATGATGGCTCAGAGAGGGGCTCCTGCCAGTGACAGGCCACAGGAAAGCACCTCACCCCTCCCCACCTTCCCCTTTCTCCCCAAGCCCAGCCCCTGGCCAGGCGGAAGGAGCGAGGCCTGGCTGTCTGCACTCCCTGTGTCAGGTCGGGTCTGCCCTGGCCGCCTCTTGGAGCAGGAAGGCTGCTGTGCCCACCCCTCCCCCACCCCCTCCGGTGGCACTGGAGTCAGCACAGGCCCGCCCTTTTGGCGGAAGTGATATTATGTAGATAATAATCATTTATTCACCAGCCATAAAAATGATCCATGGCTGTGAGTAATCAGAGCTGGGCTGATGAGTATCAGGCAGCAGGCCTAATCAGAAATTCAATATTCTCTGTCTTCCTTCCTAGCAATGATCAGAGCACTCGGAGCAGCTTTCCCGCAGCGCCGCCACCGCCCAGCAGTAATGGGGGTGCGGGTGCTGTTTCTTTCCCTGGCATTTGGGTGATGTCCAGGCAGGCGGCCCTCTGCCTTGCTGGGGGCCCCTCATCCGTCTCCAGCCTCCCTTGGAGATGGGCCCCAGTCCTGCAGGTTGGAAGCAGAACCTGCAGCAGCTGCGGGGTGGGGCTGCCTCCATCTTATTCCGAGCCTGCCTGAGCGGCTACTTCCCCACCTGCCCTTCCACCGCTTTATAAATCATCCTGGCCTTTTAAATAAATCTGGGCTGTCTTTCAGGGCGCTCACAGGCAAGTGGAAGTCAGGTCTAAGGGAAAGATTTGCTCTCCAGGCTGCCCAGGGCATAATTGTGAAGAAGGAAAAATATGGCAGCTGTCTCCTCTTTCTCCTGTCTTTCTCTTGCTTGTCAGCACCCCAGGGGCTCCTGTCCTAGAGGCCACCAGTCTCTAAACTCTGAGTGCCCCTTCCTGGGGGGATTTGCACTTCACGGGAGACCACCCAGTCCCGCAAATGGCGGTGTTTCCAGCGTGGAGGGCAACAGGAGCTGTTTCCTGGGCCGCTTCCAGCACAGGGTTTGGAACATCCTGGAGGCCTTAGTCGTGGGCCCATCAGCAGTGGGTGCCGCTCCTCTCTCTCCAGTCCTTCCTGCAGCCTCTCCCAGCTGGTCTTTTACAACACAGCCTGCAGCCAGAAGACGGGAGTCTGCTGCATTCACCTCAGTCTTGGTCAGATGGTTATCTTCGATCGTGTATGCAGGCACTGAAACCCCAAGACCTGACAACAGTTTAGAGAGCACCACCCCGCTCTACTAGGCCATTACCGTGGCCTTTGCTGTGCTCGCTCAAATCCTAGGTGCCTCATCCTACTCCCCTGGGCTGTGGAGGGATGTGCAGGAGGGCCCCACCCTGACGCTGTACTTCCTCATAATGAAGACTTCCGATCTCCTGGCTGAGGCAGGGTCCACCAAGGAGGGGTGGGGTATCCAGGAAAGGGGCAGTAAGGGTACAGGAAGGCAAAATTGTTATCAGAGGAGGTCCTCCTCCCCATGGTGGGAGTGGGCTTTTTGCAATATCCTGGAAAAAAAGAATTTTCTGAGACTTGCATGGGAGGTTGAGATTTTTGTAGAAAACTTTATTTCTGTGGAATTCAACTCCTGCATTTCCCAGGTCTCATTTCCCTTTGTCCTGCCAAGGAAGAAGTCCCATTTGGCCTCTAGCAGGGTTTAAATCAAAGCCATTGTCCAGAATTTTCACTCCTTAGTGGAGCAGTGTCTAGTTCAGCATCCGGCCAGCTTGGTGTATGCTCCCCACTGCAGTCCATCAGTCCACTGCATGTCGGGGTCTGCATGGTCACATGGCCATGGGGGGGAGAATGGACAGGAGCAAAGACAAAGGAACCAGAGAGCCAAGAGTGAGCCGAGAGAACCCCTTTGTTTGGGGGATTATGTATCCCCAGATTTTCTGGGCTTATAGTGGCTCCATCCTTTTCAGCCAAGGATTTCTGTTCCCAGGTTCTACTGACAGGCACCTTCCCTAGTCACCCTGACTCACTGCACATGCACCCATCTCCCCTTTGTTGAACCCCCTCTGCCAGTGTTTTGCAGGGAATAGGCTGGTGGTTCCTTGAGGAGTGCAAAATTGCAGCTTCCTGATGAAGCTGCCCAAATGGCCATGCTTATAATGTCTGGCTTTCCCTCTTGTGCCTTCCTATTATTGATAACTAGCTAATTATAATGGCATCAAAACGTGTGCCAGATATGTGCAGCTTGGCCATGAGTTTGGAACATTTGCAACTTGTTGGAAAATACCAATAACATTTGCCCACCAGCCACTTGACCTTGGATGTGTATGTGCCTGATGGTGGTCTTTGCAGGGAAATTTCTGCCTGAGCATAAGATGCAGCTACTGAGTGGGCAGCAGGAACTAAAACTGACTAGATCCTGGCGCCCAGCATTGGACCGGGATTTCTCAGGCAACTGCTCTCATGCTCACAGTGGCTCATGATCTAGGGGGTGGCTACAGCTAATTAGCAGAGGTGGAAATAGACTAACTGGTCTGGGTAGGAAATTTGCATCCCATCACCTGTAGTTTAGTTTCCTTTTATAGTCTCGCTACCAGCAGGCTCCTGTGGGCGAGCTCTGTGCAGCTCTCTCAAGAGGGGACAAGAAAGACATTAAGCCAATCCTCAAAGAGCATAAGAAGTTTGCCTGTTTTCTGGCCTCCTCTGACACCCTGCCCTCAACCCACGCACCCACAAACTGTTGTTTCTCTTCCTGGCCGAGTCCAGTGGAAAGAGGGAGCTTAGCTCTCTTGGGACCTGGTGGCACCCCCCTCCTCAGCGGGTGGGAATTCCCCATCTCCAGTCTAAGATCCCGCAGATAATTAATTGTTTCAGGGAGCAGTGATGAGTGTCAGTGTTATTTAGGGTTTTGTTTTCCAAAGGTTAGAGGAAAAGGCACAGCGTTGGACAGGAGCCTGGAGCTTCAGCATACCTGTGAAGAACAATAAAGAAATGGGTCATTCGAATTGTATTTCCCTTTTTCTCTGAGCTCCTAAGTTCACAGCAGGAACCAGATGGAGAAAGAATCTGCTGCTACCCAAATGGGCCTCTTTGCCCACACATGGTACTCCTGTTTCCTTAAAAGTCAGAAAGGCAAGGAGAAAAAAAAATGTGCAAAAATTAGTGCTTTGGATCAGAAAATCCCAACTCCTGGAACCAATGGGTTAACATCGGGTCCATTGATAAAGTCCACCTGTTTCAGTGTGTTCTCCAAGCACAAGCTCCACATCCCAGCTGGAGGCCATGCAGTCAGGGTCAGAGTGGGCAAAAAACCAATATCTTGTGCTGTTTAATTTTTGTTCCTGCTTCCCAATGCGCCCATGCTAAAATGTCAACTCCTTGCCTCTGCTTAGATGGGCTAGTGTAAAGTTACTTCCCAAAGAAACCAGAAGAATATTTTGTGTGAAGAAGGTGGGGTAGATGAAGGAAAACAATTTCCACTTGGGGCTGGGCCAGCCCGCCCCAGGCCTGCACTGAATGATCCCAGCTGTGCAGCTTCTGGCCAGCTCCTGCGTCCCACCCACTCTGGGGGAAGAACTCCTCTCCTCCTTTTGGGGAGCATCAGGGAAACAGATGGGTCACAGCCGGATGCAGACTGTGCCCCAAGAGAGCCCCACCACCTCTAGAGAGCCTGTGCAGCTTCTCAAAACTAAGGCAGCAGCAGCACATTTGGAAGAGAGCAATCGAGAAAACAAACATCAAGAGAGAGGAAGAGAAGCCATACCCATTACAAAGTGCTGAGAAACTGCTAGGCTTCAGGGGGTTGCTCATGCCATTGACTGCTCATTCTCCTAGGCCAGAAGAGCACGGACAGTGTTCGAATTCTTTTAAGAAGGAGTATATCAGAGTTCCAGTCCAGCAGAAATCTTTAAGCACTTTTTGGACCTCAGTTTTCTCTTAGATTAAGAAGTTGGAATGGATGATCTGGAAGGTACCTTTTAGGTTGCTCTAAGACTCTCCAAATTTAGCTCTGATCTATTTGACTAATGAGCAGCTGTCTATAGAGATGCACTAACACATTGTAACTGCCCCTTGGCTAGTCCTGGGCTCACTAGCATCCCCAGGAATGAAGAAGACAGACACCACCAACAAAAAACTACTGTGCACACTATTTGTAAAGTTAGTGCACACACAAATGTGTGTTCAGAACTGAGGGAATTTTGTTGGGACAATCTCTAAACAATACCTTATAAATGGTTCACTCAGCAAAGCATGTCCATCCTTCATCTGTAAAAATTTCTAAGCAATGCCCTGCAAATAATCGCTATTTCAATTCCTCACAAACCTGAATCAGAGGGTCACAGTAGGTCACCCAGAAGCCATAGCTTATCATGAAGGTCTAAGCTTTCCACCTACCTCCGCAGTCTCTAGCACCAGATGTGAACTACCAAGTGGTAGATCTTCTTTTTAGACTCAGGAATAGGACTGTATCTTTATGTGTATATTTTAAGACCATTTATGTGCATATTTTTATGTAGAAGAATCTTGTATGTGTCAACCCTTAGGCTCTCAGATCTGGAAAGAGCTAGAATACATTTAATCAGGAAATAATTTACTGCATCCAGCTGTATTTTATTTATCTTATGAGTCACCTTAAATGCTTTCCAGAATAAGGTGGGTCTACCTAAAAAAAGAGAAAATGACTCAGCACATGCTTGTTATTCATTTTCAGAGTGCAGAAGACTGTTAAGCTTCAGGAGGTTAGGGCAAGGAGGAGGTAAATATAGGCAGGGCATGGTCTCATAAGAAGATATGACATAGACCCCAAACAATCAAGACTCCCATGGGAAAAATAAACCATGGATAGTAAGGTGGTCAAGATGATGTCATAGACATTGAAATGGGATGCAGAAGGGACCATTTACAGATCTACCTGCCTAAGAGACCAGCCAATGCTGAAGGACCCTGATTGACCACCAAGTCCTCTTCCTTTAGTACATGCATCTCCCTGGACCTTTCTTCTGTCATCTGCAGCCTCCTCAAGGTCCAACTGAAGGCAATACAACTGGGAACAGGCATTCTAAAGAGATGAGCACCCTAGGGGGTCGTGCAGAGCCCAGTATATGGAGGCTTCCGAGGCCATAATTGTCCTCACTCTGTCATCACATCATAAGGGCTTTTCGTCCCTTCCATGACCCGAGCAATCCCAGAGAGCTGGGGGGAAGATTGAGTCCGCATCTGCCCCTGTCAGTGCCAGGCACGCATTGGGATCTGAGTCCCAAAGGGTGGCCAGGTGTCTCATGGCCACTGATAAGCGGGGAAAGGTGGGACCAGAACCAAGCACACACTGACAGTTAGCTGGAGAAGGAGGCTAATGGCGTCGTTTCTACTCTGATCGAAGTTTGTCCCCTTGTTTTTAAGAGGCTCCTCACCTAGCGTGAGCCCCCACCCAGGACAGGACACTTATTGGAACAGAATCCGCACCATGACCATTTTAAATACCCCTGCAGTAGACACAGTTGGAAACTGCCTTAAAGTACTTGGACTTCAAAGCCTAAGACGGTGGCTTTTGGTTACAAAGACTCTTATATTAAGATATTTAAAACATTTTTAGTGATTTTCTTCTTCTTTATAATTAGAGAGGAGGAGGAGGATTTCATGCCCATAATGACGTAGCCATCCTTTCATGCCATCAGCAAGGTTTCCTAGTGCCTCCTGCCAACACAAACCCATTCTGGTTTGGTTTACTTTGCTGACTGCTCCGAGATGCCTCTGGCTCCCTTGTGGCATCCTGGGGAGCCCCTACACACCCGGACACACCCCAACAAAGGCAGGGCTGTGGAGGGTGGCTTCTGGCTCTGCCTGCCACTCCTCAAGTCCAGCAGTCCTCAGCAAGGGGACTGTTCTGGAAGTTCCAAGAGTCTTACAGGAGGTTTTATTTTGTCTTTTAACAATTACAAAGGAAAAGAAAAATAAATCAACCTGAGTGGAAGCAGAAGTCACCGCTCCCAGACATACACTCCAATCAGACAGTGAAATGATAAGCACTGTCTCACAGGCACGACATGCCCAGCACCAGTCAGGTGCAGAGTGGGTGTAAGTGGCCTCGTGGACTCTTTCTTCCTCTCTGCCCAGTTCCCTATGCCTGTTCCTTATTGAATAAACTTGCTCATGATTTAAGGTCTCACAAGAAAATATATAGATCCCAAAGGGCAACGTTTAAATTACCTAGTCAGGGCATTATACAACTGCTGTTTTCAACAGCCAAGTTGAGGCTGCTTGGGCCCAACCCCATGTTACGAGGGTGGCTCAGGCCCGTAAGCAGTGGGGTGAACTCAGGATGCCTTTAACTAGTAACTCAAGTCCCCTGGTTGCTGTTAATGACCACCACTGATAGTCCAGGGATTACAGGGGAAGAGGACTCATTAAAAACTCTCCAAAGACTTTGTTAATAATCTGTTACTGCAAAACTTCATTGTGTGTGTTTAAACTTTGAAGGTTCCCTAATTTTCCAGCAATGAGTTTCTCTTCCAAGTCATACTTGAGAAATCACTTCTCATGGGAGTATCCATCAAAACAAAAACAGTTTTACAAAATATATACTATGCCATTGGAGAGGTCCTAAAAGATGAGCTGTGTGCTAATGACATTCAGGTACTAAACACAGATTGGAGGTGTGCTCTGGAGGTGAGGTCTGGAAGTGTGTGACTGCATAGGGTGAGGGGAGCTGCCCCAGGTGAGCAAGTGCTTTCACTCTACCCCCAGGTGTGGCTGGGACTGGAGCCCAGGATGGAGCCAAGTCCTCAGGTGAACAGAGATGGAAGCCGCTTCAGATAAGCCACCAGGCCACTGAAGGGAGACTGTGGGGCCAGCAGCCACCAAGATGCATGCTCTAACCCTGCCCTCCAGATACAAGAATGCACAGGGAGAAGGGCTCTTTCCAAAATGGTTCAGTCGGTGTGGTGAAAGAGGTAGCGTGGTCTGGACTCTAAAAATTCCTATGCCAAACAATCAATGCTCATTGTCAAAGCATGTGTAGCAAAATGGAGTATACTGAGAACCAAGTCTTAATATTTACATTTGAACACAGAGTATTTCCCAAGTCATATTTCCCCCTAATGCGATGGAGCACTTGGATGGAAAGGAAGATAAAGAGGGACGATGCCAGGATGGGACTGCAGGGGAAGCTAAGAATATTTTTTTCTCATTAAAAAAAATTATTGTCTAAAGTTTTACATATGTCTCCTTTTTCCCCGATTGACCACCCCCCCCCAGCCATTCCCACTCCAGGAAAGCCCCCACACCCCAGTGTCTGTGTCCATTGGTTATGCTAATATGCATGCATACAAGTCCCTTGGTTGCTCTCTGACCACCAACCCCACCTCCCTTGCCATTTGTCTCTGGATCTATTTTTTTTCATCAGTTTATAT
>NW_006286242.1:521611-522375 GCF_000327345.1 Myotis davidii
CTGTCTTCCACAGCGGTTACACCAGTCTGCTTTCCCACCAGCAGTGCACGAGGGTTCCTTTTTCTCCGCATCTTCACCAGCACTTGTCGTTCGTTGATTCATTGATGATAGCCATTCTGACAGGTGTTAGATGGTATCTCATTGTTGTTTTGATTTGCATCTCTAGGATGATTAGTGACTTTGAGCATCTTTTCATATGTCTCTGGGGCTTCTGTATGTTTTCTTTCAAAGAGTATCTGTTTAGGTACTTTGCACATTTTTTGGTTGGGTTGTTTATCTTCTTATTGTTAAGTTGTATGAGTTCTTTATAAATTTTGGAGATTAAAATTTATAGCTTATCTGAAATAGCATTGGCAAGTATGTTCTCCCATGCAGTGGGCTTTCTTGCTGTTTTGTTGATGGTTTCTTTTGCTGTGCAGAAGCTTTTATATTGATGTGGTCCCATTTGTTTATTTTCTCTTAGTTTCCATTGCCCTAGGAGCTGTGTTGGTAAAGATAATGCTACAACATATGTCTGATATTTTGCTGCTTATAGAGTCTTGTAGGATTTTTATGATTTCCCATCTTGCTGGCTTATCCTGTAGCCATTTTGAGTTTGTTTTTGTGTACGGTGTAAGTTGGTGATCTAGTTTCATTTTTTGCATGTATCTGACCAAATGTCCCAACACCACATATTAAAGAGGCTGTTTTGATTCCATTGTATGCTTTTGCCTCCTTTGTCAAATATTAATTGAATATAATGGCTTGATCAATTTCTGGGTTCT
>NW_006286242.1:523244-533273 GCF_000327345.1 Myotis davidii
ACTATATCGAACAGAAGTAGTGAAAGTGGGCATCCTGCCTTGTTCTTGTTCTTAGGGGAAATAGATTTAGTTTTTGCCCATTGAGTATGATGTTGGCTGTAGGTTTGTCATAAAAGGCTTTTGTTATGTTGAAGTATGATCCCTCTATTCCCACTTTGCTGAGCGTTTCTATCAATAAAGGTGTTGGATTTTGTCAAATGCTTTTTTTGCTTTGATTGATATGATTGTGTGATTTTTGTCTCTCAATTTGTTTATGTGATGTATCACATTTATTGATTTGTGGATATTGCACCGTCCTTGCATTTCCAGAATAAATCCCACTTGGTCATGGTGTATGATCTTTCTAATGTAATGCTGCATCCAATTTGCTAGACTTTTGTTGAGGATTTTAGCGTCTATGTTCATTAAGTATATTGGCCTGTAGTTCTCTTTTTTTGGAGGTGTCTTTATCTGGTTTTGGAATTAGAGTAATGCTGGCTTCATAGAAAGATATTGGAAGGGTGCCTTCCTTTGACTTTTTTGGAATAGTCTGAATAGGATAGGTTTTAGGTCTTTGAATGCTTGGTAGAACTCCCGTATAAAGCCGCTCAGACCAGGGCTTTTGTTTGCTAAAAGATTCTTGATAATTGCTTCAATTTCTTTGGTAATTATCAGCCTATTCAGGTTTTTTTATTCTTCCTGATTGAGTTTTGGGAGCTTGTATTTTTCTAAGAATATGTCCATTTTGTCTAGGTTGTCCATTTTGTTCGTTCATTTTGTTCATAGTATTTTTTTGTAATCCTTTGTATTTCTGTGGGATTGGTTGTTACTTCACCTCTTTCATTTCTGATTTTGTTTATTGTTGATTTCTAATTTTATGCCATTGTGATCTGAGAAGTTGCTTGATATAATTTCTATTTTCTTGAATTTGAAGAGACTTTGCCTGTGTCCCAATACGTGGTCTATCTTTGAAAATGACCCATGTGCACTTGAGAAGAAAGTATAGTCTGTGGCTTTGGTGTGAAATGTTCTGAAGATGTCAATTAATTCCACCTGATCTAGTGAGTTATTTAGAACTGATGTTTCTTTGCTGATTTTTTGTTTAGGGGATTTATCCAGTGGTGTTAGTGGGGTATTAAAGTCCCCTACTCTGACTATATTGCTGTCAATCGCTCCCTTGATATCTTCCAGAAGTTTTTATATGTATTTGGGTGCTCCTGTATTGGGTGCATATACATTTACCAGAGTTATATCTTCTTATTGAATTGCTCCCTTTAGTATTATGAAGTGGCTTTCCTTGTCTCTTGTTATGGCCTTCACTTTGAGGTCTAATTTGTCAGATATAAGTATTGCTACCCCAATTTTTGTTTTTGTTTTTTCATTTCCATCTGCCTGAAAATTTTTTTTCCATCCCTTCACTATCAGTCTGTGTGAGTTCTTTGTTCTGAGGTGGGTCTCTTGCAGACAGCAAATATATGGTTCATGTTTTCTTATCGATTCAGCTACCCTATGTCATTTATTGGAGCATTTAATCCATTTATGTTTAATGTTATTATTGATAATTACTTGTTTGTCTCCATTTTTATTCTTTATGGCGGTGTTCCTTCTTCCCTTCCTATTTCTTCTTTTTATAGCAGATCCTTTAGCATTTCTTGCATTGCTGGTTTGGTGGTAATAAACTCCCTTAGTCCTTTTTTGTCTGTGAAGCTCCTGATTTTACCTTCAATTTTTATTGATAGCCTTGCTGAGTATAGTATTCTTGGATTCAGACCTTTGCTTTACATGACTTTGTATATTTCATTCCATTCCCTTCTGGCCTGATGTGTTTCTGTTGAGAAATCAATTGATAGTCTTATGGTAGATCCCTTGTAGGTAACTTTCTGTCTCTCTCTGGCAGCCTTTAAGATTCTTACTTTGTTGTTGGTGTTTGCCAATTTAATTATAATATGTCTTCCTGTCAGTCTTTTTGGGTTCATCTTGTTTGGGACTTTGTGAGCTTCTTGGACTTGTATGAGTTTTTTCTTCCCAATATCAAGGACGTTTTCTGTCATTATTTCTTCAAACAAGTTTTCTATTCCTTGCTCAGTTTCCTCTCCTTCTGGTATCCCTTTATGTGGATGTTGTTTAGTTTCATGTTGTCGCAAAGTTTCCTTAGGCCCTCTTCCTGTTTTTTAAGGTTGTTGGTTTTTTTCCTAGATGCTGCTCTGCTTGAGTATGTTTTCCTACCTTGTCTTCTAGCTCAATGATGTGGTCCTCCACTTCTTCTAGTCTACTGTTGATGCTTTCTATTGTGTTATTTATTGCAGCAATGTCATTCTTCATTTCTTCTTCGTTCTTCTTCATTTCCTCTTGGTTCTAACACATGTTGTTGAATTTGTCTTCCATCCTTTTCAGCATCCTTATAACCATTGCTCTGAATTCTTTCTCTGACAAATTGCTTGCTTCCATTTCATTACTTCTTTTTCCAGTGATTCTTCCTTTTCTTTCATATGGGGGCTGTTTCTTTGTCTCCTCATGTTTGCTCTTCTCAGAGTGTCTGGTTATGTAGCTCTCTTTCTACCTCATTGACTTAAAGGCACAAAATAAAACACAACAAGACACAACACAGAGGACACCAAACACAAATGTATTCACAATACCAATAACCCCAAATAAAGGTGACCACCAGAGAAAAGAGAATTAGGGGAGAGAAGAGAGTGCAAAAATGATATTGAGAAAAGGAGTAAATGTAAGAGAGAAAAGAAAGAGGAGAAGAAAGAAGGGAGAAAATATATGTATATGGGGAGAAAACTCCAAAAAAAAAAACATCTAATCCAAAAAATGCAAACAACAAACACCAAAAAAAAGAAGGAGGGAAGCTGAATCTGAAGAGGCAGAGTTATTTCCAGAAAATAGGTCAAGGAATTGAATGAATGGGGAACTGGCCACGATTCAGTATAGAGGAGATAGAAAGAGAATGAGTGTATAAGAAGAAAAGTAAAAAACAAAACACAAAAAAAGAACAAAAAACAAACTAACAAACAATCAAATCAACAATAACCACAAGACAGGAAAAAAATTGGCTAGTGAAATAAGAGAAAAGAGAAGTGTGAATGGACTTGGATTAGGGGAGAGGAAATTAGATATATGAGTAAGATGAATTTTTAACAGGGAGTGAAAAGGAAGGATAGCAAAAAACTAAAGCAGGAACAGGGTAAGAGAAACAGGATGAAAAAGGGGAAAAATGAGGAAGAGAGTGTTAGCATAAAGGAAAAATTGAGATAGAGTGAAATAATGCTAAAATAAAAATAAAAATAGAATGTAGAACACTAATCCAAAAATAAAATAAAATAAAGAAAAAAATAAAATAAAATTTAAAAAAGGTAAAATAATAGTAATCATTAAAAATAAAAATATAATAATAAAAAAGTAAAATAAAGTGAGAAAAAAATTTTAGTTTCTTAACTAAAAGATAAAAAAGAAAAAGTGAGGTAGTGAAGGTCGTTCACTTCAGCGGAGCTTAAATGACCCAAGGTGGCTGGTTTAAGACCTCTCTCTACTGTTCTGCCTGACACATCTGTTTCCTGTTAGGTAGTCACCACAGTATTGAAGTTCCCTGTGATCCAATGTTCCTCATAAGCCACAACCTTGGTTTCAAGCAGGCGGGATCTCTCTGCTCACTTTGTTTCTCTGCCTGCCTTCAGTTGTATTTACACAAGCATCTATTTCTGACACAGCCCCTGGATGGCGGCCTTTCTGTATTAGTTTCTGGGACCAAATGACCTCTCAACCCAGTATTTAGACTCTTCTTTCCCTGCCACACTTAAGACTGGGTTGGAGGGACAGACTGTCCCAGAGCTGCTTTCCTGCTCATCTCTCCATATTCTGCCCCCCAGTTTCCACAAAAACCACCTTCCCCTGCAGTCTTGGTGAGTGTTTTTAATTGGAAGATCCTATGTACTGGGTTTAGCAAGCAAAAGCAAGGAAGCAAAGGAACTGCGCCACCTCATGTTCTATCCCCCTCCCCACTGGCACTGCGCGAGTGGTATAGAACTTCAGGCTGCCTTTCTGGGCACAGTCTCCCATGGCTGTGGGCTTAGATCTAGAGTTCCCTCTGCCAGCAGCCCTGTGGACCCCTTTCCACATTTGAGGGCTACACTGACCCCAAGAGCCACGGATTTTATCGGGCGCAGTCTCTCTCTGAGACTCTAGTCAGGCTGTGTGTGTTTCTCCCTCCAACCTGGATCCCAGATCTCACTTCTCTCCAGGTGATCTCTGACTTTTCTGTCCACAGATTGCCTTACCAGCTGTGTTTAAATAGCCAATTCCAGGTGGATGTTATTCGATTCAGCTGTCCCTTCTATCTGCTCTATGAGAAGGTGCAGGACCCATCCATGTAATCGGCCACCACCTTGTCTCCCCCTGACAAACTTTTTAGGCACCCGCAGCTGGGGAGGCTGGAGTCTCAGTGTTCGTGGGTTCGCAGCTGAGGCAGCTGGTCCCTGGGCGTTGTGGCTGTAGGGTCCCGGGATGTATCTGAGGTCTCCCTGGTTGAAGTTAATTAAGGCCGGGCTTCTGATCACAGCCACTATCCACTTCGAGATGGCTCAGGTTCTGTGGCAGAGCCGGCTGCTCCGGGAGAGATTTCAGTGGTAGAGGCTGCCTGGCCAGGGGAGCCTGGTCTGCCAGTCCCCAACAGTCCTGTGGAATATAACTGTCCCTCACTCACAAATACAGACACTCCCCGCATGTCCACGCATTCTCCTTTCACTCACTCACTCACTATATTGCAGCCTGCCATCCCATCAGCTGCCATCTTGGATCCTCCAAGCTAAGAATATTATGGGAGATCCACAAAGCCTCCCAAGCTTTTAAATCAACCAGCTGGGTAAGATGACAGCTCAAAATGGAATTGAACTTTTTAAGTTAAAAATGAATGCTAGATTTACTGAAAGCTGAACCCAAAAGCTTAATATTGTTTGTTTTTTTCAATTTTCTAACATTAGCAATCGAACACTCCTTTAAAAATATAGTACAGCTGAGTCAGGCAAGGTCCCATGGCTCTGCCATGCCTGCCATGCTGCGGGGGTGGCAGGAACAACCCCGGCTCAGACCTTGATGACCAATTCAAGAAGCATGAATGGAAAAGCCATATGTGAAGTTCTTATCCAAATTTGCCCCAACTGAACCCAGATCAGGCTCCCAGGAGGCTCTCAGCTGGAGCCCCAGGGTCTAACTGGAAGCAGAGAGTGCACAAGTTCAGGGCCCCTGGGAGGAAGAGCAAAATGGAGCTCTGTCCGTCTTGCGGTATCTGGCACCTTTCCCTTCCCTGTCCCACGCCCTGGTTAGCAGGACATGGGTGATTTACTCATTAGACCACATCAGAAGCAGGTGGGGTGAAGAAACAAGGGGGCAGAGACAAATAAACGTCTCCATTTCACTCTGTGAAGGCAGCACTTAGGCAAAATGAGAGGTTTTTAAAGCTTCTTTTAAATGAAACTGGGAAGACCAAACTGCAGCCTTTCTGTTGGCAAGGAAAGACCTGTGGCTGCTTTGTGCTCCCACCCCTACAATTAGGGCAGAGGCCACGTTGCTTCCTGAAACAAGATCTACAGTTCAGTCCTTAGCCACAGGCAGGACACATTTGTTGCTGGGGCGGTGGTGCGGTGGTAGGGACAGGACAGCCACCCATGCAGTGCAGGGACCGCGTGCAGAGCCGCCAGCGGCCCAGGCACTGGCTCTGCTCTAACCCCAGGTAACTACATGTCTTTGCTTCTAGCAACCTAGTGGTCTGGAGAGAGCAGTCCAGAGTAGGGTCTCTGGGCACCTTCCAGAAGGTTGGCAAGACCTTACATTGAAGGGTGAGCTCTCTGGCCCAGCCCAGAGGACCCACGGGTCCCCTCACCAGGGGTCCTGAGCAGCAGTGTGGGATCATTTGTTCCCTCTTATAATGGGAGTTCACATCTGCTATGGAGTAAAAATGTTTCCCCACGTGTAGCTCATCCTTCCTAGCTTCCTTCATCACCCTGGTGGTTGTTTTGGGGGCTGATGTGCCAAGCAGTGCCACCTGGCCGGAGCCGGTTCCTGCCATGTCCACGCACCCACACTAGCCACCACCTGCACCGCTAGCAATGTCAGGAGGCTCCAAATACTGACATGTGCTCTGGACGTTTGGTTTTAAGTGCTTTCTCAGAACTGGGAGTTGACTTACTCTACCTGGAACGTCACTTGGAAAACGCTTGACATTTCTATAGCAGAGCACTTGCTCATTTAGGAAAAAATGATCAAGAGAACATAAGGACTAGACTCCCATGCCAGTTCCACCTCCCCCCCGCCAGGAGCAGCCAGGCCTCCTCATCCCTCTCTGAGGGTGGCATTAAGGCCTCATTCTCAGCTGTCACTTTTCGGCAGTGGGAAGCACAGCTCTGACTAGCAGCTGGGTGTTTGACAGCTCCAGCTTCTCTCCCCAAAGGAACTCAGAGACAGTCCCTTAAATTGGCACACTTCACTTTGCTTTCTTTATAACTAAACCACACAATATTAGTCAAAAATTTTTATTGTTTAACTCAAGGCTATTATAATTGTGTGAAATAAAATCTATTTAGTTTAGTTACTTAAAGGAATAGCTTAAACAAGCCCAAAGTTTCTGGCAGCTATAGAACAGAGGAAGGGCATTTCTGGGAGGGGCGTGAAGGAAGCATTTGGGACTCTCTCCTGCACGGTTACAGCTGCTCATATTCCACAGTGGAATTCGCATGGGTCCTGACCTTAAAGTGTTGATTTAATCATCATTTTTAAACTGTTTCTTGGGAGATGAGGATAAACATGGCTTCAGAAGAACTGTTGAGCGGACAAAACTGGATACACTCACAGAGCTATAAGAAGAAAGTAAAGGGAGAGTGCAGAATAGGGAAGCTGTTCCCACGGGCTCATGTACTTCTCCCTCCTGTAGATGTGTGACCTCCCATGGAGAGAGCTCAGGGACATGTCCACAGGGAACTGGAAAACCCACTTTTTCTAAGTTGTTTCTCATAGTCTGTCACTGGGATCTCACCACGTGCTCCCCAGCTCCCTGTCACCCACCCACAGGTCTTAAACTGCTGTCTCTGCCCTTCCACCTGTCATACAACGTTGTCAATTCTTATTACTCAGAGTTCACCTTGGGTTTTCTAGAATTGAAGTGTGGACACATTATTTGTAGACTCCAAAGATTTATCTTCAATGTTTTCATTTGCATTTAAACTAGACTACAGAATCACCTCAAAACAAAAAACCCTCAAATACAGCTAATATGTGATCCAAACCCAGAGCATTGTGGGTGAGTGTCAAAGAACTTGTTGCTGTATATTTAATCCACCACTAACCATACTCTGGTACTAATTTCTTACATTTAGTCCACATACAAAATTCTAGGACACCCCCCCCCCCCCAAGTCTCTTCCTACTACAGCTTCAGGCTCAAACTTGAGTTCTGGCATCTCCTTTTCTAAAGCAGGATTGGGTCTATCTGGATGTTTCCTCAGGAGCAGCTCTTCAAGTCTGGTTCCTCTTCTTCTGAAGGCCTGTGAACTAAAAAGAGAATGCCATGCCCCCCAAATACATTCAACAAACAATGATGAGATTAGGATAGAAAACTCCATTTAACAACATTCAAAAGAGGAGAGGAAAGGGAGCCTATAGCAGCAATTGGTCCATCGCAGTTTGGGAATCTGGCCAGACACATATCTGTCTCGAATCCCTGAGTAGAGCCAAGTCCTTCTTTCAGGGAGCGGATCCCAGTGGCTCTTAGTCAGCCCTGAGAAAGCCTATAAGGATGCCTTTAAGATTCTCAGAAGCCCTACTAGGAGTATCCTTAATCTTCTTTAGGTTTTTGGTTTTGTGTGTGTGTGTGTGTGTGTGTGTTTTGTTTTGTTTTGTTTTTTGTTTTTTTATAGCTACATCCTTGGGATTGTTACCCTGAGGCCATGTTGTACAAAATTCCCTAGATTTGATCCTTGTCCTGAAGCCACTTCTCATCACGAGACACTTTTGCTGGAAGACAATGGGAATTAGATATTATTCTATCCTATCATTATCCTATCCAGATAGTCCTGGCCTCTTTATATGTTCTCTGAGTTCTGCTCTGCACCTTAATAGTTCCTTCCTTAGTTCATCTCTCTTTTCTCATAGTTTAGCACAGGCAGTTGGTAGAAGCCAGTGGTACATTCTGTCTTCTGCCTAGCATCCCCTCAGCCAGACCCAAGAGATCATTGGGTACTCTTTCCATTTTCTATGTTAACACAGGTGACAACGCTGCCAAACTTTCTGTCTAGACTTCAATAACATTTTCCTCACTGCCCTCCAACCTCTCATCAACAGTCTCTTTGAAGTCCTTCTAACTTTTATTAACAATCTTCTCAAGGTCCTCCCAGCTTTAGCTCCATGTCTTGTCCCAAAGCAGGTCCATGTGTTGGATTTTTGTTATGGCAGCAATCCACTTCCAGGTACTAAATTTTCTTCTGATACATCTATTGCAGCATAAAAAACTGCCACATACTTGGTGGTTTAAAATTATCCTTTTTATTGTTTTTCACAATTTTGTGGGTATGAAACTCAGATAGAGCCCACTGGGTCAGTTTGTGATACTCGGCTTGTGGGTGGGCTGACCCATGGGGGCCCAGATGGCTTTGTTCACATAGCTGGTGCTTTGATGGAGATGGTTGGGAAGCTGGGCTAACCAGAGACTGTCAGCCAGAGCCCTTACCCCTGGCCTCTCTTGCATGGCAGGCAGGGTGGTCAGGCGTTTCACACGGCAGCTCAAGGCTCCCAGGCAGAATGTTCCCAGAGATTTTTCTTAAGACTTGGGTTGGAAACTAGCAAACATCACTGCCTCCATCTTCTAGTGCATGACGCAGGTCACTCAAGAGGAAAAGATACACCCCCCACTTCTCAGTGGGAGAATTGTCGAGGAAGTTATGGGCATCTTTAGTCTTTCACAATCCTTCTTCTTCATCTCGTCCTTCTTTCTTCTGCCTGGAATGACGGGAAGGAGTTGCAGCAGCCATCATGGACCAGGAGTTATTGGGACAAAAGACATGCTCTGCAGACCAATAAGCTAGAAGCAATCTTGATGCCTGACCAGGGACAACCACCAAATCCCTGCCTGTCTACCCCTGAGTTTTTAGAATGTGAGAGAAAATAATTGTTCTTAAGTCATTGTTATTTGGGGCCTTTCTTTTTACTTGCAGTCTCATACCTAATAGTAGTTTGGGGAACAGAGTATCCTTTGGTAACTCAGAGTTATGAGTGAGGAGACTATTCTATACCCCAGTAATCCATCTTGCACGCCACAGCCAGAGTTTCCTGAAGCACCACATAGGGGGCTGGTAGAGGATCCCTGTGAAACCTCCCATTGTAAGAGGCCTGGACTCACACTCTGATTTCATCACTCCCTTCAAAACAATTTTCTTTTAGATGGATGTCTAGTACACAGTTTGGCCCTGACCCAACTCTCTAGCCTAACTTGTCTACACTCCTCACATCCCACCTGGTGTGTGAGTCCACTGCCCAACGTGCCCTGTGCTGTCCTGCCTGGCAGGTGGGGGGGGGGAGGTTGGGGTGGAGGTTAATGCCTCTGTCCTCCCCCACCCACACATCTTCCTCCAAAGTCTACCATGTTTTTAGGACAGAGCTCAAATCTCTTTTCCAAAGAATTTCTCGAATCACAAACAAAAGTGTTTCTTCTTCTCTTGGAATTTTAAGGAATCATTGTCCAAACCCCTCATTTGACTTCATATTCCACTGTTAATGAAGGGTTTTCTTTTCTTATTTTTTCCCACATGCACACATCTCAATTTCCAAACTAGACTCTGAGTCAACAAAGGGCAAGGACCCGAATCATCGCTCTTTGGGTCTCCAGTGCCCAGCTAGTTGTGGCCAATATTACTTTCAATAGGCCACACATCTGGCACAAGCAGAGTCAACTGTTAGCAAACATGGTGAGAGGAGGAAGAAAATACACTTCACCAAGCCACCTTCTTCTGGCTCCTTGCACACCTGCCTGGCTCTGTGGCCCACCATTTCTAGCACTCTT
>NW_006286242.1:533432-541100 GCF_000327345.1 Myotis davidii
TCCGTGATGTAAGTTCACCTCAGAAAACTCACACTCCACTGCAAACCCAGAGGACAGGGGCTCAGGCCTCAGCCTACTGGTCTGACTGCACCCCCTGGGCAACCCCAGCTGCCACTTGCTCCATGGACTGACACTGAGGCACAGCCTCCCATTTGCTTGGATTTTGTTCCACATCAGCACTCAGCCCAACAATAAAAATGAACATCAGGGAGGACATGAGCATAGAAATAAGAATGTCTTGGCTTTGCCTGCAGTCACCTGAGAGAAAGACACAAGGTGCCCCCCACCCAGTACCCTGCTAGGCCTCCCACCCACACCCCAGCCCACAAAGAACCAGCACAGGCTTTGCCAGGACATCAGGTCGCCCGGGAATTAGGAAGGCAGTAGAAAGTGGCACAGATTCTGACTGAAAACTGACTAATCTCAGCCTTGCCTCTCACGAGACCTGAAAGCCTGACAATGAGTGGACCTGACACCGGGGGAGATTATATTTAATGAGCTGTTTGGCAAGGGCTATTTCTGAAATTAATTATAAATCAGTTCTAATTATTTTTAAATGGTGTTTATTAATCCCACCAGCCTTGGGTAAATGCGTGTGCAGCTTTCAGAACCCACTCAGAGAGCCACCTGGAGACCTGGCCCTGCAGCTCCTGGGTGCAGCCTGTGCCCAGGTGGGTGGATCCAGTGCCGCCTTGTCTTTCAAGAGCAGTAAACAGGGGCCAAGAGAGGAAGATCCTGGCCTAAGCATCCATCCCAGCACCCAGCCTCAGTCCCAGTCTCACTAATCATTCAGCCCCATTGAACCCAATACATCTGAAAATCTGGCAGCCCCAAAGCAAGCCTCACTGGTGGCAGAGGTATGCCTGCCGTGCCCATCTTCACAATGAACAGGAGAAGCTCAGGACAGAAGGAGAGGTGCAAAAGTATGGACTTGACCCCCTGCCTTAGCACACTTAGCCAGAGTGAGGAAGCAGGCCTCTGGCTGCTTCTGCCTTCTCAGAACCCTATCTGGCCCGCAAACAGCCAGGCACACACTCACGGGAATCGGGTCAAACATCAGAGTGACAGAAGCCCAGGTCAGCACCTGTGCTGTACTTGCCTGAATGGTCCAGAGGAAGAACCAGGTGAGAGGCCCACCCACCGGCAGCTGCCACCCTTGCTGAGACTTGAGTTGCTCTCTCTGGCTAAGATGCTCTTCACACCCCACCCGACCTGGGGCATTTTCTGATGCCGGAAATAGCTTCCCTCTTGCATGTGCTAATGGTGACAGCTTGCTTTCCAGTTCTTGTGGTCCCAGCACCCAGGACAGAGCCCGGTATGTGGCAGATGTTTAACTAATGTTGATCTAATGATGATAGATGTTCCCGGACCTGCCTCCCATGAGTGCCCCAGCATCACCTCACTCTGGGGCTGTCATCAATGAGAAGGCATAAGGCTGTCTTCAGGCAGGTGTCCATTCTTGCTCACCTCTCACCAGCTGCTCTGGGCTCCAACATGCTGGGACGTTGCTCGGCTCCTGTTCCCTAAAGCTGGCTCACAGCGGCAGAGGGACTGTGGCTAGGATTTGATGGGATTGTTCTGGACCAGGCACTGACTCCCACAGTCACTACAGGCCACTTTGGGAAACAATTTTCCTTTGAAATAGGATGACTGAAACTTAATGGTGAAGTTTGCAGAATCTCGTTAGTCAAAAAAAGTTCTGAAATTTTTTCTTTCCTGGAAGTTGTGCACCAGCACATCAGCAAAATGTTCAGCTGCAGAGCCTTAGAAGAGATGATATCCACTGGGTAACCCTTAGAAGACAGGCAAAGAGTTATTATGAAGACTAGTATTGAACAAGTGTCAAAACGAACAAGATGCTGCTGAGTGTAGGACCTTGACAGAGACAGGATTTATGAGTCCCTAGTGACTGAGGCTGGTGCAGAGCTGGGAACCTCCACATCCTTACAGAAAGTGGGGTCATCAGTCCTGACCTCTTCAGGGTTGACCTGGAATGTCTTCTGAAAGAAGGCTCAATGCAAGGAAATGTTGACTTTGAAAGAGGCCTTCCACCAACAGTAGGGTTAGGACATTTGCCTAGGCCTAGAACTAATTCTCTGAGTGGTACTAGAGGCTGAGGAGATAAGTCACAGGGTAACAGGTCAGGGAATATGTACTGTCACCCCGGTCTGGACCAGCATGGGCTCATGGAAGCCTTTTCCAGGTGGCCTGAGAGGCCGGCCCTGACTCAGATCACTCCTGGTACAGGCAGTCCTTGGAGGTGTCTACCCTGGACCTGCCCCCTGCATTCTGAGCAACACAAGACAGTCTGACTCATACAACAACTCTGCTAACCCTGGAGTAGATGGGAATAGATCCAAGCAAGATTTTTCTGGGATCTTAACCCTTTTAGAGTCAATGGAAACTCTGAGACTCCTACGTTCTAGGGACAAATGTCCCTGGAGTTTGTCTAGTCTATAACCTCATGTCTTTCCCATATTACAGGGTAAGCAACCTTTTCTTTTAATATATATTTTTATGGATTTTAGAGAGGAAGGGAGATAGAAACATCAATGAAGACAGAGAATCATTGATCGACTGTCCCCTGCACGCCCCACACTGGAGATGGAGCCCGCAATCCAGGCATGTGCCCTGACCAGGATCAAACCTCGACCTCCTGGTTCATAGGTCAATGCTCAACCACTGAGCCATGCTGGCCAGGCAGGGTGAGCAACTTTTTAAAATGTTGACTTTTCTTTAATGTGAAATATCAGTTGAATAATTTTCCTTTAAATGAGTATATATTAATCACCCCATAATTACTTAAACTTAAAAGATGAGACACCACCAAGGGAGGACTAAATGCAGTGGATGTTGGCATCAATCATCATATTTGCCTGGGGTCCATTTCTGGCTGCTTCCACCTGGCCTGCCGGGGTCCAGCCCCAGTGGTCCAGGGGTTCCCACAGGTGAGGACAGAGTCGGCGAAGAATGAAGGACACGGAGACAGCGTTCAGATGATCAGCATAGCCAGGTTCTCTCTTTATTCTCCTGTTACATCTGTATTTATACATTTAATCCTATAAGCATGCCTCTATAGTCACATCATGGTATATTTTGGGTAATCTCCTGTTAATCCCTAACTCCAGGGAAAAATCCCCACCTGGGGAAACAACCTTTCTTGGGGAGGTGGCCCTGGTTAGAACACATAGCGCTAAGAAGAGGAGCAAACATATTAAGAACAATATGCCATATACACCAGGTCCCTTGGAACATATGCTGTGCAGATGTTTCTTCCCTGCAGCGACTGTGTCAAGCAACAAGGATGGACCGGCCTCCGGCACTGGCCTTGTGCCTTGAACAGTCATGTCATTGCTTTGGCCTCAGTTTCCACATATGAAAAATTAGGGTTAGGCTAGCCCCTCTCCCCTCTAGGCTCAAGTCCAATGGCATTCTGATGTGTGGCACTGGCTTCATCACCTCCTGCTAGTGGTCAATTGAATAGCTCCATCATGTTCCTTCCAGGAACCTCTGGTGAGCTCTGGGGTTCAATGTGGCAGTTTTTCATCTCTAAAGGGATGTTGTGGCAGAAATGAGAGCAAGAGATACTCTGTGGACATCTGGAGGGATGGTATCTAGTTGGGAGTTATTTCTGTTAAACTGCCTGTGGCCAGCCCATCACCTGAAGCTGAGCACAGACTGAGCAGCTTTGGAAATCAGCACCTGAAGAGTTAAATCTTTGGTGACATCCAAAAGACAAATGCCAAAGGATGTGCTCAGAGAACCACAAATTGGGGTGTTTGGGTTTAGCACAAACTCCAGGCATCCATTTCTAGGGAGCAAACTGGCCATTTGGCATAGAGATCCGACCCTGGGGCCTGCCAGCACTCAACACCTAACAGCCTGCTCTGAAATGGGGCATTCCATGTGGGAGAGGGGCTGCACAGCCCGAGTCTTATTCCATTTCCCTGCAAATGGTCTTCATGGCTCTTGTTATTGCCATGTCTAGCTCCACGTTTGTGTTTTATGTCTTGAAGATAGTGTTTATTGACACTAAACAATGCTCAGCTGCTATGCAAAACATCTGTGCCGCAGCTGCCACAGCCCCACAGAGATTTTTGTAATAGTTTTAGGGTGATTTGTTAGCACGGTACATACAGTACTGAGAGGACTACGTTCTGCTAATCAAGAGGATTTGGGATAACTGGAAATTTGGGGGCTTTTAAGGTTGTTGCTGGGTGTGGTTCTGGGGGGTTGCTTGATGTCAGCAAGAAGAATTCTGTATAGATACGCCTTCCCAGTGTCCCCACAAAATAACCTAAGAATTATGCTAGAATAGTGCCCAAGGCCACAGTCACTGGGATGTTCTAGAACCAAGTCTGCTGGTAACAACTAAATTGCCAACAGTTAAGCCTGTACTATACAATGAAAGCAGGCCTATTATGTTAAAGAATTTTTAAAACTACTCAGAGAGAAGGGATGCTGGGGAAGAGGTTCGGATCCACCCTTCCTTAGCATGTTAGCACGTCACAGTGCTTCTTATGCTAAGAGCCCTGAGAGGTTCAGATGAGGAATAGATACCTTCCACATGTCTGGTGTCCTTGGCTTTGGGACCACTTTCCTGTTACATTTTCCTGTTAGGCGTGTCGAGGCACACACACTCAGCATTCTTTTTCTTCTGAAAACTTATTCTTTTTGTTCTGAAGAGTGGGTAGCACCTTGCCCAGAACATCCAGCTACCAAGTTCTAGTGCTCCCAACCCTTCCAGGTCCTGCCTTCACGTGTATGTATTGTGTGCCTACTGTGAGCCAAGTCCTGTTCGAGGAACAGGGTGGTAAGCACATCAGAGAAGGCAAGGCCTCTGGTCTAATAAATGTGACACTGCAAACGTCCGCACATAAACAAGAAGCAGAAGAAACACCCAAAACGCAGATAGTGAGGAGGGCTATACAAGACTGGAATCAGCTGCTGTGCAGAGCAAAGAGTAGGTGGGGCTGCTTTAGGGCAGAGGGTCCAGGGAAACTGCTGACACTTGAACTGAGATCTGAATTGCCTGCAGAATCCACCAAGGAAAATGAGGAGGCCAGTGTTCGAGGCCGTCCTGAAAGCCACCACATCGGGACAAGCTCGGCTTGTCTGAGGCTCTGTGGATGGAAGCACCGTGGCTGGGGTAGAAATGCGTGGTGCTGGGGGATATGAGTTGGACAAGTAGGTGGGGGCTTGCAGAGCCAGGGCATAATGCTCCAAGTGCAAGGGAACCCCTGGTGAGTGTGGTGCCAAGGGGGTGCCCTGCCTGCTTCCCTTCAGGAGAGAACCTGCTGGGAGGAGAGTGGTCAGCCGACTGCTTCCAGCTGCAATGCCATCCAGATCCACCCAGCATTTGTGAGGCCACACCCTGCCCGTGACTGACTGCGACAGGGACCCTGGGGCTCCCTGCCGGTGGGGCACAGGCTTTCTAAAGCTCCACTGCAGTCCTTGGTCCTCAGCTCTTCTTCCCCATCTTCCTTACTCCTTTTCCCAGTGTCAGACCTGGTCCTGATCTGAAGGCTCTCTCTGACTCTTTCTGCCCCTTCACCCCTTTATTCTTCACTGGTTTCCCCTTGTGAGCCTTCTAACTCCGCCTCAGAACACCTGGTGAGACGGTGCGGGTTGAGCAGCTGTGGTGGAGGATGGCTTGTAGGAACGATCAGGGTGCAGCTCAGTCAGGAGCTGCTGAGGAGCAAATCTGGGACAGAGAAGACTTGGCCGCGCGCTCTGTTTGAAGGCCTTTCGGGCATGGGGGTGAGGGTCCAGGGAAAGCGCTGCCTTCCCTATGAGACTGGCTTGGGTGTTGCAGTCAAGATTAACATCTCCATTTAGTGGGCATGTGGCCCAGGCTGGGCATGTGCTAAGCAGCCTGTACACTCATTACACCCACTTTTCATAACTATTCCACTTGGAAAATAAGGAGATGGACTCAGACAGGTGCAAGGGGTTTTACACCAGCGTTTTCTTGGGTATTTCATAGGCAGCTGGGACCCCTCCTCCAAATTCTCTCCTGTCAGGAACTTCTGAACCGTCTCCGAAGTCTGCAGTCCAGCACCCAGGTTTTGTGCACAGGTGCCACGCAGTACAGAACTTCCAGGACTTTGAGTGCCTGTCCGAATGCTGGGAAGGGTCCCCTTTTCAGTGACAAGCCTGGCATCCCCAGCTACAAACAGGAGCTGGAGGAGGAAGCATGTTCTGGTCACTAGGACCTGGGATGGCAGTGACCTGCAGCCCCAACCCCTCCAACCTGGTGAGGAAGGCGACCTCCTCCGTTGCCCTGATTCCCAGGCACTGGGGAGCCAGGGCCTCCTTCTGCAAAATAAATTTTTATTCTCTTTTAGGGGCTATGGGGCACCCACTCTTCGTGGCCAGCTGAGGCCCACTGGCCTGCAAAGCTACTGGGAAGCTCATGGGCAGGAGCTGGAGCGCCATCCTCCCCGGAAGAAAGCTGGCTTGTTCCAGGAGCACAAAGAACAGCCACTGGGCAGAGACAGGCTGCGCATGCTAATGGCCAGGTGCTGGGAAAGCATGGGCCCTGTCCTGGGGGCAGGGAGGGGGAGGCAGAGGCAGGCTTCCTGCCCTGAGCCAGCCCTGGCTGGGACCTAGGCAAGTGGCTGCTGTGCATTACTCCCCTTCCAGGGAGGGCCCCGGACATGGTGCCAACCCCCAGGTGGCCCAGCCCTCCCCCAGGCCATGCCGAGTCACCTGTGCCCATCACATGGAGACCCAGGCAAGCATCTGTTGCAGGCAGCACACTGTCTAAACATCCGTGCAAACGTGGACCAACAGGTCCTGCTAAAATGTGTTAACCATCTGCTTTTCCTTAGCTGTTTTTGAGCAAATTATGTTTATTACGTTAATTTATTTTACTGTCAACAACACAGAATAACACAGTTGCTGCTAAACAACATCATTATATATCTCATTCTGGCATATTACCAGAAGGTCTTTTTTTTTTTTAATAAATTCAACAGGAATAAATGCATATTGAAAATTGAATCCAGGCCATGGCTGGTGTGGCTCAGTTGGGTGGAGCTTTGTCCCATGCACCAAAAGGTAGCAGTTCGATCCCTAGTCAGGGCACATACCCAGGTTGAGGGTTCAATCCCAGTTCAGGGCACCTGTAGGAGACAACCAAACGATGTTTCTCACATCAATGTTTCTCTCTCTCCTTTCCTCTCTCTAAAAATCAATAATGAAAAAATTGTAGTTAAAAAATGAAAGAGAGAAGGAAAATTGAGTTTGGGATGGCAAAGCCGTAGGTCCAGACCTGCCTGGGTCACTCACCCTCCAGGGACGGACTTCTCCAGGAGAGGCAGGGTTGTCTGGACAAGGCTTGGCCAGGAACACGGAGCTTCTCAGAAGCCTTTGGGGTTGGGCATCTGATTTTCCCTCTTAAAACTTCCCCTTCCCTCAGCAAATCCTCCCATTTTCCAGAGGGTCAAGCTACAGGGACCAGGCAGAGTCCTAAGCAGAGAGTGTGCCACTTGAGAGCCCTTGTGATTCACTGGGGACCATCACCCTAAACCCAACAGCCAGGCAGGGTTTGGAGTTTTTAGTAACTAAGTTTGTGACAACCTACTTCCCCTTCCCCCCAACCAATAAACTCCATAGGCCCAGAGAGAGAGGAGAAAAGAAGAGTGCGGGGTAGGAGAGGGAAAG
>NW_006286242.1:541202-541440 GCF_000327345.1 Myotis davidii
GAGCTGAAGAACCTCAGGAGCACCACGATGCCTCCAACAGTTCCTCCATTGGGTAATGGGCCACAGGAGGTGCGTGCAGTTTCCTGGGAGGAAAACAGCCCCAGACAGAGACCAGAGCCACCGCTGCACAGAGGCACAGGGTTTCTTTCATTCAGCTCCCAGGCCCCAGTGAGGTTCAGTCTGCACACCCCAATCCAGGCCCACCTGTAACAGTGGAGCCAGGCTTCCCTGCGTCATG
>NW_006286242.1:541504-544011 GCF_000327345.1 Myotis davidii
AAATCCCCAGGTGGGATTTTTACAGCACAAACAACCCACCTGATCGAGAGATTTGGTAGCCAGGTGCCTTCTGGGTGTCCTTGCAAATATTTAGTTTCAGAGAATGGGTCACATTACACAGTTTAATATTGGGAGACTGAAAGGGCTGTAGCAATCAGCCTTTGTCCCCCATTTATCCTGCAGCCGCCAGTAGGCAGCCCATAAAAATGTAGGGCTCATGTTCACACAGATGGCTGTTAGTTTTATGGGCTGGGGAAAAGGAGCAAAAGAAGATGGTCATGGTGAGGCTGTCAGAGAGTCTCAATTACATGGGTCTCAGCTGGCCCTGGCCGGGTGGCTCAGTTGGTTGGAGCATCGTCTTCAATTTGAAGACCCAAAAGTGGTGAATTTGATTCCTGGTCAGGGCACATACCCAGGTTTTAGATTTGATTGCCCGGTTGGTCAGGGCATATGCAGGAGGCAACCTATTTCTCTCACATTGATCTCTCTCTCTCCCTCCCTCTCTCCCTCTCTCTAGAACAGGGGTGGGCAAACTTTTTGACTTGAGGGCCACAATACGTTCTTAAACTGGACCCGAGGGCCAGAACAAAAGCATGGATGGAGTGTTTGCGTGAACTAATATAAATTCAAAGTAAACATCATTACATAAAAGGGTACGGTCTTTTTTTAAGTTTTATTCATTTCAAACTGGCCGGATCCGGCCTGCGGGCGTAGTTTGCCCACGGCTGCTCTAGAATCAATAAAATCATATCCTCAGGTGAGGATTAAATCAATGAATAAATAAACAGGTCTCAGCTGCCAGGGATACCTGGGTCCTGGGGGCCCAACGGGGAATTGATGTCCTTTGAGGGCTCCCTGCCCACCACTGAAATGGGCACAGGACTGTCCTATCCTGCCTCCCAGAGCCACCTTACCACTTCCTACTCCCAACACAGGATGGCCTCTGCCATTGAAGTATGGACTCTGCAGTGCTGGCTCCTGCCCCTCCTGCCCCTCAGGGTGCACCCCCACCCCCACCCGCTCTTGGAGCCCCCTTACCCCTAGGAAAAAGGTGATAAACTGGTTCATCCTAAAAATAGGTGCCTAAATTTTATCTCTTAAAGGACATTTTCCATTTAATTGGGGCTCAGCCTTAAATTGGGTTGTTTTAGACCCAATAAATTTAGTTTATTTAGACCCAACTCATGTGGTAGGTTCCGAGAGGCGCTCCTTACCTTCTCTCTCCATCTCCTACCCAGCACTCTTCTTTTCTCCTCCCTCTCTGGGCCTATGGAGCTTATTGGTCTAAGAAATTGGCCTGTTAGAGTGGAATAGTAGATGGCAGGAAAGGAGACTTCAGTCCTCTGTGCTTTCCGTTTTAGTTTATTCAGGGGCAAGAAGAAAGGAGGGAGGGACCATTTCAACCCTCAGGCGGGGCTCTCAGCCCTGATTTGATTGTGAATACCCTGGCTCTTCAAGCCAGTCTCCAGGGACCACAGAGACTATTCAGGCTCGTGGAAAAGGGAGAGGAAGAAATGCTTGGAGAGGGGTGCTGGCCACGAGGTGGCGCTATCGCCCAGGGTGGTCAGTTGCCCGAGGTTCCTGGGTGGAGGGTGAGAAGCTGCTGGAACCACACTGCGGAAGCAGAGAAGGTAACTAGAGAGCGCTGTCTTTGTGGGTGGTTCTAGTCAGGAGTTCCTAACTCAGTGTTGACCAGAGGGCGGAGCTTACAGAACAAGTCGCAAATTCTTCCACGTCCTTCTCCATCTCTGTTATAAAGCCTTGAGATTCTCTTGATTGCCGGGGTGATGGGCTGGGGGTGGATGAGACCTACTGTGGTCCTCATCGGTGGGGGAGAGGGAAGACAATGGTGTGTGCAGGTTTAAGCAGAGTGGTCCTAGCAGGTTATTGGGCGGTAAGGGCCGTTTTTTGTTTTGTTTTGTTTTTCCCCGGAAGGGTGGGAACCGAGCTTGGCAGGCGGCCTGAGCCGCGCAGGGTCCTGGCTGGGCTCTCAGCCTCTCCCCGCGGCCTGTCCCGGAGGCTCCTCGCTCATCCCCTGGGCTCGCGCCTTAGCTCCGGGCAAAGCCAAAGCATCTCTTCATGCTGAGCTTTCTTCACATAGAGTGATTACCACGTGTCAGAAATAAACTGCTGCTTTCTGTATATAATCACAGGCCACTTCGTAGAACAGTGACTTTGGATGAAAAAGGAAAACTATTTCAAAACAAAATGCTGCAAGCTCTATCTCGCGCGCGCTCCCCACTCCCTCTTTCAGTGGCGGGTGGGTGGGGGGACCTAAAAAACAAACACAAAAAGTCAGTCGGTATCTCCTCACCACTGCAGCTGACTTCCTGTGTAAACGAAAACCATGTGATATTCCATAAACGCTTCCAGCTCTGAAAGACAGGAAATGAAAACCATCACGGAAAAGGAAAGCTGCAGAATAAATTCCCAGTGCAGATAGCATTACCGCAACACTGCACGGGGACGGAGGCCGGGCCGCCTGCGCAGCCCTGCGGGTCAACAGA
>NW_006286242.1:544121-546838 GCF_000327345.1 Myotis davidii
TCAGTTAGGGGCCGCCGAGAAAGCGGTCTTTTCTTCTCGCACTCCTCCGGAGGTCAGGTTACGGCCGCTCAATCTCTTTCAAGCGCGGTGGCATCCATATGCATGAGGGCTAATTAACTCTGAAAGGCCTGGCTGGCTGGGCCCTCCCCCCGGCGCAGGGTCGGGTGCGGCGGGGGCGCTGAGCCCCGCGCCAGCCTCGGCAGCTGCTCCGTCCCCCGTCCGAATGCGCACGTGCGCGCCCAGCGCGGCGTCTCAGGGCCGGGACCAGCAGGGCGAGGAGAGTCAGCTCTGCCTGGGACAGTGTCCTGGGGCTGCATGTGGGACAGGGACGCTCACTGTAAGGGGGAATTCAGATTTGGGAGGATGAGACTTGGGTTCCAGCATCAACCCAGGGTGCCTGTGGGAGCTGGGAAAGTCAGCCCACTCCTCTGGACTCTGCATTGCTCTGCTGGGAGATGAGGCTGTTGGACTGGAGAGAAAGGCCATGTCCTTCCATTTACAAGTAAGGCCTACGAGGTCTATGAAGCCTCTATACTAGTTTGCCTAGTTCTGAGTACCTTTCAGTTTCCCAGTTCATGACAAGCCAGGAGGTGCCGAGTGTCCATGAGGTGGCAATGTGTGGGGTAATATTTCCTACCTCTTCCTGAATCAGCTAAGGCCCTTTCAGTTTAGACTTTAGAAACTAACTTGAATGAGCTTCAGCAAACTAGAGAAAATTTATTGCTCGTGGACCCACAGCCTGGGATGCAGCTAGGCTCAGAAAGTTCCTTTCTAATTCACTCACCTTTTCTTCTCTATTTCTGCTACTTTATTTTCATTAGCTGACTGGCTTCCTCTAGGCCTGTTTCGTAGTTTACATGGCATAGAAGACGGCCGCATCCACCATTTATCAATTTATAGCTGCTCTATTCAAAAGACGGAGTCAAAGCAGCCAAGCCTGAAACTGCCAGATATCAGGCACAAAATATCCATGGGCCCAATTTTGATCACCTCTAGTCCTGGTCCAATCAACTGTGAGGGGAGTCAGCCACATGATACAAGCATGGCTGCCATGGGCCAACCTCTGTGGGTGTGGGGACTCGGGTGAACAGGCAGAGATGCCAGAGGGTCTGCTACACTGACTAAAGCCTGATTTCAATTAGCTGCAAGGTAATTTCCTCAGAGATGGTTCTCTGGGCTCCTGACTCAGAGCTGGCTTTCTCTTATCACAAAGAGGAGGGGCAGGATTCCCTGGGTGGAGTTCAGGGGTACTAAGAAGAACATGCCTGACTTTCCTCAGCTTCCAGCAGGGAGTCTGGAGTGAGGCCACCGGCCCTGCTGTGACAAGAGAGGAGGAGAAGCTGACTCTCCCTTGGAGAGACTTCTGTGGCCTGGCCCTGAGGAAAGGTGAGATGGCTGGGCTGGGGCGCTGGCTGCATCCCTTACTCCCGCATTAGAGGAGAGGTCCAGGTCATGGCAGCACGGAAAGAGAAAGACCAAATGTGAGGTGGATTTACTCCTTGAAAGAAGCCATAGGCATGAGTCTACAGGACAGGATGTTGTGGGCATCACGCATTCATAGTGTCACTAGGAGTTGGAGCCCACTCCATGCGGCAGCAAGTCAAGCCCAATGCCTCTTATTCTGAGAGAACCAGATCCTACCTGCAGAGGTGACTACCTAATTGACAAATCAGACCTCTTGATGGCAGATCAAGTAGAGAAGTGAAACACTCAGAGCTCTTAGTCATAAAAAATAAGACCTACTTTGGCTAGTTCAGCAGAAAATGGATTTATTAAGTGTATTAGTCAGGATGGGCTAACCCTACAACAATCCCCAACTCAAAGTGGCTTAAAACAATAAGACGCTTATTTCCCATTTATGGCACAGTCCAGTTGGGGATTCAAGGACCCAGACTCCTTTCTACTAGTGGTTCCCCATCTTTAGGATTCTTGATGTCTTCTACTGGATTCTGCTGAGAGATGAGACTGCCCCAGAAGTTTTAGGGACCAGGAATGGAAGCTCGTCATGTCTGCTTGCACACCATTAGACAGAACTCAGTCCAGTAATCACACCAAGTGAAAGAAGGAGGAAAGGCAGTCTAGCTCCCTGTGTCCAAGGACAAAGAGAAATTGGGCCAAGTGAGCATCTAGCCATTCTCGATAGTAGATGATGTTTGAGCACTGAGTCACAGGCAGGTGGGAGTGAGAGTTGAGGTTTACCTTCCAGGAGCAACCCTAGCCCCAGAAACAGACTCCATGAGTAGACTGCACTGTCCTCTCTATTCAGAAGCACTAAATGCAAGAAACCTGCTTGATTGCACATGCCACCTCTACTAGAATGAATGAAACGTGTGGTCCCAGACTTGACCTTTCAGCATCTGGGAAACAGCTGCCACTACTGAAGGCCAGATGTCTCTGCCATCACCCAAAACATTTTTAAGAAAGTCTGGAGGCACCAGGCAGAACTCCCTTTCTCCCTTATTTTCTCCCCCTCCCCCTTTCCCCTTTAGTTATACTTCCAAACTCAAGTCTTGAATAGGAACCTTTAAAGCAAGCATGTCAAACTCAAAGGCTAACGCGGGCCAAATAAACAAGGTTTAAGTTTATGTGGCCCACAAAAGAACAAAAGCTTTAATTTTCATAGAAATGTAGGTTTATTTCAATAGAGACATGCTGAATACAAAGGGCTGAAATAAATGAGTAATCGTTAACATAAAATAATAGAACATTTTAATAAA
>NW_006286242.1:547039-547355 GCF_000327345.1 Myotis davidii
CTAGTGAACGTTGTCATTCGTTATTAATAACTAGAAGCCCGGTGCATGAATTCATGTATGGTGGAGGCCCATCAGGCTGGGCTAGCAGGGGGGAGGTGCCGCGGACAGTTAGCCAGCTGGCCCTGCCCCTGATCAGGGTGGGTGGGGGCACGATCGGGGCCCGGACCGACGGTAAACTCTTGAGGGTAGAGATTGAAAAGAGTCTGATCTTACTTGACAGTATCACTAAAATACATGCACATGGGTGGCACCTAGTACTCCTCCTATAATAACTGGTTGTCCTCCTCGAAACAGAGAAGCAACCAATGAGTTTGCC
>NW_006286242.1:548148-553546 GCF_000327345.1 Myotis davidii
TGGGCCACATGTGGCCCATGGGCCATGAGTTTGACATGCTTGCTTTAAATGGTCAAGACTTCATCCTTCCTGAAAGGAAGGTTGGGAATTTGAGTTCTGATTTTCATTCTGGGAAGGCAATCCCCATAATGTGAGTTTTTCATGTAATGAGGAGATAGTCATAAATGAGACAAGTTTCCATCATTGTGGGGAGAAGGGATGGAGGCCCTCTGGCAATTGCAGCTCTGGCCAGGCCTAGATAAAATGGCATTAAGGAGGAATTAGAAATTATTTTTAAGCAGTTTCAAAAGACAAAAGGCCGAATGGCATAAACTTAAGTTCTTGGAGTTGGGAGGACTATCAGAGGTTATCTATCTAGTTTCAACTCAACACAGGGATCCCCTTCTACCAAAACCATCCTGTGGTCAGTCACCACCACTGAAATATTCAGTACTACCTTAGAAAGCAGGCTCTTGGGTCACTCTTTGATCTGAGAAGGTTCTTGTTATAGTGAAGCAGAAATCTGACTTTTTAGACCTTCCACCACTGGCTCCAGTTCTACCCTGGGAAGCCACATGCAACAGATCTGTCCTTTGTGCAGATGACAATTTTTATGTTCTACCTTCCAGTCCTTTTTCTACTCTTCTCTGGGCTAAACAGCCCTACTTTTTTCCTTCCACTGTTCCTCATTTGGTGACCTGCTTCAGAGAGACTGAGGGCAGAAGGGCAGAATACCAACTTCCCAGGGGGCATGCTGTGAATTTCACTACTCCTTAAAATTGCCTCAGAGAGAGGCATAAGTATTCCAGTTTGTCTGGTGGGAAACTGAGGTGCTGAGAAATCAGGCTAAAAAAGAAATTTGGAAATATTGAGTCCAGATCAAGATTTGAAACCAATGTCCCAAGTTCTGCCAACACCCCTCACACTAGGTCCCAACCTCCTTAGATCCATCCAAGGGCCTCCATCTGTGTGCTGGGTCCCTGGGCTTGCAGAGGTTTTCAAGTCCTGGGAAGTCTGGCCTAGAGACACTCTGATGGCCCCACTGTGGGGGCTATCACATAGACACCTTTCAACAGTAAAATATGCTGCTATGGGAACATAGGAATAAGTCTTCCAGTAAGAGCCTCTACAACATTAATCCGAATGTGTGAGTATGGTGACTTATAAAAGTTAAAAATAATAAAAGACTAGTTTACCCTTAATTTTTCTTTTAGGAAAAAGAAAAAAAAAATCTTGTCTTTCTGAAACCTCTATTTACCCACTCTGCTGCTTTCGGCCTAACGGGTCCCCACAAGAAAGGAAGGGCTTGTTTATTGGGGGAAACACCAGCGATTGTGTGAGCTGCTCTGAAAGTGTCAGGTGTAATAGACATATGTCTCAGGCCAGTTCAAATGTGGATATTTCACAGGGTGCCTCAATCCTGGACTCAAATTATGGTTCATTTCAAAAGTCCTGGCCCTGCCGGCATGGCTCATTGGTTGAGTGTCGACCTATGAACCAGGAGGTCAAGGTTCAATTCCGGTCAGGGCATATGCCTGGGTTGCAGGCTTGATCCCCAGTGTGGGGCATGCAGGTGGAAGCAGATCAATGACTCGCTCCCATCACTGATGTTTCTATCTCTCTCTCTCCTCCTCCCCTCCTCTCTTGGATCAATAAAAATATATTTTTAAAAAAAGTCCTGAATCTTTTGCTGTATCTATCTTCATCCATTCTTTTCATGATTACAAAGGAAATAGATGCTTATTGGAAAATAGATGCAAAAATAAAGAAAAAATAAAAATGGCCAGGAGTAACCACTGCTAACAATTTAGTGCCTTTCATCTGGGTTGTTACACATATGTTTATGGATAATAATGTTAACATCGTGTGATAGACAGTTTGTGGACATTTTGCTCATTTAATATTGTATTCATGAGCATTTTGCCATATGGATTTGTTAAGAATATAGCTTTAAAGCTGAATTACATTCCTTCTTTCACTTGCTGTTCCTCAATCAGGAAACTGTGTGTGCCAGGCACTGTTGCAGGCTTTGGGTGTACAAAAGTAAATAAGAAAGGCAGCATGCAGCTTGTGTGGAGCTCCTCACCTGGTGAAAGAGGCAGAAGTGGGAACCAGTCATTACAAAAGTGCTGAGTGCAATGGAAAAGGGCAGGGCGTCACACCAGTGTGGAACAGAGGGACCCTACCAGGTCGGTCAGTGGCGGGCAGGGGCTGGGAGGCTTCCCTGAGGGAGTCCTGCGCTGGCAGAGCCCTGACGGCTGGATGCTGCAGAGTGTGGTCAGATTCCTGAGGAAGGTGGAAAGGACAGGTGTGGCTGTTAGCTGGATGTCAGGGAGGAACAAAGGATGTCTTCAAGGTTTCTTGTTTGAGTGGCCTGGTCTAGAAACTTTAGGTTGTTTCCATTTTTTCTTTTGCTATTAATAATCCCGCAATGAACATGCTTAAATATAAATCTGTGACTGCCTCTCGGTATATGTCCTCAGGATAAAGGGGTTACGGGTGGTATGGGATGACAGTTTTTAAGGATTTGGATATAATTTATCAAATCTCCTTCAGAGAGTCCTTGCCACCAATGGCGAGGAGAGGACTTGTTCTGTAGCTCCCTAAACAGTAGCAGTAAAGGGAACGATAATAATAACACTGGGCCGTGTGTTAGTTCTCTGAGTGGCATATTTTTACTTAGGAAGTTCTCACAGCCAACATTCTGAAGTAGGTGCTATTGTCCCATATCACAGAGGAGCTGGAGGGGACACAGAAGCTAACTAACTTGCCCACTGTCACCTTGCAAGTCATCAGTACAGGTGACACTTAATGCAGCAAGTTTGATTCTGGAGTCCATACTTTCAACACACGGTAGTATTTTCCTTAATGTGGTCAGTTTCATATTTTCTTCAAGTTGTACTTCTTTGAACACTAGTCAATCTGAATATTTTAAAAATTTTTCTTTTCTATCACATTTTTGGATATGCACTTTTGTATTATGTGGTGAGATGTGTAGAGTGCTTGGTGTGGTATGTCATGTGGGCTGCATGTGTATGTGTGTGTGCCCGTGGTGATGTATAGGTGTGCATGTGTGGGTGTGGGGTGTTTGTGTACCTCTGTGCATTATTCATTTATATCCACAAGGTCATGTGGGTCTGGAGTCATGTAGGTCAGTGGAAACTTGGGCAAATTATGTTTCTGAGGAGCTTTCTTCTTCTGTAAAGTGGAAATATCAGGATGTCCCTTTCCTTCTTGGAAAAGTGGGGGGAAATGAGAGAAGACATGCCAGAGCCCTGTGCACAGCACACTGCCGCTGCTGTGGTCAGGGTAGCATTGGCCATGGGTTGTGCTCCATGGTTGCATCTCCAAGAATCTGCTTGGATCACGTCTGGTGTCTGTCTGACTGAGGTTTCCTGTCACACAATGAGACTTGAAGGGCAGCCTGAGACCTGGCTGGGCGACCCTTAGCTTTGCCTGGCCCTCTTTATGCGTCAGGAAGCGCAGATGGGCTCACTTGCAGTTAAGGGCCTGGGGAAGCCCCTCACCAAGCCTTTGTCCCACTTCTCTCCCCCTTTCTCGGCGCCACTGAGCGGCTTTCACTGTGGGCCTTGCAGGGGCCCTCGTCCTTCTGGCACCTTCCTTTCTCTTTTTCTACACTCAGATGTTGGGGAGCACTTATAGGTGAGGCGCTTCCCACATATTGAAGGCTTTGCAACACAAGCAAACACAGTAGATGATAGAAATAGTAAACAAGGCCACACGGCACAAGAGCCACATCTCAGGAGGCATGGTGGTCCAGGGAGCCCCATCAAGGGATCTGCTGGAATGCCCCTTCCTAATCAGTTACCTTCAGATGGCATCCTGACCACACAGGGAGAGGCCGAGGACCCAGTGGGCACTGACCTGCCTGGACCGGGTTCTTGCCAGCAGGTGCACTTTCACTTCTCCCTCAGCTGGAGGGGTGGAAGCAAAACCCCGGGCTGAGCATGAAGTACAGTTGTAAACAGAGTGAATCTTTTTTATTTTACCAGAACCAGATGTATACAAATACCAGGAAAAAAAAGGAAGCCAAAGGTTAAAAAAGCAGACTACTGCCATCAGGAACAATGACGTTTTATTGCCATGCTTGTCAGTGGTGTGGTTTACAAGTGAAAGCTCAGTGCCAGACACACTGTGCAGGACAGGAGAACAGAGGCACCTCCTGCCTGGGCTGGAGGGCACAGGGCAGGCACCACCATGTGAGTGCAGTGCAGGGTACAGGCAGGGCCTCCCCTGGGGATTCCCCTAGGTCCCTCCATAGTGACCATCCATGCAGTTTGGAAATTTATCTGTGTCTTGACTTCTCCAACATCAGCCCTGTCACATCTATGACAAAGTCCCATCATTGTCTAAGTCAGCGCTTCTCAACCTGTGGGTCGCGACCCCTTTGGGGGTCGAACGACCCTTTCACAGGGGTCGCCTAAGACCATCGGCAAACACATATATAATTACATATTGTTTTTGTGATTAATCACTATGCTTTAATTATGTTCAATTTGTAACAATGAAATTGGGGGTCACCACAACATGAGGAACTGTATTAAAGGGTCGCGGCATTAGGAAGGTTGAGAACCACTGTTCTAAGTCCTCAGATAGTGACTTCAATATTGCATTCCCTGACAGCTATGCTTATTTGCCACATCTGCTGGATGACAACCCTATGAATATCTGAACCATGCTGAGACCTGGCTTCACATGGAGTGTGAGTGTGTAAACAATTCAGACATAATCAAAGTATCACCTTCTCCTCTGCTCAAAACCCTCCAATGCTTCCCACTCCCTTGTCTCCCTCCCTCCCCCTTCCATCCTTCCTTCCTTTCTCCCTGCCTCCCTATGCCCCCCCCCCCCGCGCCCCCGGTTTCTTTCTCCCTTCCTCCAAAGAGGCCTCCCAGGGCTCTCCATGCTCCATGGTGGCTCCTCCTACCACTGTGGCTCATTCTCTCACCCCATCACCACCATCCTGCCATTTCCCACCAGACAGGCCCACTCCACTAAAGGCCTTTACTCCTGCCTGGATACTCTGTCTCTAGGTAGCCACAGGTCTTCCCTCCTTTGAGTCTGCTCAGATGTCATCAGCTAGGAGGCTCTTCCTAAGCCTCCTGTTTGAAGCAGTGAGTCCTCTCACCTGCATCCCCTACCCTCTTCCCACCTTGATATTTATCTCTCACCATTTAGAGTCATGTTTAATTTACTTACCAGTATGTTATCCATGGTCCTCACTCCCCTATATTGTAAGCTCTCTGAGAGGTATGTTTCTTTAATTATATTTTGTTCAGTGCTGTAATCCCCATGCCCAGAATAATGCTTACTTATTGAATGAATGAATGAATGAATGAATGAATGAATAGCATGTGGGTTTTCTGTGCAGGGCATTTCAAATAACAGTTTGGGTCTCCAC
>NW_006286242.1:553613-574179 GCF_000327345.1 Myotis davidii
ACGGCTATCTGTGTGCTTAAGGAGTGCAGTCCTTGCAATCTCAATATAATCTGAACTGAACTGAATTAAAAAGGCAGATGTTATAGAAAAGAAATGCTAATGATATTTCCCAATCAATCACATTATGTTGTCTGTAATTACCTATTATTCCTCCATCAACATGGGCAGCTGTATGGGACATCCCTCATGCATCATTTCACATCCTCTTAACCCCCATCTGTGTTGTAGCCAGTTCCATGGAGACTGACTGTCTTTGCTGGGTACAGCCCAACAGCACCTTGCCCCAGGTTCCTGCAGTGACGCACCTCTTGATTCCTGATTCTAGGCATTTCCTATGTACACGGGAGATTTCTCGGCACTCACATGTGCAACTTGGAAGTGTGGGGAATGTAACGCTCGTGGATTGATCCTCAACCAATGGGGGGCAAGAATTGATAGGTAGAGGCTTCTGCCTTTTGTCTCCCCAGTAGCAAGTTCGGAGACAGCACCATAAATTCCTGAGGTCTCTCAGAAAAGAGTATCAGTTGCCTATGGTGGTGGCCATGTGGTGAATGGGTGATGATAATATCTGATGTGCAATAGAATCATAATCACTCTGGTTGTTACCTGTGATGGATTGAGTGGTGCAAGCGGAGGTGAAGTACTGGGGTGTGTGGTGGCTGTGGCATCTGCTCAGTATGGAGACGATGGTGATTGTAAGGACTGGAGTAGGCCAGGACTGGTAGGCTGAGGAGTGCCAATTATCAATTCAAGGCACACTGTGAAAGCAAAGGGCCTCCATGGCAGCATCTAAGGAAACAATTATTGCCTGCAGTCCACAGGGCAAGCTGTGCTGATAATTAGACCTATGATCTAATAAGATTGAGAGAACCACAAATGATATTTAATACACAACTTTGACAGGTCTCCTATGTCAAATTCAGAGCACTGATGGGAAAAAGTAGGAACCTGAGGTCTGAAATGGGGGCATTTGGGTAGAGAAGTCCCAAAGTCTTGAGCCCTGATTTTTCTGCATGTTCTATACTCCCATTTACTGGAGGAGATGGCCTCTCCTTGACCACAGATCCTGCAAGGGCCTCACCTGAAGCAAGTAGCTTGCAAAATGACACTTGTGTCTCCTTTTCAAGATCTACCTCACCACATGTGATGGTTAATTTTGTGTCAACTCGACTGGGACATGGAACTCCCAGCTATTGGTTAAATGTTATTCTTGCTTTTAGACTGCTCTCTGTCTTCTGATCAACATTTGAACTGGCGAACTGAGTATTGCAGGCAGCCCTCACCAATGGTGATGGGCATTCTCCAATCCACCGAGGGCCTGAATAGAATAAAAAGGCAGAAAAAGTTCAAATTTGCGCTCTGTTTGACGGGTTGAGCTGGGCCATTAATCTCCTCCAGCCCTCAGCATTCTCTTGTCCTTTGGGAAAATAATTAGGGTTAGGTCTCAGCCTAGCCCAGTGGTCAGCAAACTCATTAGTCAACAGAGCCAAATATCAACAGTACAACGATTGAAATTTCTTTTGAGAACCAAATTTTTTAAACTTAAACTATATAGGTAGGTACATTGTTATTAACTTAATTAGGGTACTCCTAAGGCTTAGGAAGAGCCACACTCAAGGGGCCAAAGAGCCGCATGTGGCACGCGAGCCGCAGTTTGCTGACCACGGGCCTAGCCCAAGTGGGGGGTGCAGTCCATGCTTCTAGAGCAGGTGGCCTATCCTAAAGGAATTCAGAATCTGGCAGGCACTAGGGGAACAGGTGGGGGAGGACCTCTTGGCAGCACTGGACTGGGAGTGGGAAATCAGTGGCTTAAAAACGGGAGAATTTATTGACTTGGGATATCACTCATGACTTGGGGTTCAATTCCTGGCAAGGACACTGGAGCCAGTCAGTTCTGATAGTGCCAGCAAGGCTTTCTGACTTAGGGTGCAATGGCCGACTTTAGGAAATGCCGTGAAGGTGCTGGCTCGCCCTTGCACATGATTGCAGAAGACCCTGGGAGGCTCAGCGATGTTGACCAAGTAGCTGTCACCGTGGAGTATGCAGTGCAGGGGAAGGGGGCACTTCTGGCGTTAAAGACACTAAAATCCAAAGACACTAACATAGTCTTGCTTATAGGCTTCCCTCTGTCTTCAGATCCTGAGGACATGGTTATAGCAAGACCCACACAGGCCCGGGAGCTGCAAGGTGAATGTCCTGACTCACTTATTAAACAGGATATATCAAACCTGAACTGTACAAGCTACCATTGGTTTTTCAGACATGATGTGTGTGATGCGGTGTATGGATTCTTCCATCATTTCAGTGAAAGCAAAGAAAGTGCACGGCACTCTGGCGAATGGAACCAAAATATTATCACAAAATGCAATAATGCTAGAAGGTGGCAAGTGCTAAGTGAATCAATACAGTGTGATCAGAGCCCAAACTCACCCACTTAGAGATATGGGAAACATGGAGCCAGATGGGTGAGCTGCATCACACAGAGAGACATCCCCATGGCCTTGCCCACCCCTCGTAGTTCATGGCTCCTGATATCTTACAGAATTAGCTATAGAAGGGCTTTTTTAGAGATAAGCAGAACTATTTGTACCCGTTTTCTTTTTTAAAAATTTGCAACTTCTCCCCTCACCTCCCTGGTGAACATGGGTGTGCATCTTTGGAGGCCTGACAGGTCCTGTGAGCATTAACACCCAGTCTCTGTGGTCCCTCTGAGGCATAGGTCACTGTGGGGACCTGTGGGATCCTGTGGCAGCAGCACAGGCTGGAGGGAGGCACAGGGGCCACTGGAGGCATCTTCTCCTTCCTTGCTCTCAGTGAGCTGTGTCCTCAAGGCAGCTGTAAACCAGTGAGCATTGCTCTGCCCACACATAACCAGAACCTTCCCTTCACTTCCCTCTCCCTTCAGCCCAACCTCCCAAGGCAAATTCAAGGCCCCATCCACAACCTGAGATGGGCTAGAGGCAAGTGCTGTTAACTTAATATATCGCTGGAGACGGACGCTGAATGTGCTGACTGAACAGATGCTAATAACTCAGAGGGAAAAATCCATATTGCAAATTACCTTACTTACTTACATGAACTATTTATTCCATGAGAACCACAGCATGTTCATCATTTTCATTCTCCTTGAGGCAGCACGAAATGGTACACAGATGAATTAGGGACTTTCCCCTCCTACCTGTGAAAGGAGGGCAGCAGAAAATGTGTATACACTAAAATCATGTGCAAATAGGGATCCAGGTGGTGGCTTGGGTCCTCATGTCTGAATACTTTCCACATTTGGTAACATGAAGTGGTGATCCCCTCCCTGAGAGAGAGGAGAGGACAGTCATCTGGGCAGCATGTACTCTCAGGATGTTTAGGCCTCTGCCCAGAACAGCGGGCTTACTGCCCACAGGGACAGTTGGCAATAAAGTATAAACTGAATGTCTCTTAGAAACTCAGATGACAGGGCAATTACTTGTCTATTAGAAACACGGGGAAGAGGAGATGCACAACTTGCCTGCCCGCTTTGTGTCTGGCGCTGTACCCACCGTGGGTTAAACCACGATCGAGTAAGGCACATGTTATCCCATTTTGCAGCTATGGTTCCAAAACCCAGGGAGGTTTACTAACCGACTGGGGATCACACAGCTGGAAAATAGCAGACCCAAATCTAAGCCCTCTGACCGCAGACCTGCTACCTGGCCACTGCACTCTGGGAGAGGGGGAAGATGGTTTTAAGATGAACATACAACATAAAGAAAGGAGGGGGATAAGCAGGCGGCTGGACTGCTGTGGAGGGCCTTCCTACTGACAAGAGATCCTGCCCAGGAAAAGGCCAGCACCCAAGGTAGTCGTCACATGCTGGCCCCAGCATTGGTTACATCTTACTGTGACTCGATTTCTTTCCCCTTTTGAAGGGGGCAGAGCAGACAGAGGCATGAGGAGTCACTTGGCATTGGGGATTTGGAGGAAGGCTAAAGAAAAATCTGAAGTCAATAAAGCCATATTTTTCTGAGCCTAGGGATACTCTGGAGTGTTCATCTGAGGCCAGGATAGATGTGTCCTTGTTTAAAATTCAAAATTCACAACCATGTCATATCCATCTTGTATAAAAAAGGTTTTCATTAGAGCCTAAACATTAAAGGGTCTTCATTAAAATTTCAATTAAGCCTGAAAATTGTATTTTTCTGAGGGTTATAGACTGTGTTATTAGTAATAGAACAGCCACTTTTAACCCCATGACATTTTGACCCATTGCCTTAGACAGCCAGGTAAAATCATATTGCCTATTCTATTGACCGTGTTGTTATTTTACATCAGATGCTAATGATTTCAATTTAAATGTTTTAAATGCTTCTCTTTTTCTTGACTGTGGAAAGAACTTAAAAAAATTAGTAGGGTAACTTGCAACAAGGCCCACTTTGGTTTTTCCCATTCAGACATTGCAACTCGCCTGTCTCCAGGACAAAGGTCTGCCCCGTTGTGGGGATGACTGTCCTGCAATACCCTCTGCGAGGCTCCAGCCACCGAGCTAAGTGCTCGGAGGCAAGAGGAAAAAGGCACACTCTTGTGGGGCTGAGCCTCCAGTAGGGATTTAGGAAGGGCCTGTGGATGGCTGGGGTGTAAGTTAGAAGGTGCTAAGGTCACGGGAGAGAAGCCAAGTACACGGGGATCACATAATGGGACATCATATTTGGTGAAAGGGTAAAAATGGTTTCAAAAGGAAATGGTATTTTAAATGTTCATAACAGCATTATTCATAGAACCCCAAAGTAAAAACAACCTAAATGTCCAATAACTGCTGAGTGGATAAACAAAACATGGCCTGTTCATACAATGGACTATATTTAGCCATAGGAATAAACTTCTGAGACATGTTACAGTGTGGGTGAATCATGAAAGCATTATGCTAAGTGAAAGAAGCCAGACATAAAAGACCACATATAATGCATTTATATGAAATGTGTAGAATAGGCAAGTTTTCCCCCTTTTACTGAGTTTATTGGGGTGACACTTATTGTGTGTTCACCATCCCAAATCAAGTCTCTTCCCATCACCATTTATACCCCCTATATTCTCCTCCCTTCCCCAGGCAATCATCACACTGTTGTCCCTGTCCATGAGTTTTTTCTTTGTCTCTTTTTTTATTGTTCAATCCTTCTACCCCACTATACCCAATAGCTGTCGCTAGAATAGGCAAATCTTTAGAGACAGAAAGTAAATTGGCAGTTGCCTAGTACTAGAGGAGATGGGAAGGTTGGAGAGGACTGATGGTGAAGGTGTGCAAGATTTCTTTGGGGCAGTAAATTAAAGTGTTCTAAAATTGATTATGGTGATGGCTGCACAACTCTGTGAATATACTAAAAGCCATTGAATTATATACTTTAATCATGTGAATTTTATGGTAAGTGATTTCTACGTCAGTAAAACTTTATTTTAAGGAGATGAAATTTGAGATGGGCCTTGGAGACTGGATTGCAAATCCATAGAGACTGATTGGCTCTTTCCATGAGAAATCCACCTTTAGGTCTGAGCTGAGAAACAGTAAGGTTAGAGCTACTGCATTCTTCCATCTAGAAGAGATATTGAGAGATGTTGCAGTTGAGAGATGTGGTAACTGTAGTCAAGCTTTGGATGTCACAAAGATGGGTGTTTTTTTTTTCAGCTTCATTGAGGTATAATCCTATATAATAAAAGGCCAGAGGCACCCTGACCGGAACGACCAGAGACCAGACTACCACAGCCCCTCACCTGGCAGGCCCCATTTCCAAGCAAGTGGTTAGGGGCAATCAGGCAGCAGGCAGAGTGATTAGGGGTGACCAGGTATGCAGGCAAGTGGTTAGGGGTGATCAGGCAGCAGGCAGAGTGGTTAGGGGTGATCAGGTATGCAGACCAGCAGTTAGGGGTGATCAGGTATGCAGGCAAGTGGTTAGGGGTGATCAGGCAGGCAGACAGAGTGATTAGGGGTGATCAGGCAGGCAGACAGAGTGGTCAGGGGTGATCAGGCAGGCAGGCCAAGTGGTTAGAGGTGATCAGGTAGGTGGACCAGTGATTAAGGGTGATCAGGTAGGCAGGCAGAGTGGTTAGGGGAGATCAGATAGGCAGATGGCCTAGCACTAGGCTGGCCCCGCCCCCAAGCCAGCGGTTAAGGGAAATCAGGCAGGCAGAGACCCCTAGCAGGGCTGGCCCTGCCCCTCAGCAAAGAAAGAGGGAGACTCAGGCCAGCCAAGCCATCGCACTCCAGCCTGTCATCTGCAGAGGGAGGCCACCGGTGGCAGGAGAGAGGAGGCAGCAATACACAGATGGCAAGCAGTGGCAGCAGCGGGGGTGGGGCCAGCTGCCTGCAGCCGGGGCCCTGATAGGCCCTGATCTCAGGCCAGGCCTAGGGACCCTCCCCAAGGGGTCCTGGATTGTGAGAGGGTGCAGGCCAGGCTGAGGGATGCTCTCCCCCAACCCGAGCGCACGAATTTTATTATATCTGTTCAGTCAGCACATTCATGCTAGGGACATATTATAATATGTGTATGAAAAGTTGTAGTATATTTAAAGGGTACTAACATTATGATCATTAAGATTTTATTTATATCCTATATAATAAAAGTCTAATATACAAACAGACCAAATGGCGGAACAACTGAACAACTGGTAACTATGATGTAGGCTGACCACCGGGGGTGTGCGCAGAACATGGTGGCTGTCAGCTGCAGCAGGATGGTGGAGCAGGTGAGCCGGGGCACCAGACCAAGGCAGGGCTGCCGGTTGCTGTCATAGAGTGAGCCTCTGGTGGTTACTGAAAATTCTTTGCTCCCGTGCTCCACAATCCTGCCTAGTGCTCGCACCTGCTGCTGGCACCGGGCCCCAATCGCCCCTTAGGGCTTCTCCACCTCCCCCTGCTCCTGAGGGGTGATTGGGGAAGCAGACACTACTTGCACCCACTGCTGGCATTGGCCCCTCTCGCACTTGCAGCCGGTGCCAGAACTGTGTGTGTATGTATATATATATATATATATATCCTATATAATAAAAGAGAAACATGGTAATTAGTGTATGACGGCTACCCTTCCCATTGGCTAATCAGGGAGATATGCAAATTAACTGCCAGCCAAGATGGCGGCCGACAGCCAGGCAGCTGACGTGAACATGAGGCTTGCTTGCTTCAGTGACGGAGAGAGCCAAGATTCCCCTCCTGCCTTGCTGGCCTCTCAGCTGTACTCTAAGCAACATTGTAACAAATATCGAAGCTAAACAAAACCCCGGGTTTCAGCCAGCAGGACTGCAACATTGTTTCAAATACAGAAGGGTAAACAAAGGCCAGAAACCTGCTTTCAGCAGCGGAGATCTCATAGCTGGAGCTGAGCCTCAGAGCTAAAGCTGGCCCAGAATTAAAAAAAAAAAAAAGGAAAAAAGGAGCGGTTGGGAACTTCCGTCACCCACCAGCCTGAAAATGGCCCTCAGCCCCTCACCCAGGCTGGCCAGGCACCCAAGTGGGACCCCAACCCTGATCCAGGACACCCTTCAGGGCAAACCAGCTGGCCCCCACCCGTGCACCAGGCTTCTATCCAATATAGTAAAAAGGTAATATGCCTCCCAGCACCAGGATCAGCGTGACAGGGGGCAGCTACCAAACCCCCTGATCGCCCTGCGGCTCTGTGTGTGACAGGGTGCGCTGCCCCAACCCCCTGATCCGCCCTGCTCTCTGTGTGACGGGGGGCGCTCCCCAACCCCCTGATGGGCCCTGCTCTGTGCATGATAGGGGGCAGCGCCCCAACCCCCTGATCGGCCCTGCTCTGTGCGTGACAGTGGGTGGCGCCGCAACCTCCCTATCGACCCTGCCTTGAGTTTGACAGGGGGCGATGCCCCAACCCCCCAATCGGCCCTACCCTGAGCATGACTGAGGGTGGCATCACAACCTCCTGATCCGCCCTGCTCTGTGCATGACAGGGGGCGGCGCCCCAACTCCCCAATGGGCCCTGCTCTGAGCCTGACCAGGGGGTGCACCTAGGGTTTGGGCCTGCCCTCTGCCACCCGGGAGCAGGCCTAAGCGAGCAGGTCATTATCTCCCGAGGGGTCCCAGACTGCAAGAGGGCACAGGCTGGGCTGAGGGACCCCTCTCCCCCCCGAGTGCACACATTTTTGTGCACTGGGCCTCTAGTATATATAGAAAGGATTCCTACCATCAGGTCCTTAATTAGCATCCATCATATTTACCTTTATTATTATTATTATTATTTGGTGAGAACACTTAACTTCTACTTTCTTAGCAAGTTTCAGTTAAACAGTACTATGTAATCAACTATAGTCACCATGTTATAATTAGATCCTCAGAAATTATTCATTTTATAATTGAAAATATGTACCCTTTACCAACCTCTCCCTTTTCCCCCATCCCCACCGATCTGAACCACTGACAACCACCACTCCACTCTCTGTTTACCTCTTAAGTTATATAAATTTCTAATCACTACATTGTACACCTGAAAATAATATAATATTGTATATCAACTATAATTGAAAAAATTGAATTTCAAAAAATATATAAAGTAATCACTGATAGGTCTAGACTTGCTATTGCTATTTTGTTAATTTTTTTTTGTGGGGGCGCTGTTCTGTTTTGTAATTTCCTTGTTCCTTTCTTGCTCTTTTCTTTTGTAATTTTATTATTTTCTCTGATGGTGTGCTTTGATTCCTTGCTCTTTGTCTTTTGTTTATCTACTATAGATTTCTACTTTGTTGTCTCCGTGAGGCTTACATAAACAGCTTATGTTTATAACAGTTTTAAGCTAATAACAAGTTAACTTCAAATGCATTAAACACTCTATATTTTTTAATACTCCTCCTTCATTATATGTTTTTATTGCTTTTTGAGAGAGAGAGAGAGAAACATCAATCCATTGCCTCCCATATGCCACCAACCAGGGACTGAACCCACAACCTGGGCATGTACCCTGACCGGGAATCGAACTAGCAACTTTTTGGTGCATGGGATGATGCTAAACCAACTGAGCAACACTGGCCAGGACTCATTATATGTTTTTGATGTCACAATTTACATATTTTATCTTGTACACTCATTAACAAATTATTATAGTTATAGTTATGCTTAATTATTTTGTCTTTTAACCTTTATACTATTTAAAGGTGATTTACCCACCATCGTTACAATATCAGTGGATTTTGAATTTAACTATATATTTTATACTTTCATATATATTTTTTCTGTTTATTTATTTATTTTTAAATCTTTATTGTTTAAAGTATTACATATATCTCCCCCCCGCCCCCATTGATCTCTCCCTGGCCACTCCCACCCCACAGAACATGCCTTCATCCCCCTGCTGTCTGTGTCCATTAGTTAGGCTTATATGCACTCATACAAGTCCTTTGGTTCAGCTCTTACCCCCACCCCCTCCCGCCCTCTCCTGCCTTCCCTCTGAGGTCTGAGAACAGACATAAAGACCAATGGAACAGAACAGAGAACCCAGAAATCGACCCAAGCCATTATGTTCAATTAATATTTGACAAAGGAGGCTTGAGAATACAATGGAGTCAAGATAATTTCTTCAATAAATGGTGTTGGGAAAATTGGAGAGATACTTGCAAAAAATGAAACTAGACCACCAACTTACACCATACACAAAAATAAACTCAAAATAGATAAAGGACTTAAACATAAGATGGGAAACCATAAAAATCTTAGAAGAATCCATAGGCAGCAAATTATCAGACATATCTCATAGCAATATTTTTTACCGATACAGCTCCTAGGACAATGGAAACAAAGAAGAAAATAAACAAATGGAACTACATCAAAATAAAAAGCTCTGCACAGCAAAAGGAACCATCAACAAAACTACAATGCATTGCGAGGCAGTGAACCCCTCTCTGTCTTATGCATGCCAGGCATTTTCATGCCATATGCTGTTTTTATGCTGATCCTTCAACTTAGAATATCTCTTCCTCTGGTTAAAAAAGATCACATCCAAGACCTAAATGAAATTGAACTTCCATGAAGGCATCTCCAGTTCTTCTATTGGATTTGATCACACTTTCTTCTTTGAATCCACAGTGTTTTACTGGTGCCTCCATTACAGCATTTATTTCATTTTGCTTTTTGTTTATATTTGTTTATATATCTTTGACTACAATATATATTTCTCAACAGCAGAAGTTATTTTTTTTACATTCTATGGATATTGATTGGTGTTACTGTGCACAAGACATAGAACTTGATATTATGAAAGATACACATTTAATAAGATGTTGACCTTACTTTAAGAAGTTTGAAGTGCAATTTTAAAAATTTGCTAAAAAGGCACCTAATCTCTTAAATATAAGAAGACCTCTTACAAATAAATAAGAAAATAGGAAACATCACTAAAATATTTTCAGATGCTGCTGGTGGAAATCATGTTTTTAAAAGTATGTAATGGTACAGAAAAATATCTAGAATAAATCATCAAAAAGGAAAATACACACAAAAAAACTCACCTAGATACCAAAATGTATTACTAAGTAGTGATATTTTAGTTTACTTTTATTTTATTCCTTAAAGTGGTCAGTAATAATTACATAATTATTTTAAAATAAGAAAACAAAATTGGAAGAAAAATATTAAATCTAAATGGAGAGCTAAGGCAAATACAGAAAGAGCCAGGGGTGGGATTCAAACAGTATGTCCCAGTGCAATTATAATGGCCAGTGATCATTGACTACTTGGGGCCTTGACATAATGATCATTAAATGTATTTAATATTACCCATACAAATAACTATGATCAAAGGTCAAAAATGACAAGTTACCTAAAACCCGGACAAATAATTTTAAAATATAACATTCAATGAAAAGAATTACTCAAAAACTGTTAAGAAAGTAAATAAAGTAGACCATCATACTCTATAGACATTTAGAATCACTGAGCTTAAGCACTGGAAAGAATCTTAAAGATCAGCCATGTCACAGGTGGAGAAAATAATGTTCAGAAGTATTTCACTCACCCAAGGTCCAAAAGTAGGGTGGTATTATGGTTGAATTGTATAACGTTCAGCCCCCAAAATTCATATGTTGAAGCCATAACCCTCAGTTTTACAGAACATGATTTTATTTGGAAATAGGGTCATTGTAGATGTTAATTGGTTAAGTGAATATGAAATCATTAGGGTGGGACTTAATCCAATACAGCTAGTGTCCTGATTAGAGGGGAAATTTGGACATAGATATGCGCACAGGAAGAACAGCAAGTGAACACGAAGGCAGAGATTGGAGTGATGCTTTTACAGCCAAGGATTATAGCCAAGGACTGGACAAGGATTACCAGCAAACCACCAAAAGCTAGGAGAGAGGCCTGAGACAGTCTCCCTCACAGCCCTCAGAAGGAACCAACCTGCTTGACACCTTGACCTTGACCTTCTAGTATCTAGAACTGTGAGACAATAAATTTCTGTTGTTTAAGATGCTTAGCTTGTAGTACTTTGTTTTGGCAGCCCTGGCAAACTACTCCAGGTGAGCAGCAGAGCTGGAACTCAGATGTGCTGACTCCCAGCCCAGGGCTGAGACCTTTGAGCATGCGGCACATGTCTAGTAAAAGTTTCCCGATTCAGTGAACTCTTGGACCCTCTCTGATGGGGTTTTTATGATCTTCATGCTCAGAACAGAACTTGCTTTGAAGTCCTAGCCAAGTTGGGATCAGAACTTGGACTGGAATGAAGGGTCTGGCGGAGCTGATCCCTCAGGGTTACACTTATGGATGAAAATGGGTGCTGACGGTCCCTCCCCTGAGTGTGAGGCCTGGCAGGAGGGAAGACCCTAAGTTACAAGATGCAGGTTTTAAAGGATTCATGATGCCCTTGAGCATATGATTTTCTGATTAAGACTAAAATGCCAAGTTTGTGACCAGCACCTTTATCCCAGGCATTTGGCTGCTCTTATATTCCTCCTCCAGACCCAGATGTTTGAGGCTGGAACACTGGATTCAGGACTTTCAATTCAATCCAGATTATGTAATAGGTCCTCTTACCATTTAGTCAAAGAAAGGAGCTGTAAAGGACTGGCTTGAAAGAGCTCACCCTCTATGTATGAAGCCAAACCAGCTGCCAGGAAGAGAGACAAAAAATATCTACCATGCACAGGATCTCACCATCCAGGACACAGAAAGAATGAGAGGCCCAGAAGCATGAGGGGTTGCCATCATCAACAGAGAACTGAGGCCTCCTGCCCCAACCAGCCTCACAATCCTGTGTTTCATGCTCAAAGCCACCTGGAACTCATAAGCAACTGGAGGATCAGAAGGTCAAGGTAGTTGATGACCTTTATGTCTAAAGCCCACATGGGAACACCAACTTTAAGAATGAAACAAGAAAGCAAAGGCAGAAGCAAGCCCTTAGGACTCCCTGGAATCAGAGAGGCAGATGAGGAACCAGTGAGGATCTGGAGCTCCCTGGTTTTCAGCCCCTGGCAGCCCTGTCCCCACCCAAGCAGGACTCCTGGAGCAGCTAGTCCAGCCCTCAGCCCGGCCTGAATCATGCAGAGAACCAGCCTTCCGGGCCAGCCAGGCTCAGACCTTCGAAAGGGAGTTTTTCTACAAAGCAGCTTTAAATGCAAACAACAGCCTCTTCTGGAAACCTCTGCCTCAGGCTGTATGAGGGGAAAAAAGAAGAAAAAGAACAACTTGCAGACTAAAGTCCATGATACATTTTGTACATAGTTTGTGGTTTTATAGTTACTTTAATCTTTTTTCCCCCTAAACTCCTCCAAAGAATTGAACATCAACTGAGCCAACACCCGTTTGCACTTCTAAGCAACAAAGTTGTAAAACTAGACGCTGGACCATGTCCACAACAGCTTGGTAACATCTCCAAGAGCAAAGGGTGACATGAACTACTGAAACAGATCCAAGTAACCATTACTATGTCTTGTGTCAAAGAGCTGCTTTATTAAAAAGTCTTAAAACCACAAATCAAGCAACTGAATGTTGTGTTTCAATCTTATGTTTATAACACAGGTCTACATGACCAAGTCAATGGTCCTGGAGGCCACACTGTGTCAACCCAATGTCCCCCCTTAAGCCCAGCCTTGGGCTGCACTGTCACAGGCTCGGGGGTGGAAACATGGCCGCAATGGTGGACGGCGTGAGCGCCCTACATGGGTACTAGACTTCATGACACCAGCATTCCCTGTCTCCATCCAGCCCGCATACTGGATTCTCAGAGTTTGTGGCTAACCCACGTTTAATGGGACAAGGCACTATTTTGTTTTGTTTTTCCAAAGTCCTGATTTCAAACAAAGAGAAGAATTGTGTCTCAGGCCCGGCCTTTGTTCCCTGTCTTTTCCAAGTGAAGCCTGAGACCCACAGGCCAGGACAGCCTAGCAAAAGAACCTGTTGGACAAGGAAAATCCAGTCAATCTAATTACTTGGCATCATAATCTAATCTAAGAGTGTTAACATTTCAATAGGTGTGAGAACAAGAAATTTGTGCACAGCACAGTGAGAGGGCCTGGCCTTGGGCGTTGGATGCCCTGGGATTGAGCCCCACTGTGTCAGCTAGTCCTCAGCTGGCCTTCCTCATCCTCACAACAAGCAGCGAAGTGCCCTTGTGAGGCTGCCTTGAGGGTGTGGTCACTGCATAATGATGTGGTAGCATTTGTCTGAGGTTTTGCAGTCAATCATTTCAACCTTTAGGCGTTTTATTTCCCTATGTCCCACCTGAAAGAACCAGGTTTGGGCTTTCCTGCTCCTCTAAGCAAAAATACAGTCACAGTCAGAGCATCCCAGAGAAGCAGCACACTCTGTCCCTGAGCTGCGATGTAGCCTGCCAAGACATGATGTGCGCAAAGTGACCCTGCTCACCCCAGGGAGGTGCTCAGAGGCAGACAGTGGCCCTGTCAGCTCTGATGCACCTCTGAGGTCGGCTAAGGGGCAGAAATCCAATCCCCACACTCAGCCAGCAGTGAAACGCTGAGCAGAGGGACAGCTGGCCCCAAGAGCTGTGAAGGTTGTAACTGGGCAGGTATAACGCGCGCCCTAACCACTCTTTCTCACCCTGACCAGATGGGATTCCTCACCATGGAGCCAATGAGCTGTCTTCACAAGGGGTCCCAGGTTAAAATGCATCTTTGGGAGGTGGCAGGTATGGATGCCATGAAACTTATGAGAATCTTGGAGAGGATGTGTTTGCCAGAAAAGAGTGCCCCCCCCCCCCCCGCCAGGGAAGAAGGGTGCAGGAGAGGGGCAGCATCTTTGACTGCTAGGAAACACCTCCACACAGGCTTGACCTTACCAGGGGAGCGCAGGGCCAGCCCTGAGACCTGGCTGCTCTCTGTAGGGAGCAGGCCCTCAGGGGACAGTAGCTGCCACTGCAGGCCAACCACCGCTCCTGGAACAGGGAGCTGAGCAGCACAGGCTGCTGGTTTTGATTCTGAGGGTGAGTCTGGTTCTCAAGGACAGCCCTGCCAGCATGTCAGTGCCAGGCTCGGCCTGCCCTTCAGGTGCCAAGTGTCCGGTGGTCTGAACACCAGAAGGCCAGGCTCTAAGCATTGGCAGGCCTTCCAGTCAGCTGGTACCATACTGACCTGGCTCACTCCTCCCAGCTCAGCTTGTCCACCTGGAGCACAGTCCTACAGGTAACGTCCAAGAACCCTGAGGTCAGGGAGGCAGCCTCGCGGTCCTGGTGATTAGAGGTGCCTAGGTGGCTCTGAGCCCTTTGCTGCGTCATCACAAAAATGATGGGAAGAGAAGGAGGATTCCAAAGGGGGGCAGTGAAGAGGAGGAACCTTCTGGAAGGCAGGACAGCAGTGCCAGAGCCAAGGGAAGGGGTTTCCATAGAGGAGGGGAGTTGAATGCTGCAAGGAGGCCGGTATGATGGGGTGACGGTGAAGTCACAGAGTGGCAGGACCAGGAGTTCCTGAGGCCCAGAGAGCTAGGCCACACTGCAGTGACCTGAGGAAAAGGAAGGGCCCGGAGGGTGTCTCAGCATTAGGCTTTGAGAGGCCTGCCACCAGCAAGTAACCCGAGTCCTGGTGAGAGGCAGTTCCCTTCCCTGTTTTCTTCCATTCCGCTTGGCACTGCGTGTCCGCTGTCTGACAGAGCCTCCATCTCAAGCAGGAGTGCCCATCCCCTCTCCACGCTGCCTAATCTTTCTGAGGAGCAGAGAGTAGGCCCCAGACCTGGAGGCTTCCAAAGGCCACAGCTAAATCTCGATGACACTGTTTTGTTTTCATTGCATCTTTTATGGTTATCTTCTACGTCTGTCAAATGATAGTGAATAGGCAATTTCCTTATAAGCTAATTTATTGAAGTAAAAATCTGAGTCCATTTAAGGAAGAAAGTTTGAATAAACAGCAGGCCACAGGTGGTATGTGGATAGGGCAAAAATTATCATAGTGCATGGCGGTGCAAAGAGGTGGCACAAATAAAGGTCCACAAAGCAGCGAGGCTGGAAAGGCCTGGTGGGGGCGGGTCCTGCAGCCACGGCCACAGGGCTGGCCGCTCCTCCCTGAGAGCCAGGGCCAAGGCCTCCTCAGTGCCCAGCCTGTGAGAGCTGAGCAGGAGGATGGCCTTTGCAAATCACCGGGCAGATCAACCAGCCCATTTCCGCTACTCAATCCATGTCACTTAAAATCTGAATTTTTACCACTATTGGGGTAAAAATTACCACTATTTGGGGTAGCTAACTTCAATAACAGAATAATGTTGCCAATATGAGGTGAAGTAACACAAACATCAATATTGTGGTCACTTGTCTTGGTTCTCTGATGCCAGAGATGCCTGTCCGGATGGCACCAGCCTGTGACCTGTTATAGGTTTGGTGAGTTTTCTTTCAAGACTCAAGCTGTCTGGGAATGAACCACAGAAAACAAACAGAAAACAAAAAGCGGTTGTTATGTCAAGTATATATGCATGAAAACCTGGTCCATGTCTCTCCCTGGGGTGGAGAAGGGAAGAGAGGGGACATTACCATTTGATCAAATAAAAAGACACACAGTCATGCCGCGCAGACACAATAGAATGAGGCGTAGGTCTGTCTTCTTTTTTCCTTCTTGACCCGCACAGAGGATAAAGCATACCGTGGAGGTAACTTGTGCTGTTACCAAGTCATCTGTGTTCAAATTAAGGATGAAAACTCTAATGTGCATGGGGCCTGGTATTGAACATTTTATGATGTTCTGAAGACAAGGTGTTTATCATTCATTTGGTCCCCCCTTTCCCCCCCAGAAGAATCTACTCTCTGGCTATGGCTCCGTGTCCCCTCTGCAGAGTCCCAGAGTCTCCAGCAGAGAAGAAAAGCCGATAAAACAACAGGTGGCCTGTGGAATTTGCCTCTGATGAAATAGTCTAGGAGGCAAGAATTAACTCACGATCTATATATATAAAAGGCTAAGTGACCATTCAACCATTCGACCAGCCAGTAGCAATGATGCACACTGATCACCAGGGGGGAGACGCTCAATGCAGGAGCTGCTCAGCTGTGGTCACTTAGCAGCTGTGGTTCTCGGGTGATGCACCCCAGAACCAGAGAGGGGGGAGCCAGATTCCTTGTGATTCCTCTCGCACTCCAGGACCCCTTGGGGGATGTCAGAAAGCCGGTTTCAGCCCCATACCCACAGGCCAGGCTGAGGGACCCCACCTGCTGGAGGGACCTCGCTCATTCTGCAGATACTCTTTGAGCTGCGGTGCCGGCCCAGGTGTGACCAGCCAGGGAGGGACCACAGGAGGCTGGCTCCAAAGCATGTCCAGCCTGTCTTGCCCAGTCCCACTTGGCCGGCCAGTACCTGAGACTGCCTGCCTTATTACCTGCACCAGAGGGACTAATTAATTTCCTTTCAATGTGCATGAATCCATGCACTGGGACACTAGTGTGACCATACTAAAGCTGGAATTTAATTGAATCCACATTATGGTCACTTTTCTTCCTTTCTTATTAGCCTTTTCTTTTGTCTGCTTTTTTCTCCTTCCTTCTTACTTTTAGCTTCAATTTGAGAGTGGTTTCTCTCAGCAATCTTAGAAATGTGAATACAGGATGACTGTACGGCTGCTGCCATGTTCCCTGAGGCTGGCCACCCAGAGCCGGCAGGGACCTGGCCTTTCTTACCCTGCAGAATCAAGAGCTCCAGCAGGGCTGGGCCAGGCCTGCACCAAGCCTGTATGTGCCGAGACTTACCAAACTGAACACTTTACACGTGTGCAGTTTATTGTGCGTTAATTATAGAACTGTACTTGGATAAGCATGTGTAAAAGCGGGGAGGGAGAGGAAAGGGAAGGGGAGAGGGAGGAAAGGGAGAGGAGGAGGAAGGAAAGAGAGGAAGAAACCCTGTTCCCTTTAGTTGGCTGAGCAGATTGGGGGTGGGGGGACTTGGACGGCCAACCCCTCCCTCTCCAATCTGACTTGGAACTGCTAAGATACCTTAGATCAGCGTTTCTCAACCTGTGGGTCGCGACCCCTTCAGGGGTCGAATGACCCTTTCACAGGGGTCACCTAAGACCATCGGAAAACACATATATAACTACATATTGTTTTTGTGATTAATCACTATGCTTTAATTATGTTCAATTTGTAACAATGAAATTGGGGGTCACCACAACATGGGGAACTGTATTAAAGTGTCGCGGCATTAGGAAGGTTGAGAACCACTGCCTTGGACATTAGGCCTAGACTTTAGAGTTTGACTGGATTTCATTCTAGTTCATTCATTCACTTATGTATGGGCAAATCGCTCTCTTTCTCCCCCCACCCTCCTCCTCTTCCGCTCTTCTCCCCACCCTGGCATCACCCCTCACACCAAGGTCTTCAGCAGGTCAGGAGTCTAACTCCCACTTGCACAGAGCACGGGCCCAGCCCCAGCTTTGTTCTTCAATGCTCACTGGCTCTGGAAGGAAACTGTCCTGTAAGATTTTCAGAACTTCCAGACTTTCCAGGAAGTTGGAGTCTGTAAATGAAGATGAAGAATTGCAATATAATGTGTACAATTACAGAAAACCCATCTTCTCTCCTAACTGCCCCGCTCTCTAGAGCCCTGTCTAGAGTGACCAGATGCCCACATCTTCCCACCATGTGTGAGTACCCTTGTTTCATGAATGAAGCAGGTGAAGCTTACAGAGGGTGGCAGTTTCGCTAGGTTGTGTTTGCTGAGGGTGGGCCAGCTCTGGATGCAGGAAGCTGGAGGCAGCCTCATGCTACCATGCACACATTTTGAGAGCCGGATCCTATAACCCCATAGACGTGGGGCCAGGAAGGTTTTGCTTAGAGAACAGGAGACTGGATGGAGGTGGCTTCCTGATGTTCTTGCACAGAAAATGGTGATGAGATTCTCTTCAAGAGATTCCCTTTGGAAGAGGTAGGTTTCAATGGGCACTTTGGAAATGACTGAGTCACTGTGACGAAATGCCGCTCCACCCTAGCGTCTGTGTCAGGGAGGCTGACATTCTTCTCTGCATGAGACGTCCTGTGACAGTCGCCCAGCATTCTGGACCCATTTGAAGTCCAAGTAAGCCAAGACAGCGATTCTGGAAAAGGTGAAGAATGCACTCAGGTACAGCTCAGCTCCATCTCCTACCAGCTGTGTGACCCTGGGCAAGTTAATTCACCTGGCTTTCCTCTTGTGTAATGTGAGGAGAACAATGCTGCCTTCCTGTCAGGGTTGCTGTAAACACGGAAAGAGACAATGGCCCTGCAATCATTAGCACAGTGTCCACCTCCCAGTCAGTGCACGTTGGTGGCAGCCTTTGAAGAATATTATAATATGCTGTATCCTGCTTAATGAATTCAGAAACCTCCTCTTCTTTTATGTTCATCACAACATCATAGATAGATGTCATTGCACCCATTTTACAGATGAGAAAATAGGTTATATAATTAGCCTCAGAGCTCATCTCAAGACCAGTGCTCATCTCACAATCTCACAACTCTTTTTTCCTTTGTTTCCGTTAAATCCAACCCCCACCGTTAGTCCCCTTCCCTTCCCCTCAGCAGCTCCCTTCTCACTCAGGATCAGTAGTGGTGAGACTTTCCATGCTGCCCCTGGCTCCCGGGATGGGTGGTTCTGCTGTCCCAGGACCAGGGCCTTTCATCTTTGCTCTTGTCCCAAGTGTTATTAACTCAATTAAAATGCATTCTGCTGGCCCTGGCTGGTGTGGCTCAGTTGGTTGGAGCATTGTCCCATACACCAAAAGGTTGTAAGTTCAATTCGTGCTCAGGGCACATTCCTAGGTTGCTGGTTCAATCCCCGGTTGGGGTGCATGTGGGAAAGGCAACTGATTGTTGTCTCTCTCTCTCTCTCTCTCTCTCTCTCTCTCCCTTCCTCCCTCCCTCCCTTTCCCCCCTTACTAAAATCAATAAGCATGTCCTTGGGTAAAGATTAAAAATAAATAAATAAGTAAATAAATAAAAAAATGCATTCTGCTGTTCCAAGGTGTAAATGTGTTGCCATAGCTGGTGACTGTCTATGGAAAGATGCATTTGGAGTAAAAATAGCCTTACAAGTGGCTGAAAAACCTTACAGCCAAGCAGAAGACTAGCTTTAGTCATTAGAGGTGGTTTTGCAGAGAAAATCGTGGCGACTACTCCTGTTATTGGTGCGAGTGGAGCTCTTGGGATGACTCGAGGAAAAGAATTTCTTTCGGCTCCAGTGGGAGGATGGGGTTTTGTGGAAAGCTTTACTGATGATGTGAAGTTAAGGGGTTCACCTCGGAGTTTTCATCTCTGTCTGTGGAAGAAGTCCAATCTCGTCTTCAGCAGGCCCAGAATAAAGGCCACTGCCCATAGTTTCGGCTCTATATTTGAAGTCCAGCCCAGTCCAGCATCCTGCCTGTGGAGGCTGAGTCTGCATGGCCATCAATGTGACTGCTTAAGGCCACATGACCATATATGGAGAGAGAACATGCAAGTGAATGAGCAAGTGCAGGCCATGGTTAAGAGAGAGCAAGGGCGAGCAAGCAAGAGAGCAGGAACTCTGTGTCTGGGGATTTTAACTTCCCAAGATTTTGCACAATTCTGATGGGGTCCACCCCCAGCCAATCCATTGTTCCCTAAGGTAGACTGACAGGCAAGCACCTCCCCTGCATCACTCCAACTTCACTGTGCATGCACCCATCTCCCCCTTTGCTGGACCCCTGTCCCCAGTGATCTGCAGGGAATGGACAGGTGGTTCCTTGGGGAGCGTGAAGCTGTAGCTTCCTGGTGAAGCTGCCCAGATGACCATGCTTATAAAGTCTGGCCTCTCCTTTGCTTTCTTCCCTTCATTAATACTAACTAGCTAATCATGATGATAACACTTCATCCCCCGTTAACACTACACTGGCACCAAGGAAGTGGAAGTCCAATGATGAAGCTCACAGAGAAGGGGAGGGGCGGCTTAGTGTTCTGCCAACAGGAAAACTACCGTATTTGCCGGCGTATAAGACGATTTTTTGGCCCTGAAAAATATGCCTCCAAGTGGGGGGTCGTCTTATACACCAGGTACACTTCAGATAGACTGCCCATAGTGCTTGCCCCGTGCCATAGTGGCCTCCCGATGCCCGCCCACTTCATTCCACATACCGTTCAGGCATCAGCAGCGCTGCTGGGTGTATGCTCGGCTGTTATGCGATTTT
>NW_006286242.1:574489-582773 GCF_000327345.1 Myotis davidii
ATCTTACTTCTATCATTGACAGTCCCTCTAGGTTGTGGGCTGCTTGCCTGTGTTCCTGAGAAGCATCTATGGTACCAGTCTATAGAGTGTGTTTTCTTTAGTGAATTACCGGTATGTTTACCGGTAATAAACTTGCACTGTTTTATGTATATGTTTGATTACATACAGCCTTGTGACAGTTTTCCTGCATGTCATAAGCATTTGAATATAAATTAAAATGTTAAAATCAAATCTGATATTGTTTTACCTTTTATTTGGTGTGTGGAAGGTGTGCGGAAGAGGGGGTAGTCTTATACGGCGAGTATATAACAAACTCTGTATTTTGAGTGGAAATGTTAGGGGGTCGTCTTATACGCCCAGTCGTCTTATACGCCGGCAAATACGGGATGCTGAATTACAGGAGGGGGTTCAGCCTGCTTCAGTTATTGCATCAGGATCCAAAACTCCCAGATCGAAAAGAATGTCAAACACACTCACCATTCCAGTAGGCCCTTCGCTTGCTTCCTGCAGCAGAAGAAAAGTGGTCAGTGAAGTTCGGAGCTGTCTGTCACCCTAACCCCTTCCTGTCTGTCCCAGGCCATCTTGATACTCTTCTGCCTGCACCTTCAAGGCCTGGCTGTGGCCAGAGGTGATTGAGTTAAACCATGCTCAACAAGAGCTTTGCTGATGTCTTAGAATTTCTGGGATGACCTAATTCCCTGTGTCTGTTTTTCACAACTTTTCTTTCCCCTCCCCCTCTTGTTTATAAGAGCAAGTTGCTGGACTGAGATCAAGCAGCTTGTGGTGCCAAGAAACCAGAGGCCGCAGAGACTCCAAGTGCAATGGAGAAAGGCTTCCTGGCGCCAGCACCACCCTCTGCAGGCACCCCGCCCAGCCAGTACTCAGGGTGCATGGCAACCACTGCCTGGGGGGCATCCGCAGCCTGGCCTGAGCTCTAGTGAGGGCCTCACTTTTATCTTAGGTGAGGCAGAAGGCTGGGGTGCAGGTGGCTGTTGCTGGTGCTCTATAGAATCAGGAGAAAGTGTCCAGAATAATACTGGCCAGAACACTACTTCTTGCCTGTTCTTCACTCTTTCAAGCACTTTCCTGTTTTGATTCCTACCACAGCCCTACCCTGGAAATGCAGGCCTCCTATGCATTCTTATTCTCCTGAAGCTTGATTAGGTATTGGGTGTCCTTGCATTTGCCTCTAATGGATGCTTACGGCCTCAAGTGTCCACTCTCATCACCGAGCCTCCAGGGTTCCTGTGAGCTAGGCAGGGCAGCATTGCCACCCCCACCCTGGATGGGAAGGGAGGATGACATAGATCTATAAGAGACTTGACCAAGATCATTGAGGTAATAAGTGGAAAAACTCCAATAGAAAAGAGTTTTTCTGACTTAAGTCTTAAGGAAGTCTTCCTTCTTAAGGAAGGTACATGTAAATGAAAATGCTTAAATTTTATTTGTTCTTCTGGTCATTTCTTTCAGTGGTGGGATTGTATGAAAGAACCCTATGGATTTCCGTGCCCCTTGCATTCCTTAAAGTGAGGCCCCATGTTGTTGATTCTAGGTGCTTGCCATCATCTCATCATCCTCACCATTGCCATCATTCCCCACCTCTTTTGACCAATGTGGACAAATAGGCATAGAACCTTAAGTGACTTGCCCAAGTCCACACAGAGGAAGGTGGGAGTGTTGGGTTCAAACCCAGGAACTCAGGTTCCTTGTCTTTACTTTTAATCACTTTGCTCTCTTCACCTTTTTCCAGGCAGCCCTCACGTCTCCTCTGTCGCAGGGGAGGGGAACGGAATAGAAGGTACAGAGAGGAACACAAAGACGACTATCAGGGATTACGCCACTTACAGCTGCAGCTGGGGTGGAAGCCGAAAATTCCCAGACTGATTTTCAGGAAGTCTCATCCAGGCATTTAGAATGAAACACAGGAATAAATCCCCTTGATCTGCCTCTAGAATTTTTCTAGTGAACCCAATCCGATTGGGTGAGTAGGGCGGGGCCCCAAGGCTGAGTTTCTAACCAGCACCCAGGGGACTCGGATGTTTCCAGTCTGAGGGCTGCACTGGGAGCAGCAGGCCCATGACCACAGGTCTCCAGACTAGATTCCTGGGGTTTCCGGAAGATACCGCATGAGCTTGCCTGGGGGTGGGAGGGGAGGATTTTGAGCAAGATTTCCCTTGAGAAAAGGGGTTTCATGCTTTGAAAAAACGCTTGAAAACCACAGCTCTAAAATATAATATCCCATACATTTGCTAGAATGTGTGGCAAGAAATTTCTGTCCCAAAGATCATTTTTTTATATACTTTGCTGACTCAAGGGAATCAGCAGCCATATTTGGATAGCTGGCCTCACAGTGACCTCCCTGCAACCTAATGGAAAATGTTGAAGGTACTCTACTTAGAAATAATTATATTTACATAGCCTCTGTTCTTTTTCTCTCTCTCTCTCTCTCTCTCTCTCTCTCTCTCTCTCTCTCTCATAGATGCTTGCAGGCAAAAAGAATACTTGTTTCTGGAATTCATCAGCTCCAGCTGTTTACTTCCATTTGAGGCCAGATTTTTCCCCTGTGGTTACGTTTCCTATGGGAGAGAGGGGGAAGGAAGGCTTCTAACATGCAATTATCAGAAATTGTTACCATCTCTGAAAAATCAGTCTATCTGTCCCAAAGTTTTGAGAACTCACCATCAGACCAGAGGAAAAGAGAGGTTAGAGTATGGAGCTGGGAAAGCATTAATATAATTCAGTGCTTTCTAGCATCTCCAATTGTGTTCTATAAGGAAAAAAATTTTGTGATAGAATAAGGTGGGAAAATGCTAGGCCAAACAAATTTCTCTGCTTTAGGATTACTTAGAGTCCTTTATAAGCTAACATAGTTATAAAGCTCCAGGAGGTAATAAGAATCTGCAGTGTTGCCCCAATTTCCTTGGTCACAGAGCCCATTTTTTCTAGAATATCCCAAGTAACACCAGAAGTCTATGGAACCCAACTGCTGGGACCAGCTGATGGATTCCTAGCTCTAGAACATCCAGTGAAACACTTAAAACTGAGAGGACATCTTCCCTGGGGTCTTGTTCTCAAAGCAATCAGACACCTATCCCTTCCACCTCTGGAGTGACAGTTCCAGGAAGCTCCTGCCCAGCCCCTGTGCAGCCCTGGGAGTGTGTGGCAGAGGCCAAGCGATGCTCAGGTAAGGCTGGGCTGGGGTTCTTTCCCCTTTGTTCCTCTTGGGTGGCTCCAGAGAGCCGTCTATACATGTGGGTCAGACTGGATGTGGGGGGTCATAGAAAGACCATGTGAAAACAAGGAGTAGATGCCCAAGCCGGTGGGTGTGCACAACTCCCAGGAGACCAGGGTGCATGGGAGTTAGGATCTTGGAGAAAGCAAGGGAGTAAAGAGTGTTTTGGGAAGGGCAGCTGGGGGCAGGGCAGCAGGGGATCAGGATGTGACTAAGAATTCACTCAGCCTGAAGTAGGCAGGGCCTTGCTTTATATGGAGTCCCCTTCAGCTGCCCCTGAGTCTCAGTTTACTAATTCCTTAGACAAGGTAGTTTCATGATTCTGAGGACTTTCCTGAGTCTAGCAGTGACAACTCCCAGCACAGCATGTCCCCAAGTGTGATGATGGTACATTCAAGGCAACCTAGGTAACCTTGGTGATACACAGACAAACATTTTTTTTAAATATATTTTATTGATTTTTTTACAGAGAGGAAGGGAAAGAAATAGAGAGTTAGAAACATCAATGAGAGAGAAACATCGATCAGTTGCCTCCTGCACATCTCCTACTGGGGATGTGCCCGCAACCCAGGCACATGCCCCTGACCGGAGCCTTGACCAGAATCGAACCTGGGACCTTTCAGTCCGCAGGCCGACGCTCTATCCACTGAGCCAAACCGGTTTCGGTAAGACAAACATTTTTTTATTTTCATAGTTATGTTTTTGTTTTAACATTTATTTGAAAAAAAGTGAACTAAAACTTCCAGCCTATTCTTTCCCAGATGTTCTTGCTTCAGTGAGGTTGAATCAGGTGGCCCCAGGGGCTGCAGCACGTGCTCAGCTCCGGAATCCTACATAATAAAAGGCTAATATGCAAATTGTCCCCAAGGGTGAGAGTTCGACCGACCAGATGTTAGACATGTGCTAACCACCAGGGAGGCTCCGGCTGGCAGCCAGAAGCTGCTAGGGACCCTATCCGTGCAGAAAATTTTGTGCACTAGGCCTCTAGTTTTACATAAATGGGAGCAGAAATGACAAAATTGTGAGCAGGCAAAGGCTGACTGCAGTTATAGACACCCAGGACAAATTCAGAATTTCCTCGAGGAAAGACTCTCCTGACTGCATAGGGGAGCTGGTCCCCGGGCTGGAAGGTAGCTGTGGGTGACAGGCTCAGCATCAATCCAGTCCCCAGGTCCCCTCCAGCCAGCAGCCAGGGAGAGGGATGAGCAGCACAGACACTCAGCTGGTTTTCAGAGCAGCAGCAACAAACACGTGCTCCCTGGACAGGGACTTCGCTCTGCTCACTGAGTCTGGAACCCAGTTTCCAAGTCCAGAACTGTGTCTCTCCTGATTGTCCTTAGAAGTGACAGATGCCTGAGGACAGGTAAGAAAGCCTGGGGATGAAAAGAAAATGCCACAATAGGGGCAGTTTCCTGTCTGTCCAGCTGCCTTACCATCTGGCTTCTGTCCCTTTAGATTCCAAAGCCTGGGTTTAATTCACTGGATGAGATGATCTTAATTAGTACTGCTTCCAAGCACACCTGGTAAGCTGTGTTTAAACTAACATGTAGGAGAGCTCCTTCAGGTAACGCAAATAGGTCTCCAATTGGTCCTTTGTGCTGCAGTTTAACGTGACAGGACTGCATATGCAAATCCTGTCAGGCTTAAATAATGTAAAACTTTCTATTTTCTGACTATGGCTCCAACCTGGTTTAGGCACGAGAGCTCTGCATCTATCACTCTCCTACAGGGAATAATTAGTCATTGGGATTTGCTGTCATTATGTGTCAGCACTATTCTAAGAAATTGACTCATTTAACCCTGTGAGCCAGGACGTCTATTATTCCCATCTCACAGGTGAGGAGAGTAAGGCACCGAGAGGCTGAGTAACACCCCAGGTCACAGGGCCAGCAAGTGGTAGAACTAGGCTTTCAAACACTGAGTCACCTCCCATGACTCCCCCATATCCTGTCTGGTCACATGCTTAACAACACAAAACAAAACGCAAACACCAGATATGTGTATTTCCACAGTCAATAATTTTCAGTGTGGTTTTAGGTGACCAAAAGGTTTCCTCTAACATGGGAAACTAAAAATCTAGAGAAATCTCCAGGTGACTAGTTTCTAGAAACAGACTGCATGACTGAGGAAACACCCCCAGGAACATAGCCATGACTGCCAAGCTGCCAGTGGGGAGAGGCTCATGAGAGACTGGAGGGCTGGTGGGAGGTTGAGAGCCCCTCTGGAACCTTTGTCCTAGGGTTTCAAGTGGGAGAGAGAGGAGGTTCAGCCCTCCCATGGGAGCACCCAGGGACTGAGGGGAAGCAGTGTGACCTGCTGCTTGTGGGCTCCGGTGCATAACAGGGACCTGCTCTGTTCAGAATTGCAAATGCTGTGCTGACCTGTCCTTTAAGCCTGGAATCCAAGCCAGCCCTGGGGCCTGAGCATTGGCGTCTGGTTGGCAGCAGTGCAAGTGTGTTTGGGTCAGCGAGCAGCTTCCTGCCCACGCTGGCTGTGCATACAGCACTTGGCCATGGGCCATCGGTGCTGCTCATGGCCTAGAAAAAGCCCTATGGAGAAGACAAAGTGGGCTGGGGACCTGTTTCCTCAGGCCACAGGAGCTGGAAAAGGCCAAGCAGACCAACATATGCAGCCTTGAACAAGAGACTTTGTAGACCAGTGGTTCTCAACCTTCCTAATGCCGCGACCCTTTAATACAGTTCCCCATATGGTTGGTGACCCCCAACCATAAAATCATTTTTGTTGCTACTTCATAACTGCAATTTTGCTACTGTTATGAATCATAATGTAAATATCTGATATGCAGGATGTATTTTCATGTTACAAATTAAACATAATTAAAGCATTAAAACAATATGTAATTATATATGTGTTTTCTGATGGCCTTAGGCGACCCCTGTGAAAGGGTCGTTCAACCCCCAAAGGGGTCGCGACCCACAGGTTGAGAACCGCTGTTCTAGACTTTGGAGTCTAACCTTGCCCTCAGGCTCAGCCCCACCTCTTCTGGCCATGCCCAATCCCCTGGGAGTGGTTCTCCAAATATAGTTCCTAAACTGGTGAGTTTAACTTCCTGTCTCCTGCCAGTATCTCACCTCTAAACTTGGGCTGCTTACATACAACTGCCCACCTGAAATCCTCACTTGGACATTTAATGGGTGTTTCCAACTTCACCCCCGTACCTACCCTCTGAGGGTGATGCAACCCCATCCACCAAGGCGCTAAGCCCAACCAACACCCTTGATGTTATTCCTGATTTCTTTTTGTCACACCTGACATCAAGGTGGTTTACTGAAAACATGCTAGTGTCCAACTCAAGACCCTTGCCTCCTGCCTGCATTGTTGCTGTGGCCCTGCCTTGTTCCCTGCTCTGCAGAGAGTCCCTGAGGCCACAGAGGGAGTCCCTGAGGCCCTCACCATGTGAGTCCTGTCACTCATGGCCTTCCTCTGTTGAAAGCAGAAGGCCATGACCTGGCTCTGCCCCTCAGCCTATGTCCTCAGGCTCCCCTCACTCCCTCCAGTCGCTGAGGCCCCTTGGTGGTCCTCAGGGGCCTTGCTCTCCACACACCATGTACTTCCTGGACAGCCAACTGGCTTCTTCACCTCCACATTCATGTTCTGATTGCCTCCTTCTCAACAAGGCCTCCATGGGCCACTCTATCTATAATGACACATCTCCCCTCTTTCCTGATTTCTTTTCTCTATAACAGTTTCTCCTTCTACACCACACAGAATCCATATTTCTGTTCATTGCCTGCACTCCTCACGGTCACTGCTGTATCAGGCACTGAACCACCAACACCTGGTAGGTGCTGGAAGCCCTGCTGTCCCCAATGGGATCAGGAAGAAAAGCGCTCTTCAGAGGGATGGCTGTTGTTCAGATTTAGAACTCGTAAACTGAAGCCCTTCAGATACCTGGCTCCGGGTATTCCCCAAGTCCACAAGTAGACACAGCTGTAGCTGCCACAGCTTTCCATAGCTCAGCTGGAAGGGGCAGGAGGAGAATAGTGCGTTGGGAACTCTGAGCTGTGACACAGGGACTTTTGTCTCTATGTCAGTAGGGCCTTAGGGAAGCGGATGACCAGGAGCAGCCCTGAGACCAGAGAGGGCAGTAGTGCCCCTCCCTGCGGGCACACTCGGGATTTCCAGTGCTCTCTCCATGGATCCCCTTTCTTTGGAACCTGGGCCCTTCCCCAGGCTAACTCACTGTCCCTGTGCTCTCTGTAGGCACTGCAGCAGGAGTTGGGGACTGGGGACCCGGAAGGAGCAACCACAGTTGGTGGAAGTGCCCTGGTGGACTCTGGCCCTGTCCTGGGCCTAAGGCCACGCTGTCTTCATTTTTGGAATGGTTTGTCTGTGAACTTGTCCCGGGGACCGCTGCACCCTGCCACCACCCCTCTCTCCTGGTCTCACACAGCCATGTTTGGCCTTCCCTCACTGTGAATTGTGGCTGGTCTGTTTGCAGTTTCTCATTTAATTGTGTTTTCACTCTCCTGGGGGGTGGAGGGATGTCAGGCAATAGGGGTGGTTTGGTAGTTTGTCAGGCACAGGCTGGCAGGTGGCAGGTGAGAAACACTGCCTTACAGAGCCCAGGGCAGGTGGAATGTTCTGGTGTATGTGTCTCCCCATCAGACTGTGGGGGAAGGGGGTATTCCTCAGCCCAGCCTGCACCCTCTCCAATCTGGAACTCCTTGAAGGGTGTCCTACTGCCGGTTTACAGGGATTGGGCCTAAACTGGCAGTCAGACATCCCTCTCACAATCCGGGACTGCTGGCTCCTAACCACTCGCCTGTCTGCCTGCCTGCCAGATTGCCCCTAACCAGTTCTTCCTGCCAGCCTGCCCTTAACCACTTCTTCCTGCCCCTAACCCAGTGGTTCTCTACCTTCTGGCCCTTTAAATACAGTTCCTCATGTTGTGACCCAACCATGAAATTATTTTTGTTGCTACTTTATAACTGTAATGTTGCTACTGTTATGAATCATAATGTAAATATCTGATATGCAGGATGGTCTTAGATGACCCCTGTGAAAGGGTCGTTCGACCGCCAAAGGGGT
>NW_006286242.1:587348-599606 GCF_000327345.1 Myotis davidii
CCTGCTTGCCCCTTCCCTCCCCACTGGCCCCCTGCTGGACTGCTCACTCCAAATTATCCCCTTGCTGTCCTGATCACCTCCAACTGACCCCCACTGACAGCCTGCTTGCCCCCAACTGGCCCCCCTGCTGGTCTGCTTACCCTCACCAGCCTGATCACCCACAAATTCCCTCCCCTCTTGGGCTCTAACCGCCTCTACCTCGGCCCCGCCACCATGGCTTTGTCCAGAAGAATGTTTGGAAGGTCTCCTGGAAGGTCTCCCAGTCTAATTTATTAGTATAGATAGAGGCTTGGTACACAGATGGGGCCCAGCTGGTTTGCACTGAAGGGTGTCCCAGATCAGGGTGGGGGTTCCCTTGGGGCATGGAGTGGCCTGGCAAGGGGCCTGTGGTGGTTTGCAGGCAGCCACAATGCCATGGGGTGAGGGTCCGCGTTGGGGATGCATGGCTAGCCTGGGTGAGGGGCTGATGGCTGTTTGCAGGCTGGCCACAGCCCCTTATGGGTGGGGTTATCCACTGGGGACTGAGGTACCTGGCCAGCCTGGGTGAGGGGCTGATGACTGTTTGCAGGCTGGCCACGGCCCCCAGCAACCCAAGCTCCCAGCCCCTCCTTTTTTTCTTTTTTCTTTTCAGGGCCTCCTTGAGTGGAGGCCACAGAGGCTGGAAGCAGGTATCTGGGATTTATTTATCTTCTATAATTGAAACTTTGTAGCCTTGAGTGGAGGCCAGGGTGGGCCAGGGTGGGCCAGGGGAGGTGGGAGGCTTGGCTTCCTCCATCGCTGGGGGCAAGCCAAGGCTCCTGTTCGCTCCAGCTCCACAACCACACCATCTTGGTTGGGTTAATTTGCATACTTGCTCCTGATTGGCTTGTGAGCATGCCTTGTGGGGTGGCTTGTGGGCATCATGAAGGGGCAGCTAATTTGCATGTTTCTCTTTTATTATATGGGATTATTAATAACGAACTACAACATTCACTAATGACTGATTACTATAATCATGTTGCATTCATTTCTCTTACATGCCTTACATGCAGGCGCACCATTTCTCTCCACTAATATTAGCAGTGAATATTTTAGCAGCCAATTGCCACGTCATTAGTCTTGAACTGTGTTAGCCTTTGAGTTTGACATGCTTGGTCCACACATTTCTAGCATGAGCTAAGCCTCTGTGGGTGCATGAGCGGAAACTATTGGTGCCCCAAACTTTGATTTGTAGTTGGTTTCTTGAAATCTACCAGCCCCCTTAGAGAGAAGGCAGCTGTGTCAGCTACAAAGACATTCGAGAACTTCTCCACCCTCCCTGGGTAACCCATTGGACAAACACTGGAGGCCAGAAAAACAATGAAGCCAGCTGTCCCGAATGAGAATTAAATGGCTGCAAGCAGATCATAAAGAAAAAAAACTTGGAAACAGACGAAGCAGCATCGTCTCATACCTGTGCCCCTTGCTCACCTAAGGGAGCATGATGAAAATGACCAGGTTAGCCAGACTGACACTCCACTCTAACAGGGATCCTGATTGCACCTTCTTACTCCCATGGAAACACCTCCCCCTTCTCAGCTCACTCCCAACTCTCCCTTTTCCTGGTGACTTGCAGCTCTGAGGGGAATAAAATTCTGAGACTTGAAGCCTCGGACACTAGTGTCCTTGGTGCCTTTGCAGGGGATAAAACTGTGACTTCATGGTGTTGTGTAAACCAGGTCAGCCCCTCAACCTCCATCCCAGCCCCTCCTGTCCTTTCAGGCTTTTTTCCTCACACTCCCCAGGCTTTTTCTCCCAAAGGGAGCCCAACACCCCAGGAGAGCTGTCCCCAGCTTGAAATCCCAGAGACCCTGACGCCCCCCTGATGGCTCTGCTCTGCTTTGCATGACAGCTGCTTAGTTTGTGCATCACGGGAAACTCAGCCACACTGAGTCCGGAAGTTGGAAAGAATGTTGGTCTTCACTGGGATTTAACATGACAGGTTTCTGGCTCTGAACTTGGAGATTAACCCTTCGTTTCTAAGGGGGGAAAACCCTTCAGGTCTCTGAAGTAGCAGTTTAGTGGGAAAATGTGCAGCTTTGAAAGCATCACGCAGTCCGATGTGCATGTCCCCTCTTTCCGGGGCTGCATATTTTCTGTGTCTGATAATATGTTTGCTACACCTCCTCTCTGCCAGGGACACATACAGTCAATTGTCGGCTCCAACCATGTAATCTCTTAACCATAAGGCTCCACATCTGTTGGCCAGTTGCTGCATGGTTGGGTCATTAATGTGGCTTCTAATTTTACTCTTTGAATTTAACATGAAAAGTTTTAATGAGTATATGTAATTCATACTTTCCAGCTTCAGAGAGTCCTGAAAGAGAAACTTATGCTTTTATAATCCACATCTCTGAAGTAGACGGTTTTATTTTTAAATCCCATTTCTTCCCCCATCCCCCTTACACAAATGCATTATAAAATAGACCAATGGGATGTTATCTCCCTTCCCTAAAAATGCATCCAAATATTTGTCTAGGTTTGGGTGAAGAGCCCCCTTCAACATCATGCTCCTACGGTGTGTCAGATGTGCTCATTGTTCATTTCAAGATCAGACTCATGTTGTGAGTCTCCATTCATTCATCTATAAAAACAAATTGAAAACTGGCATAGAAAAGACGACCCATGAGTCATCTTGAAGGAATTCAAGCTTTAAAACTTGCTTTTGCTCTGATGCCTGTTTTTACTGAAAGAAGCTGGATTTAGTAATGGTTTGTTCCTGCCAACTTAGTTCACTTTTCCCATTTCCCCCTTCTCTGGGACTGCACTCCATCTTCAGTGTGGAAAGTGACTGCATTTGATTAAATGCAATTTTGGGTTGACCTTTTTTCAGAGACTTGCTTCCATTAATACATTGGGGGTATTTTTTAGGAACAAACTCTAACAGACTAGAGCAAAAATGTTCAATCCAATAACATTTGCGTCTGAGAAAGCATAGCTTTCATAATCATGCACTATAGCTGTGTTTATCATTAACCAACTCCCCGAAAATTTCAAAAGCACGCCCCATCTGAGCATCCACTTCCTGTTTGGGTCTTCTAGATTGAAAGCTTGGTTGAGTGTTTAAAGCAAAAGCCCAGAAGTAACCCCAGGTGTGGCTTATTAACTCCTACTGGAAGTTCTGATGATGTTCTGCAGACCATGTCCCTTTCTGCTGAGTGCATTTCACATGGCTCTGCCCACGAGAATGGGACAGTGACGCCCATAATGGATGGCTAGAGTTAAGTTAACTCCTTTTATTGTTGCTCCTTTTATTGAACTCAGTTCTCTCAAGTTCACACAAGTTCCGAAGCAGGACCTCAACACAGCATTTTGTGTGAAGAGCCACATCTCAAATGCATGATATTGTGTCAAATATGGGAAGCTGATGAACTTGACCCAAGTCAAGATCAGGTTCCTCCATTCCCATTCCTCAATAGAAATGTATTAACTGTTTTACTGGACACTTTCTAAGCCATAGGCAGAGCAGTGAAGCAGAACCAAAGCACTGCTTTCTTGGCACTTATAGTCCAGCATAGACAAATAACGATTTGACTATGGCCGTGCAATTTTTCTACCAAAGAACAGAATAAACTTTTCTAGAATCTTTTGGAGATTTGGGGAATTACTACTTTTTAAGAATTCTTGAGAAAATTTGCCTATTAAACATATTTTAAGAGCTGGGGGCCAGTGAAGGGATGATAGTTCCTAGGGTGGGTTGAATGGTAATGGTAATGGGAAGGAATCAAGGGAGCATCCAGGCCAATAATTGTTTTTGAGGTGGAGACGCTGAGGCTTTTGAAGTATCCACCTTATATAAAAACTGCTGTTTGAAATTGTAACCCTGATAGTATGGCTTCTGTCTTAAATAATAAGGAAAATAAGACTACTCCCATTCCAGAGAGGCCGTAAACTATACCCCAGACAGAGCTGTCAGTGCTGACGCCCAGACAGTTGCCAGGCCTTGAGATATGGTCTCATGGCCCCTTCCAAGCATGCAGGTCTTCTTTCTCAGAAGGCCTGGAAGTCTCATTCCAAATTTGGGAGACAAAGGACTGGAAAAAGTATAAATAAAGAGAGTTTCCTACATATTGGGGGCCCAGAATTTGAAAGGCACATTTTTCTCTGGGACTGCACAGAATTTAATAATAAAATGTAACTCCTGTAGTCGGCACTGCAGTTCAGCCTTTGCTTTGGCAGGGTGCTGTAACTGTAGTCACTGGCCAGCTTAATAAAGGCTCCTAAATCTTGATCTGAGTCCCTGGTGGTCATCTCCGTGGGTCGCCCCATTACAGTTTTCAGTAATGGTGTGCATGAGGGTGTGACCACTACCAACTCCCAGTGTAATATTCTCTAAAGAGGATCAAGGAGAGAAGACAGAGATGGTGACAGAGATGGGGAAGGAGAAATGGATTCGAAGGAGAGGTGAGGAAAGAGGGAGGAGGAGCAAGTGGGGAGAGAAGAGGGAAATAAGATGCTTGGAAGGAGCTGGACCCTGGAATCAAATCCTCCTGCCCTCTTCCATCAATGGGCAGAGCCTTGCTTCTCTGTGGTGAGTTTCAAGGTGACTTCAGTTACTTCAGTCTTTCCCTTCCTAAGCTCTTCCTTTGTCCCTGCCTTGTAACAGGTAGGTATTTTCAGGAAGTGTCTGGGTCTGAAGGAGCATAAGGACAGGGGTTGTTATTGTAAATGAAAATCAATTTTAGACTGTGATAAAGAATAATAAACATTTATTTGAGCAAAAGGAGCTATAACCTAGAGACACAGATTCAGGTAGCAACTTACACTATTTCACTGAGACAAAGGGGAGGCCAAATTTTATAGCAAATGTTCCTGTCCTGGTTCTCAATTAGGTCAGTTTTATGTAAATGAAGTATCCAAATTGTGCAGTTCTGATTGGACAGGGCAGGTCTCAGTCCTTTAGTAGAAAAAAGGAAATCAGGGCTTCCCTGCAGTGTTTGACTCCGATGAAATAAACAAGGCAGGCATAGTGTGAAAAGAGAGTTCAGTCTGAGGTTCTTCTTGGAGTACAGAGTCCACAAATGACCACTAACTTCTTATTATTTATAAAATTTTACCTTGGGATCCATCTCAGCAGATAAATTTTTTCTTGGGCTCATATCAAAGGAATCGTTGGTCTCAGGTTCACATTATTGTGGACGAACGAAAGGGGACACATGCTAAGCTGGCTAATTCAGGGAAGGTCTGCATGGCAGCCTCACAAACTCAGAGACCTAAAGTAACCACAAATGGTCTGACATTAAAACTTTTAAAATAAAAAAGCAGTTTGTAGTGGGTAGTCATGTGGTAGGCCAGTTACCGAGCCTATTGTCTTTTTGCATCTAGATAACCTACCTGTGGAAGGTCAGGGTATCATGGAACTTCCCTTTTTCTTGACCCCTCAGGGCACAACCAAAGTGCCAGGGCACCAGAGCGGAGACCACAAATTCCCTCATTGTTATTGTTATCCTATTCACTATCCTGCACCCTCTTATGTAAAAGAAGCATGTGTCTATCATTTTACTTTTTATCCAATCCCAGAGGTTTCTTCACTTTGCTTTCTCCCACCTCCCTAATCTATCACCAGTGGATTTCATGTAACCCACCTACGTCTCCTCCTTCAATGGTAATGTATAAAAATAGGTGAAAAACCACCATTCTCCAGAGCATTATCTTAATTTGTTGAGATTCTGCTTCCCGGAATTTGTCGACAATTTGGCTCAAACAAACTCACAAAAATTCTTTACAGGTTTGAATGTTTCTTACGTTAACATTATAGTGCATGTTTCAATGGAGTACAAACAAATATCTGGGAGATTGTGTAAAACTAAGCAGCACGTCACTCTGGTGCCCTATCTGCTAATTTAAAAGGCTGCATCCTTGGAATATTTGCATTTTGAATTGAACCTATATTGATGCCCCTGTGGTCAGCCTCTGGTACCTCCTCTGGAGTGAGGAGCCGAGCTGAACTGAGGATGTTCACTGTGCTATCGGGGCACTCATTGCTCCTCCACAGCATCTCCCTTTGAGATTACAGCAGAAAGCTTGCAGGAGTCTTTGCAAACCACCTCTCACTTCTTCTTCTCTGCAACCGCCTCTGGGCAAAGTGTAAGCCTGACATAATGTGATTTATAAGACACTAGAGCAGTGATGGCAAACCTATGACACACGTGTCAGAGGTGACACGTGAACTCATTTTTTTGGTTGATTTTTCTTTTTTAAATGGCATTTAAATATATAAAATAAATATCAAAAATACAAGTCTTTGTTTTACTATGGTTGCAAATATCAAAAAATTTCTATATGTGACACAGCACTAGAGTTAAGTTAGGGTTTTTCAAAGTGTTGACGCGCCAAGTTCAAAAGGTTCGCCACCACTGCACTGAAGGCCTAGTGCACAAAATTTGTGCACTGGGGGGAGGGGGGTCCCTCAGCCCAGCCTGCACCCTCTCACAGTCCAGGACCCCTTGGGGGATGTCCGACTGCCAGGGAGCAGGCCTAAGCCGGCAGTTGGACATCTCTCTCGCAGTCTGAGACCTTTTGCTCCTTACCGCCCTCCTGTTCACTGCTGCAGAAGTGGGAGTGGCTCCTGCCACCACTGTTTTGCTCACTAGCTGTGAGCCCAACTTCTGGCTGAGTGGTGCTCCCCCTGTGGGAGTGCACTGACCACCAGGTGGCAGCTCCTGCAGTGAGCGCCTGCCCATTGGTGGTCAGTGTGCATCATAGCGACTGGTCATTCTGGTCATTCTGCCGTAATGGTCGCTTAGGCTTTTATCATATAGATTTGGTCTTCAGCTATAGTTCCAGACTAACAATTCCCCAAACCCTTTTAATTTCCTAAGTGTTGAGAGTGAAAAAAGAGAAGTGTCTCTTGTTATGTTAATGAGGTGACTTTTGGAAAGCACCTAAGGATGGGGCTGATTGCCAATGGAGCCAACCCTTGATAATGGGGTTGAAACTTTCAGCCTCATCCCTTGAACTCTGGGGAGGAGAGGGGCTGGAGTGTGAAACAACACCGATGGTCAGTGACTTAATCAATCATGACTATGTAATGAAATGCCCATGGAAACCAGGAGGACAACGCATTGGCCTTTTTTTCCCCTGAGATCTTCCAGTTTAGGGAAGCAGAACATTTCCATATGCCACTGTGCTGGCTCCCAAACTCCTCGAGGACAGAAGCTCCTTCCTTGGGGATGTGGTTCCATGTGTCTCTTCATCTGGCTGTTAATCCATATTCTTCAGTGTCCTTTGTAAGAAGTCTAACAAGCAATATGTGTCTCTGAATTCTGCAGGCCATTCTAGCAATTTAATTGGACCCACGAGGGGTTTGGGGAACCTCTGATTTATAGCCACTTGGTCAGCTGACGACCTGGAATTGCAATTGGCATTCTGAGATGGGGGGGTCATTGGAACTTTGGTCTATAGCCAGTAGGTCAGAAGCACAGCGAAGAGCCTGGGCTTGCATCTGGCCTCTGAAATGTGTGTATGTGTTGGGGAAGGGGGCAGTCTTGAGGACTGAGCTCTTTGCCTGTGGGATCTGGTGCTGTCTCCAAGTAGAGTGTTAGAACTGACCTGAATTGTAGGACACCTGGCTGATGTCTGAGAACTGTTTGTTGGGAGGGGTTGGAATTGGGTCTGAAACCCCTTTCAAAGCCCCTAACTGGAGTATTTCTGCACACGGGTGGATAGATGGACCGAGGTGAAGGCCAGTCTATAGCAGCATTTCTGCCATGTTGGGTTACCTCAGGGCTGATGCCAGTGGTTGAAAGGGTAGAGTGGGGGCCCCAGGAGGAAAGATCAGAATGACAGGCTTCTCCGACATGCTCAGATCTTTCAGACCCAGTATCCCCTCTCCAGACCCCTGCCTGCCCACAGACCTAGACCCTGGAAAGGCCTGCAGACCAATGAGTGTGCAGCTTCAGGAGAAATGGTGTTCTTGTTGAGGAGGCTTCATGTAACAGGCATGTTTGTACCACAAGGCAGATGACGCAGAGTAACTACCATCTCCTAATATGAAGGCAACAGTGCGGTCATCCTTATGGGTGACTCTGTCCAAGTGAGCGATTCCCCTGGTGTTGTGAAAAAGCTCTGGAACACCAGTACCGAAAAGCTAAACACGCCCGGATTGCTGTTGGGGATTTTGATGGGGGAAGAATTAACTCACTTCCAAGTGCCTTGGGTTCTTCCCAGTATGATTTACTTATCCGAGGACTGCCTTTCAACACCAGCCTGGAGGGAAAGACCAGGAGGTCTGAGCCTGGGGGAGGTGCGTGGGCGGAGAGGGGATGAAGAGGACACATTACAGAGACACTGGCCCCAGGTCTTCACTGGCTTCATTCTTGGTCAGACCTCTCGCTGGAGGATCTTACTTTTGTGTTGAAGAAAGAACTGCATGAGTGGGTTTATGAGCAACCCAGATCTCCATGCGGTAGTGGTAGCTTTCCCCTGATTACTTTGACCAACTAGTGATTATGATGATTTAAGTATTTCTCCTCTAGAACCCCCAACAATTGAAGTGCAAATGTGTTAAGAGACATTCCAATCCAGACCTGCTTATAGTGCTTCTTTCCACATGGAACTGGTGGTTCTACTGCAAACCTTGGATGATCTGCCTGTCTGGCTACTGTGCTTAAGGTGTGTGTCGTCTGTGAGCCTGGACCAAGGCAGATGTCAAAGGACCTGCTTGAACACTGTGTATCAGTAGCTCCAGCCAAGCCGCCTGCCCGCAGACAGCTTTGATCATGCGGCCTCAATGGCCCTCCAGTGAGAGGGCATAACGTCATCATGCATTCAGTTCAGTTCATTTAGCAAACTCTGAGGTATAGGAGTTCATGTCAGGTACATACATTCAGATTTTAAGACAAGACAGTAAAATGTCAAGTTCAGATTTTTAGAAAAGCTACAGAGGCCACCATAAAAAGCTACAAAGCTGAGAATGATTACTAGTGTTAAGCGAGGACTTAACTGTGGGCTTGAATGGCATTGAGATCTGGAAATCCCTAGTCTGTGGCAGCAATAATCTCCCTCGCCAGAATGAGGGGGAGAAAGCCAGCATCTCCAGAGGCCGTTCCAGGGCTGGGCTTTTCTCCCCTCCCCACACCCCATCCTACAGCTGAGGAATGGAGGCACAGGAAGGGCAATCACTCCTGGTTTGCACTAAGAGTAAGTGGCAGAGCCAGAATCCAAACCCAGACCTGCCTGGCTCCCGGCCATCATTCAGCCTCACGAAGGCACTGGGTCCCAGGGCACAGGGAGATGACTTCTGTAGAGAGACTGGGAAGGCCTCAGAGAGAGGGTGACCTTTGAATGGCAAAATGAGCTGAGACTTCCTGTCTCTAGGCTCCTTTTTCTTCATGGCCCATGGCCCAGAGTTATGGTGCTCACCCTCAGAGGCTCAGGTGTGAGGACAGCTCTGCTTCCTGCCAGCGCTGGAGCACATGCCAATGGGCTGAACTTGGATAATGAGGAACATCGCTAGACAGGTGAGGTGTAATAGAGGCTTCTTAAAATCCAACCCTTCAGCGCAGACAGAAAGAAAGGCCATTAAGCCTTGGACCCAGACCTGAAGGAGGCCTGCTAGGGGATGAGATGAGTACTCCTAGCTGCTAACAGCACACCACTGGGCACAGGTGAGTTTGGTGATTCTTAGAATTGTCATCAAATGGAGCAGAAGAAGAAGGGTGTCTGCAACTTTGACAAATGACCCCGGAGGGATGTGGACCTGCCCGTAATATATTCCACACACATCTCGAGGTTCCTGTCACGGAGCTGCCATCGTCCTGGTTGATAACAGCTTGAGTTTGGGTGCTAAATTGTGCCAGATGCTTTTAATGAGTTCTTGACAGTGTTTTCCAGGTGTTGGGCATGGGAGAACACAGATAACTGACTGCCTGGGCCCTTCTTTTAGAAAAATGGCATTTTCCTCTGAGAAGTTATGAGCAACTGAGAGAAACTGGGATGCCCAGTTGGAGCACACAGTGCCTGCCAATAGCATCCTCTAGCAGGGACAGCTTGGGCTGCTTCCCGGTTAGACAAGCGCCACCCGGCATGGGGAGTGGAGGTGCAGACTGGGGTGGGGGTTGCGAGGCTGTAGGAACAGCTCAGGAAGACGGCATTGGTGCTTACTGTCCTGAGTTTTGGCTTATTTAGTCTCAGGTGTCAACCAAAAATAAAAAATAATAAAACAAGCAAAATCCCCAGCACACAGAGACACTAAACATGACTCAGCTTTAGAGTGCAGTTGAAGAAACTCAGGCGCTTGTCTCTTGGGGACCACTTAAGTACTCCGGTGACAGTTATCTGTGATAGCAATAAAACATCTGGCTTGATGTTCAATATTGGGAACCCCCAAGGAAGGGAGAAAGTCCATATTTAAAAGCATTTAAGATCTGTGCTTATAATTTCACAAGGGAGACCCCTTTGAAGGGTCTACTTCGCTAATGTTTCTGAAGTGGCCTGGTGGTGTATTTCCACCCGCTTTCACCTTCAGTATTAATACTGGTACCATTCCTGTCTGAAATGGCTATTATAATTGTGTAATTACGCACCTCATTTATCCAATTGTTAAGCCAAGAGACTGATTAAATATTAACAACACTTGGTTCTCCTGGTGTCATTAGTTGGAACACAACCTGTAATCTCAGGTAACACACGGTGGTAATTATCCTTCACATTCACACTTCGAGGAAAACCAGAGTCTCAATCCACGTAAGGCTGCCTGGAAGAAAACGCATTGCCTTTCAATCTATTTCTCCCCACAGCATCCAGCAAGGTGCACTGCAGCCCAGCTCAGGGTTTAGCCCATATGGTCCCGAGCTGGTAATGGCTGGGGGAGAGAGGCGGGCAGGCCGGCTTGAACAACCCTCTCCAGTCATACACTGACTGGGCTTCAGAAGTTACAGGATTTTAACCGGAGCACCAAGATGGGGAATCTGGTTTAGTGCCAGCATCCTTCATTCAGAAAACAGTGCTGAGTGCCACAGACTGTGCCGTGGTTCTGCCCCAGGGGCCACGGATTGTGCGGGGCCACTCCAGGCCCTGAAGCCTCTGGCCTGGTCCTGGGCTGTACCAGCTCCCTGTGCTTCCATACTGGCTCCCCCCTCCCTTTTTTTTCCAAATATGTTTATATTGATTTAGAGAGAGATGACTGGAGAGAGATAAAGAGGTCATCGATGAGAGACATCGATCACCTGCCTCCTGCACATCCCCTACTGGGGATTGAGCCGGCAACCAGAGCATGTACCCCATCCTAGGAATCAAACTGGGTACATCGTGGTTCGTGGGTCAATGCTCAACCACCAAGCCACACCAGCTGGCTATCCTGGCTTCCTTTTAAACTGGCCTTTCCCCCAGGTTATCAGTCCTTTCCCATTTCAGAGGCCTCAAGGCAGATTTGGAGCTGACTAGGGCTGACTTAAAGCTTCGAGTCTTGGGTCGGCCTGGCTCTTCAGGCAGCAGAGGCCCGAGTTGCTTCCCTGTTTGGAGATGCTGCAGTCTGGGAGCACAAAATCAGCAGGACCACGCCTTTTCCAGAGCCCCGGGCAGTCCAGCCAGCACTCAGGGCCTCCCCTAACTCCCTTCCTGGATCCCCAAACATGCCCTCCTGGTTGGTGGGTACTCCTCCCTCCTGCCCCAGGCTATCAGCTGGTATTCAGTCTCCATTTAGACATGGGATGGGGCCTTCCGCAACATTACCACACCACAGCTCAGACATGGGAGAAGATGGCACGGCCTGTCCAAGCCCCCAGGTGGCCAGAGCAGGCTGTCTCCACTCAGCACAGGAGGCTGGCAGCAACCTCCCTCTGCCAGGTGGTGCTGGTGCACATCTGCAGGTGATTCCCTTGAGAAGGATCAGGACAGCATGGGTAACATCCTCCTGTAAATACAAAGGATGTGCTGCTGTTTTCTGCTTAGCTGTTAATGACACAGCATTAATGAGAAAGAATTAGCTATTTATTGCTCAAATTATACTTAAAAAACACCACTCTATCTAGAAGGATTTGGACTCATCTTGATTTATTAATACATGGACATATATTGGTGTGAGGAGCAGGAGAAAAGAGAAGGTGCAGATGATGCAGAGTGGATACTGATATGCCTCGGAACACAGCAGAGATCAGGAACCCAGAGGGCTGCTAGCTTCAAACTGCATGGCAATGGTCCTGCCCGCTGGTGCTCATCTCATCTCTGAAGCTGTAAACCTCCAGCCCAGGTGCTTTATAAATTAACAGCGATGAAGACCTAGGTGGGGGATGGGGGTGG
>NW_006286242.1:599673-606821 GCF_000327345.1 Myotis davidii
ATATATATTAAAAATAAAAGAGAAAATTAAAAAAGTGATAAAAGAGGTTGGCCCACGATATTTGGGATTTGCATTTATCGCTGGGCTGGGCAGAGTGGTTTGGATCCTCCAAAGCAACAGTGGCCAACCGGTGGTCCGCGGACCACTGGTGTTCCGTGAGGGCCGAAAGGTTGGTGACCACTGCTCCAGGGTAAACAGCCTAGCAGCGATCCTTCTGGGAGGAGGACACACTTTTCTTCGACAAATCATTTGCTGGATTTTAATTCCCTGGAGATTCGGGTCTTTGCTGTTGTTGTTGTTTGTTTAACACCCGAAGTCAAGGAAAATGTCAGATGGAGTGAAATTACACAACTTTCCACTTTCTAAAGGAGAAAGGCAGGACATTAAAATTATTTCTACAAATTGCCTGGGGAACCATTAAAACTCACTTGAAAAATCAGCAGACTTGACCACTGGCCCCTGCTTGCTAATTTCTTATTTGACAGCCGATCTAAGCATATTTGCCTGCATTCAGTTGGCCCAAAGGCAAATTCTGTTGGGGGCCTCTCTCCCCTTCTGACGTTTAGTACAGAGATTTTATTTTCTGTTCCACAGCTTCTTTGTGACCATCCAACTCTTGGGCTTCCTCACCAGGTCCAGGCTGCCGGTGCTGAGCAAGCCTGGGCCCCAGCATGTGCACTGCAGCCCAGCCTCTGTGGGTTCATGATTTTCTGTCCCTATTTTGTGGGGCTCCTAGGGGATACTTTTTCACAGCTGGCGGTAGGCATGCAGCGCCCAGAGGCACTGAGCCCCCGACACCTGCCAAGCCTGCTTGAACCATGCCTGAAAAATGTGGTTCATCTCAGGGCTGCAGTGGGGAAAATGCAGAATTTAATTGGTTCTGACTTCAGGATTCAGATCATAGTCTTCCCTGGAGGTGTGCACGCAGGAAGCAATATTACCAGAGCCAGGTCCTTTGTAAATAGGCTGCAATTAATCAAGTTCACCATCATTTGTCATGGGAAAACGTAAGTGAGCATCTGAACATTAATTACAATATTTTGTAATTATTAAATCACCAGTGACATTACAAAATGCTCTTGGTGACCAGATACACCATGTATTTCTGTGTGAGAAAGCAGAAACCCTCTGCAAAAATGAAGTAATTATAGGTACCTTTTCTCCTTAATCTTCCCCAAAAGGGACAAATTCAAATAGATAATTTAACTTAGATCGTTTTTAATTACATTGTAAATATATGTAAAGAAATCGAGTATAAAGGTAAACACAAGTCAGTTGGTAATAAAAATGCAGGCTCCAATTCTTCTTGGATGACAGACAAAATGAATTTAATATATTCTTGTTCTGTGGAAAACATGTAGCATTTGCAAACAACTGAATTCAATTAGCAGATCTGGTTCAAAACGGCATGACAAACTTTATACTATCCACCGATTGTCGAACCAAGAAAGCATCCGAATCCACAGATGATGGGAATTGGTGGAGAAACCATTTAAAATTGGTGCCTGTGTTTTTCCATCCAGCCATGTCTGGCAAGCAGATCCACAAAGAGATCAGCGGCTAATGTTTTCAATCCCTCACCTTACATAAGCCCTTAATTCATCAGAAAGATATGAAAGTGGAGAAAATACAGTGTTGAAAGATGGCCTACTAACTACACTGCTTTCAAATGCAGGTGAGTCCAAACAGTAAAGTTCAATTCCAAATTTCCCTTCACTAATCAATCACAGTCAGCAATTGTCTGGGGCCTGTGCCACCTCACAAGAGGTCATCCCTGCTGGCACCTGCCCTGGGCTCACTTTTTGAGCCGGTGACCTTTCCACTTAGGAGAAGAGAGCACCCTTTTACTTTAGAGAAGAATGAGTCTTTGCCTTGGTGTTGAAGACATGTTATTTTTGGTTGCTTAGCAAGGTCGTTACTTTTACAGTTTTATGGTCCTGAGATGCATAAAGAGCTTGGCTCACACTTTTAATTGCTTCTACTGGTCTGGAGCAGGACCTGTTGGTCACCTTGCTGCATTAAGTCCTTCCTTTGCTTAACTAGTTGGTAACCAGGTCCCTTTAAGAAACAGCTCAAGGCCCTGGAGATTGAGATGCACAACTTCCTTAGGAGACCAGAAACTTCAGGGGGCTCCTCACCCTGCAGAGTGGACAATTTCAGCACAGACATTCCATGGACTCCCATCTGGCCTGCATTTCACTTACGAGAACTGAGCTGCCGGTGCTCTGGGAAAGCCAGGGAGGAAGGACAATAGTGTGGCCGTGCCTCTGCCCCGTCCTGTCCCGTGGGTAGGCTGGCGGAGCCAGATGGGAGGAATGGCTCTGCAGTTCCCCACCTGTGGATGGGAGCCCCACCTTCATCCTGGGATCATGCAGGTTGAATGGTTTCCTTTATTAATTTCATTCTCCACCCCCACCTTAGTTATAAGTACTGTAAACTTGCATTGTGTATATGTTCTGTGAGTTAGACATGACATCACTGTACTTTGTAAACATTCACAAAACCCAGAGCCCTGAGCTGCGTGGGCTACGGCTCAGTTTGACAGCTTTTGATTTTTGCCTTCCTCATGGAGGACAGAATTCAACCCTTGGAAGACAGGACACCACTCTGTGCTTATTTGTGTGACTTATAACAAGACAAGAAACAGAACCTCAATTCTGGGTGGAGAGGGGAGCAGTTCCTGTCTGGCATCTCAGGGTGCCCGGGCTGCATCTCAGGGCGTGTGGCTGGGGGAGGAGGGCCGGAGGAATGAGAGCATGCCTGGGAGGGAAAATCAGCTGCGCTGGTGGTGACAGTCCAGATGGAGCTCCAGATGTGGAAAGCTCACCAGAAGTGCTGAAGGACAGGCACATGGCAGGCGTGCAGGCTGCTGGGAGGGCAAGCCTGCATGGCACCCTGTGGTTCACAGTGCCCCCCACTGAGCCGGACCCACACTTGGGCAGAAAGAGGGTAAACAAGGCATAAAGGATCATTGTAAAAAACTGAGGGCTACCTCCCAGTTTGGGGCCCAATAAAGAACTGTGTCACTGTTTGAGGGAGTGGGCTTAGACTTGTGTGATTCAAGTGGAAGAGCAGCTGAGGCTCTGAGGGATGGCTCCATCCTTAGGACCAAGTGAGAGTTGTCAGATGAACAGCTGTGCAAACAGAGAGGTGAGGCAAACAGAGTTGACTGGGGCAACCCCTGTCACAGGAAAGAAAGCAGAAGGAGGCTGCGCTGGGCATGGGAGAGAAGGCCAGCCCTAATGTGGGGCCTCAGAGCCAGAGGTAACTTAGTTTCATCCGTACTCCCTGGATGGGACAAGCCCAGGATGGCTTGGCTGTAAAACCATAGCCTCACAATAAATGGCGGGAGGAGCGGGGAAGAGAGAATAAGATGGCCCATTGATTTGGGGCGGGGGTGATTTTCTACATACTTCAGATTCAAGACTTTTCAGTGGTTGTTAATTTTTTCTGAGTCCTATTTTAATGGTCTCCAGGAAGAATTGCCCATATAAGACATTTTCTCAAAGAAAAAATTGTGATGACTTTAGAGGCTTGCTGCTGTCTATATTGGCATCAATGTCAGATGGCACTTAATAGGAGGAAATCAGCAGGTACCAGCTAAGGATTGGCTGCAACTCTGACTGCAGTGCTGAAGGTGTAATTCAAACCTCACAGTGGGGCAGGGCCTACTCACTTTACCTAAGGCTGATGCAGCCCTCACAGTGACACTTTGAGCCATAACCGGAGAAAGAGCAGTTAGCCTGCTTTCCTTCAACACCATTAACCGCTCTGACTTCAGGAGAGCGAGTGCTTTCTACTCCTCCACGCGCTTTACCACTAGCCAGAATTTAATGGTTTCTTCCCTGAGTTAAAAGACTATTAATGCTGGAGTATGCTGAAGGTCTCCCTGAACCTCTTGCTATTTCTGTACACACTACCTGTGCCACTGATGGTCCTGTAGCCCCTGACAATCTCTCGTCCCAGGAGAGAGCAAAGTTTGGGTCTCAGCACCATGATTTCCTACCTATGATCTCAATCCCTCAGCACATCACTCTGTTTGGGGGCCCAGAGCTTTCTCTCCGGAGCCGGCAAACAAGAAAGCCAGTTGGTGCCATGGGTTTGGTGATGTACAAATCTTCCCAGTTGTCCTGGACTCAATTCCCCAATGAACCCCACAGGGCCCAGAAAAGCATGAGTCCTTTGTGAAACTGGCTGAAACTTGTAGAAGCTTACCCCTTTCAACAATAAAGGCCCTTGGCGTTATCACAATTATTACTGTAATTATTATTTTCCATATGAGATGATGAACATGTTGGAAGCAGTATTTCAGCACACCGATGAAAATAAAAGCAAAATGAAAACATTCAGTCGTTGGCTATCACTGGCCAGTTTCCTTCTCCCCTGGTGCCTTTTGTTATCCGAATGCTATTCTGCCATCCATGTGCACCTGAACAGCAGCGCCTCCCCAGCAAGTCCCTCTGAAGGAAAGCCTGAGAGATCTGCTCAGTGAGGCTGCCCTCAGCCAGGCCCCACGGTGGGGGTGTGCTCTCCACGGAGTGTAAACACTCAGGAGTTGTGTGTCGATTTGGGAATCTCCTTGGAGGACCCCCGAATAGTTCCATAAACACGTTTTTTTTAGCAACTTGGGACAGACTTAAGCTGCTATAAAAAAGGGAACCAGACCTATATTCTTCAAGTCAACACACTAAAATTGAAAAAGAGGGACCTCTGAGGAGTACACACAGGAGAATGAGAATTAACGAGGTGTTACCTTTGAGGGGTTTAGGCCAAGTGACACTGAGTGAAAAGCAGACTTTTCCCCCAACCCCCAATGACCTGGGTGTCTGACATAAGAGGGGCAGTTGGCATTTGTTTGCATCAATTAGAGAGACTTGGTCTAATTGTAGAATCGCTCCCTGGGGAGATGTTGGAAGGACACAGATCACTTTGAAGTCCAAGAGGTTTTCCTTTGACCACGTCCTACCACTGTGACCCAGGGACACTGCAGGCCAGCGAGGCAGAGAATTCAACAGGAAAGGAGGCTTTGAGGAAGAGAAGGAAGGGGTCATCCGCACCTACTTCTTAGCCAGGAGGGGAGAGGGCAGGGGGGTGGGGGTGGAAGAAGACTGTTGCTTCCAGTATAGCCAGAATCTGCATTCCCTTCTCCATTTCTGCCAAACCATTTTATTTGAATTAGGATAAGAAATGAGAGACAAGTCAAACCCAACCCAAACCCAAAGAGTGGACAAGTCTAATCAAGTGAAACTTTAAAAAAGGGTTTTAAAACCCAGTGCTTATGGGGTGGACCCTCAGCTGGGCAGCAATGATTCTTGGTTCCTAAGTGATGGCTTTGTCTTTTCCCCAAGGGCACTAGAGCCATGCAGGGCCAGGGCATTACACAAGAGGCACCAAAGGCTTTCCCATTGGCTGGGGAGTGTCTGCATTAGTCCTCCCTTTGGCTTGAGGTCACCCTTCTAAAGACCTATAAAATGCATGAGGAGAAATGAGTCACTCATCAAGCTCAGGATAGCAGGGACTGGAGGGACTGAGTGACAGCCCAGAACAGACATGATGGATAGAGCGGGTCAGAGAGTCTAAGTCTGCAGCAGTATATTTCAGATTGTATTTGCCTGCCAGTGGGCCATGAAACCCATTTAGTGTGAGATAGCCAGAATCAAAAAGGAAATTAGAACAGAGCATATCAAAATACATGTGAATTACTAAGTACACTGCATTCTTCTTTTTATGAACTCAAACTTTTGTCCTGATTGTAGTAGGTCTCTGTCTTAGTTTCTTTGCTTTCCTCATCTTTCTTTCTCTCAAGAAGTGGAAGGAGGTGTGGAGCTATACATGCCCTGTGTTGAAAAGATATCTCTCTTGCCATGGGTCATTGTCTATGTGGTTCTGTCAGGTACAGGGGTTCGGGTGAGGAAATGCATGGGCACCAAAGCTGAGGCATAAGACGAGTTTTCCCTTTGTCACAATTTTGCTGAGACTTCTGGAACAATAACAGCACAGCTACAGCTTAATCCAGAAAAGCCACTTATTCAATTGAAAAAAAAAATGCAGCAAAACATTCCAGTTGCCCGTTCTGAAGCAACCTTCCAGAAGTCATCTATGAATATACAAGCACACATCTGTCCCTTCTCGCCCTCCCTTTCTTCCTCCATTCTAAAGAGCAAATGAGAGAGCACACTATACTTTGTTCTGCACCTTGCTTCCTCCACAGAATACAGTTTCAGCACACGAAGTGCTACTTCAATCTTTCTCACTTTATACTACAGTTCAGTATTCCAGCACACAGTACACTATAATTTCCTTAACCTGCTCTCAGGGACATGCAAGCATGCCCTCATGTGTGGCCGTGCACTTGTGTGGTCAGGTCTCCACGACACATTTCAGAAGTGGAGTTCCTAGGTCAAAATGTCTGTGCATTTTAGGTTGACAGAGATTGTCAAATTTTGTTTGCTCCATTGAGATTGTACCAAAATATTAATGGTATTTTGCTGCTTGGACACTGAAGCCAGGATTCCTACTACTCTTACAGAGCCCCATTGAGCCTTCTGTCATCACAAAGTTCCTCATGCCCAGTCTTGACACAGCACTTCTGCCCTCCTGCTTTCCCCACCCCACCCACCACCTCCAGCAGGAAAGGAATAAACAATTGAAAAGACTTAGTCGTCTTGGATATTTTAAATTTCCTTGTTTCAATGAATGTCCTATGAAAAATTTAACTATGCTTTAATTTGGATTAGACTAGGAAAAGGCAGTTTTTAATTTCCTAAGAACATACTCTTAATATTACTTCCAGATACAGTCAGAGCTTTGGGATGGTTTTGCAGCTCATGTGTTTGAGCCACCTGGATCCCATCCATGGCCAAATTTTTGTAGTAAGATCTGCATTACAACTTGGGCCATAACCAGATCAAGTTCATTGCTCTGTTTCTACAAATGCCTCTAGAACAGCTGGTGGTCTCCTCACAACTCCTTGGTGGAGATTAAATTCATATTTAGTGACAGAAGGTAAAATCTTTTCTTTTCTGAATAGTATTTAGTTGATGTTTGATTTATCAAAAATGACCTATTCTAGTCGAAACCGGTTTGGCTCAGTGGATGGAGCGTCGGCCTGCGGACTGAAGGGTCCCGGGTTCGATTCCGGTCAAGGG
>NW_006286242.1:606898-612372 GCF_000327345.1 Myotis davidii
TGAAATTTTGTCCTTGAAGCATACTAACAGAGGCAATGCTGCCACCCTATTATAGGTGAATTCTTTCCTGCTAGGTTGGCTAAGAGGTGTGGGCAATTTTGAAGATGGGAGCAAGTTTCATTAAATAAACAAATAAACCAACAAGCTTGCTTAGCTTCACATCAAAATTAGAACAAATAATCTTAACTTATCTTTTGCTGTCATATTTGGTGTCCTTCAATAGATAGTGATTTTTTCCTACTGTTAGGTAACACATTGAAACATTTTCACAATTCAGAATATTTAAAATGTGCTTGCAAAACTGTGCTTACAGTCAGTTTCTTATGGGAATAACAATGACCATAACCAAATATGATACACAATAAGCATTTCACCTCCAAAAGGAACATTTCTGAAGAGGTGGGTATCATTAAAATACATTTTGGCGTAGCACCACAAGCCTAGATAAGCTGCTGATGGTCAGGAAAGTCAGTATAAAGTTGAAACTGAAAATCTTTTCTGCTAAATCATCTTTACCAGGGTACTTTTTATCAGGAGTTCAGTGAAAAGGGGAGACTATAAAATATGTGCCTAACAATGCATGTCAGCAGCTTGAATGGAGCAAATGAGTCCAGATATGAGAATTCTAATAAATAAATGAAGTCGAGCATTTATTGCCAACAATGTCACTGGGGCCACAAAAAATTGGAGCTGTGCAGCTGGGAGCGGGCATGTGGAGCCAGAGAAGGCACTGGAGTGCGCCCAGGTTTGATTATTTATGGTGTGCTGATGAAGAGACAACTTTCCATATGAGGAACAGCTTACCAGAGAGCAGTCAAGCTAAACCAGGAAGAGGGCCAGAGAAAAAGAAACAAAAGGGGACATGAATAAAAACGACAGCTAATAAAACAATACAAATCTAAAACGCTGTAACTTTCAGAAATAATGTAGGGCCAGAAGAAAAGAAAAAGGAAATCTCATTTTGCTGGCTTTGTGACAATTTTCCAAGAAGCACAAGACATTAAACAAAATGAATGTACTGAATTTAAGACCAATTTGCCTCTATGCCTTTCTAACTATAAGTCTGATTGCTCTTAAAGCTAGATTTATTCATAAAAAGGGAAGTGGCAATTTTGTTTGTATTTAGCTAATGTATCCATTTTTAAACAAATATTTATTGAAACAAATACTATTTCATATCATGTGCCGGACCCTGTGGGGCTAGTGCTGAACAAAGACATAGTCCGTGTCCTCAAGAGGGATATGATCTACTGTGGGAAGCAGTAAAGATCACAGTCATGTTCCGGACATTGGGGTGGACACTGTCATGAGCTAGGTCAGGGCCACAGGACCGCAGAGCGGGGGCCGCAGGGAGGAACACCAGACCCAAGTGGAGCCTGGAATAGAAATAATTTAGTGAACTTTGCTTTCTTTATTGATTAGACACTTACCAAACCTCCATACAATACAAATCTATTTGACTATTTAAGAATTAAAATACACTTTTTATACAAAGATGCAAGTTAGTGGTTCTAGTAGTTTTCACCCTTGAATTCTGGACTTGAGGGACACCTGAGCTGTTTTAAATGACCTCTTCTTTCAAGTCTGACCAAAAGCACAATAAATATTAGCCACTAGTTACTACATGGCCCACCTGTGGCAGTCATTTCATTTGTGTTGAATTACGCTTTGCAACAATGCCTTGAAGTAGGCTCATCACACTCACTTCACAGACAAGGAATGGAGCATTAGGAAGGTGACTCTCAAGGTCACACGGCACTTCTACACCTCACTTCCTTTGGGTTCAGGATGCAGGTTAGGACTGCACCAACAACACGTCTATGCCCAAGGAAGGCATATCAATGAATACTCACTGGCTTCCCAAAGTTACTTTAGCTGAATTACTCCCTCTTGTCTTCTTACCCTCTACCAGCACTCTCAGTTAAGCAGTACTACTGATAACTCCTTATCTTAGTTGGCACTGGGGCTGTTCCCATTATAACACAGGAGAGTGCTTCTAGAATCTGAGAACTATAACAAACATTTTATTCTGAATGAATCCATACACACAGGCATTGAGGCCCCTCTGCGTTGCAAGTTTCCTTCTCTCTTACAAAGAGCTTTCTTACTAAGAGCCACCCCTCTCCCCGCCCCCATAGATCAGTGCCCAATTGAGAAGGGGATCCAGCCAGAGCACTTAACCATGAACCAATCACATCTCCCGACTTCTGTTCTCTGTTGCATTCCTAACCCACTACTTCTTTCCAAAGGTGGTCTATGGCCTCACTGTCTGGCCTTGCTGTAAGAATATGTAGATAAAAAATGGCCAGGCAGGCATCTCTATGACCTTGGCAACTTCAGATTTTCCTTTAGCCCCCACACCTTCACCTCCATATATTCTCCAGACCCACTCCTCAGCCCTTGGCCAACTGGTATTTCGGAAATATTGCTTAGTATCTGAGGACTGAGTAGTCTATGAATTATTTTACAGTTTCAATTCAAACAGTATTCTAGGTAGATCTCACTTTTTAGTGTCTTTAAGACCAATCTTCCCCAAACAAACTAGGTAATGTACTAAATGGTAAAGCTGTTTCATGAATAACACAGGTCTGAAAAGTGGAGGTCTAATATTATCTCTTTGAAACTGTGTAGAGTGTAATCGGTCGATAAACCACAGTATTATTTTTTCAGAGATCTCCATTCCTACCCTCTTATCCTCAAATTTATAAAACTATCTGCAAAACATGAATGATTGAATTTCCCTTTTCATAGTATTTGGGCCAAAGTGTATCTATGGACACTTCTTTTAAAATTAGGCATTAAGAAAATGACTTAAGACCCACTAGCTTATCAATTAGAACTTAGTTCTTCCTCTGTTTCAATATCTTCCTTTAGTAGGGAAAAATGTGATGCTGATGCCTGGGCCAAGCTTCAGGCAGAAAGGGCTGGCCACATGCACAGTGCTTTCATCTAAAGGCTGGAATATTAGTAGGCTGAGGACTTAACTTCCCCATTTCAAGAAAATAATTTTGCAGCCAGGATGGCCAGAAACTTCAAATGGCAACTTTTCTGATTTGAGGTAATTTCCCAGGAATTTAAGAGGCAATCATTTACTCTTGACTTTTAAAGAGAACTAGGGCTTGAATGGCACAGTTTGTCTAAAACTGATCATTTAGTGACAATCCTCTGAAGTTACTTAGGAGGGAGGGAAAGCAGCTGATATACCTAGACATCTGGACTGAACTATCTAGTTCGCTTTCCAGGTTGTAAATTTTCTGGCCTAAAAAATGACTTTTTATGAAAACAGTGATTTAGCCAAAGTACTGAAATTTTTTGATTACTTTGATATAAAACACTACAGCTATAAAACTTGCCAACATCTCATCTTCAAGGCAACGTGCCTTTAGGAAAATAGAATTTTAAAAAAGATAAGTCCTGAAAATATGAATTTTAAATTGTAAAATGAGAATCTTATTAAATGCATTGCTCTATAATATTTTAAAATAAACAAGAAAATTTGATAAATAGCAATATGGTTGAGATGGAAATAATTTTGTCATCTGGAAATTTTCACATTTGTGGGCCTATTTAAATAGAAAACATTTGAACAAAAGGACACATAACACACACTCAAACACACGTTTTTACTGAAAAGTATATTTGAAGAACAGCCTAAAACCCTTTTAATTTCAGTCTCCAAATTTTGATCTTTTTATTCATTCTGAAATAAAGTCTAAGACATTAACATTTAGTGCACAGAATTTAAAAATAAAACTGCCTATGGTTAGAATATATGCATCAAGGGTATATATTTCGTAAGAAAATAAAATTATGTACAAAATCACTCCCACTTATTAATGCTAATCCTAACTTGTTTGATTTTTATAATTAAGCACCACCATAAAGCAAGGACTTTGAGAGAAAGGTGATACAAAACTCTGTTTAACCTCTCTGGCCCCAGTCTTTCATGTTTCAGTTTTGCTGGGAAGTTCGGACACTTCCCGGTTAGAGAGTGCATGTAGAATCCTCCAGAGCATTGGAGGGTCCTCACAATTGTGCCCTTGTTCCCAGTGCAGGAGGAGTTCTTCTTTCCTTCTAAGCGTCTGTGCACAAAGGATGCAGTTAAAGCCGGAAGGGGACTGAAGGAGAACTGAGTGTGGGCTGGGACTCGCAGGGCCCTGGGGGACTTCTGGCTTGCTGGGTCTCAGCTGGGCTCCTTCATATTTTGTGAGCATTTCCTTTTCATTCTGCTGATGCAGGTAGGGTTGCTGTGTCATTGTAGGAACTGCATGCACCTCCTCATCAGAGGGACGGTGCTGCGGCAGCTTTCTTCTTTCGGGATGCTGTTTCCAGGAAGGAGCAGCATGTTGAGCCAGTTCTTCGCCAGCTGCTTGGCTTCCTGGGGAGATCTCCTCTTGCAGCCTGCCCTGAATTTCCTCTCCATGAACATAAAGTAAATGAAACTTTATTTCAGCGAAGGACTGGGCAGTGATCTGACAGCGGCCACATTTGATTTGTAATTTGACTTCGTCTGCCTGGTTTAGGAGAAGGTCTTCGTAGAGGCTTGATTTGTTTTCTCTGAAAAAGAGGAAAATAGTCAATATAAAATTGCATAGAAAAAGAGAATTTGAACTTTTCCTCTTTTAAGTTCTTAGTCATCAAAGTTCTAAAACACTCCCACTGATGAGAAGCTCAAAGGGTGGGAAGACAGAGAGAGCATGGGAAGGCCTTCAGCAGAGGCTGCAGAACCCCAACTGCTGCTCCTGCTTGGGCCACACACTCCTTCCCAAGGGGAGCTAACTAGTCCTTGGTGACCACAGGAACGGGTGTCACCAATGTGAGAGTCAGGCGGTAGTGAGTGAGGCTCTCCAGGAGCATGCTGCGTCTGGTTGACAGTAACTGTCCCACACCACCCACCGCTGCCGTCTCTCACCTTCAACACCCAATACGGTTTGGGCATTTTACCTAAAAATCAAAATGGACTACAGGAAAACAATACAGGGGGCAGAAAATCTAGTGTGGGAAAATGTTTACTTTCCAAGGGGCCAATGAGGATTCAGTTCTCTGTCATAGTGGCAGTGGACAAAATAAGAGCATTTCTCTGGTTTACTTATTGCTCTTAGAAAGCCCTGACTGCCAGGCTTATGAATGACTTAGCTTGTTTGTTTATAATGCTAAGGAGCAGTACCTGAAGATGGGAATGACACAGGAGAAAGTTAATCTGGCCTGAAGGGAAAAATAGGACAAAAGTAGAGGGTTAAAGGTCTGGACACTTTAGGGTCTGGTCACACTGAGGTGCCACCACAGGTTATGTGATATTAAGAGGCAACTGAGAACACCATTTTGGAGAAATTATTTGTAAAGAATACCAGGAACTATACACAATCCTATCTAATAAAAGAGAAACATGGTAATTGGCGTACGACTGCTACCCTTCCCAATGGCTAATCAGGGCGATCTGCAAATTAATTGTCAGTCAAGATGGCGGCCGGCAG
>NW_006286242.1:613096-621920 GCF_000327345.1 Myotis davidii
GTGAGAGTGGCGGCGCCCCAACCCCCTGATCGGCCCTGCTCTGTGGGTGATAGAGGGTGGCACCCCAACCCCCTTGGGCCCTGCTCTGTACGTGACAGGGGACAGCGCCCCAACCCCCAGAATGGCCCTGCTCTGTGCGTGACAGGATACAGAGCCCCAACCCCCCGATGAGTCCTGCTCTGTGAGTGACCGGGACAGTGCCCCAACCCCCAGATTGGCCCTGCTCTGTGCGTGACAAGATACAGAGCCCCAACCCCTCTGATGGGTACTGCTCTGTGAGTGACAGGGGGCAGTGCCCCAACCCCCTGATTGGTCCTGCTCTGTGGGTGACGAGGTGGCGCCGCAACCTCCCCATCGACTCTGCCTTGAGTGTGACAGGGGGTGGTGTCCCAACCCCCAATCGGCCCTACCCTGAGCGTGACTGAGGGTGGCATCGCAACCTCCCGATCTGCCCTGCTCTGTGCATGACAGGAGGCGACGCCCCAATTCCCTAATCAACCCTGCTCTGAGCCCGACCAGGGGCTGCACCTAGGGATTGGGCCTGCTCTCTGCCGCCCGGGAGCAGGCCTAAGCCAGCAGGTCGTTATCTCCTGAGGGGTCCCAGACTGTGAGAGGGCACAGGCTGGGCTGAGGGACCCCCTCCCCCCCGAGTGCACAAATTTTTGTGCACTGGGCCTCTAGTATTTAATATTTCATATGTCAGATACAAAAATAATCTGTTATATCCTGGCCGGTGTTGCTCAGTTGGTGGGAGCATCACCCCATACATCAAAAGGTGGCCAGTTCAATTCCCAGTTGGGACATATACCCAGGTTGTGGGTTCGATCCCCAGTCAGGGTGATCCCCTACTATGGGAGGCAACCAATTAATGTTTCTCACATCAATGTTTCTCTGTCTCTCATTCTCTGAAATAAATTTTTTTAAAAAGGAAATGTTAAAAAATGTCTGTCACCTGATTGTCTCCATCATACCTCAAACAGGCATTTGTGGCCTGGCTTACCAGGGTTATCATCATTATAAATCATGAGTGATCAGAAACCAACAAGAAATGAGATTATTCTTTATAGAACTAGCCTCATAAAATCTTAATCTGAGAGATGTTTTTATGAACTTATCTTTCTGAATATGAAATCTTAGCCTGCTCCTCAAATCCAAACAGACTTTCTTGCCAGATTTTCATTCCATTAGCACTCACCTCTGCACATTTGCATCCCTGTCCCTGTTCTTTGGCAGGTCCCCTGGCTGCAGTTCGCTAGGCGAGGGCTCGGTGCTGATGACAACCCTATGCACTTCTTTCAGATGGCCGAAATAGATTCTGACATGACCAAACACTTTTGCACAAAATTCACAGCACACAAGTTTCTTCAGCCGGTTCTCGCCATGATGAAGTTTCATGTGTGCGCTCAGGCTGCCGGGACGCACGTATGCCTTGCGACAAATTCGACAGCTGTAAGGCCGTCTGTTAGTGTGGGTATTCATGTGGTCTCGAAGGTGCTGCTTGAACTGGAAGTGGTGGTTACAGACAGGACATCTGTGCCAAGGCTTCTTAATGCCAGAGAATCCATTTCTGAATGCAGAGCTGGGCTTAGGGGAAGGGCTGTCGTCCTGCTTACAGCCGAGATATTTAGGAGTGAGCGAATTATTTAACAAACTGTCCTGTCCTAGGCTGCTGGGCCTTTGGGAAGGTAATATAGCCACAGGAGAACCCAAGGGAGCCACAGCAGGCATGACAATGACAGGTTTAGGCATAATGCTACGGTATTTTTTCAAAGCCCCAGGTTTTTGCTCTCTGGATTGTTGGGAATCATTTTTTATTATTTTACATTTCCTCCTTTTCCCCTGAAATGACAAGATTTCATCGGGTACCTTTAGTTTTCTTCCTTTTCTCTTTGTTGCCCCGCCATTCAGTTTTGTTTTGTGGTTGAGATCCAGTTTGGGAGCTGGACAAAAGGCACTTTCACAGAGACTCTGCTTTGACACCTGTGGACCAGGTACCTTATTGGCCACTTTGGTGGCTGCATCAAAGCCTTCGGTGACGGTGGATGTCTTATCCGAGTGCACCCTGAGCCCAGGTAAAGAAAAGTCTACAATGTTAACATCGGACTCACTTTTATAAACCTCTGTTGTTTTCATACTTACGGGGGGTAAGACGGGCAGTTTACCTTTGGGGACTGAGGGCACCCACTGGAGTGAACCACCCCAAATGGCTGTCGATAACCTGACTGTGCCTTCTGCAAGGTCAACTTGTTCTTTATGTTTTTCACTGGCAACAGCGGCAGGTTTACTGGATGGTTCTTTGCTTGCAAAGATTTCTTTCCCTGAAATCTTCATGAAGCCCTGCCTGGCAGAGGGCTCCTCTGGTGCGGATGATGTTGGGGTGTCAGGAAGGTTCGGGTCTCCACAGTCACTGGTCACTGGAGGTTGAGCGCCTCCAGGGCCACCTCCGCTGGTTAGAGCAGCCCGGCTGACGCTGGCTGGGGCCTGGCCTGGTGGCAGCACCGGTTCGGACGGACTGGGCTGGGGCAGGGGCTCAGAACAGCCAGGTGGGGAAGGAGACGTTTGGGTTTGGGCAGGAGGTTTGCTACAGCCACGTTCAGAGAAGCTCGAAATGGGGTTCTTTGTTGATCCTTTGTTATTTCTTGGGGGTTGGTATCGAGGAATAGGCAGTTTAAGGTTTTCAGGCAGGGGCAGTCTGGGTTTCTGGACTGGTTGAATTGAGGCAACCTGAGGCAACGCCACGAGAGAAAATGTTCCCTTCTGGCCAGCAACCTGCATCAGAGCATAATTTTGGGCAGGCACCCCCAGTGGTGTAGAGCTGATGGGGGGGCCTGGATTCACCTGATCAGAGAGTGATGGCGAAGGGCCCGACAGCACTCTGGAAGTTAGGACTTTGGACACAATTTTCGGTGCAATGGTCCTAAACTGACTCTTGGTCTGCAAACCTTTTCCACTTTGTATTGTTCCAGAAGGCATGACTGATCACCTGCAACGACATTACAATGTAAAAAGTCACCTTGGTATAACTGTCCTGTTGTTAAGAGTGCAAGTAAGCATTTTATCAATTCCGCTGCCTTAAGGCTTTCCTAGACCAGCCCTGCTCTTCTGAGCAAGCCCTCACACTCTTCAGCATCCGGCCTAAAGGTCAACTCCTGCCCACCTTTCCCAACGATCAACTATTATTCTCCTCTCTGGGTCCACAGCCCCTATTACAACATTTGCCACTTTTCATAATAATCTATCTGTTTATGTGTCTCTATTACTAAACAGAGCTTCTTGAGAGCTGGGGCTCTGTCCTGCTCATCTTTAGTCCACTGAGTCCATCCTGTCCATTAACCTAATTCTGATTCATCTTTACAGGCCTGTCCTGATCTGAGCTGCAGTCCTGCTACTGGTCTTCCCTCTGGTCTGTTCTGCTGTGTATTTTACTTATTTTATATACATGTCTGGTTGTCCCTATAAAAGTTAAGCTTTGCGAGGGTAAAGCTGATATTTAATTCATCTTGATATTTTCCTCTGTAGCTTCAGTATGAAACAAACGTTTCTTGTAGCACTCATTTTTTCACTCAATTTCAGGACACACCATTTGACCCCTTGGTAGTGTGGTTGTGTGGCACAGCGAATGCATTCAGACTGAATGCCAGCTCTGTTGCTATTTCCCTGTGTGACTCGTGAATTCTTTCTCACACCTTCCAAACTGTTTACGTGTGCTTTTGCAATTAAATCTCCAGCATTAAAAAAGTTGATGCGACACCTTAAAAAATGTTGAGGGAAAAGAAAACGATAGAAAGTGATAGGTAAAGAGATAGGACAACATAAAAAACACACAAAATCACACAAAAGCACCTCCGAGGGCCCTGACAGAGTAGCACCCACACTCCCTGGCTTTATTATGATTAGAGACCAATTTTACAGCTACTCTAAGAAAACAATCCCAGAAACATTTTGATGCACTGCTTCTAAGTATTATATTACCTATTTTATTCCTGAAGCCTCGAGGTAGTAAGGCCTGGCTGCAGAGAAGTTTCCCATTTCTAAGTCCCTCACTTTGGGCACATTTCACTCCAACTCACTGGGTACCTACATTATTCTAGTGGTTGGCTATTAAAGGCCCATAATCCCCTTTCTAAAACCTCTGGAGCATAACATGTTTTGAAGTTTATACTTTCAAATTAAAAAAAATAGTAGAATGCATAAACACATTGTACCATAACAAGAATAAGAAATGTATACTGACCAACTTATTTTAGAAAGGAATCACTGTCCGGGGAAGATAGAGTCTGTTAAAAACATGTTTCAAATGGCAGCTCACATTAGAATAAGAAGGAAAATCACTAGTGCTATGGTCTGGAAAACCGACACAGGAGAATTATATAATCTGTTGTTTTCCTATTTAGCTTTGCTACCACAAAGTTCATGGGTAAAGTGCTTGGTCAACCACCTGGCAATAGTCACCTAAATGGAGTGCTACATTTCCTCCTTCTTCCTCTATAGGTTATTTATTTTGTAAATTTATTTTCATAACCTTTAAAGTTAAATGTCTTTCATTTTAAGCTTATCTCATCTTTTTGGAAGAAGTACTGAAGTTGTAAATAAATATATTAAATTTGAATTGTGAGGCTTTGCAGAAAGCTTAAAATTATTGATAGCTTTTGGTTAAATAACTGCATTAACAATGATAATGGTCTACAGAACAGATCCGGTGTGAGGAAGGAAGAGAAAACATTGGGTCACTTTTATCTAGTTTATACTCTTTAAAAAAAAAAAAAATCCTCACCCCAGGAAATGTTTCTTCATTGATTCAAGAAAGGGAGAGAGAGAAATATCAGTCCATTGCCTCACCCACACACCACGACCAGATATCGAACCTACAATCTGGTAATGTGCCCTGACCAGGAATCACACCCGCAACCCTTCAGTGCACAGGACTATAGTCCAACCACCATGCACACACTAGCCGGGGCTCTAGTTCATACTCTTAATTGATTGAGCACAAAATATTTACAACAAGAAGAGCTGGAAGAAAGGCTACTTTGTCCTCAGTCATAAATCCTCTTGAAATAATATGTGACGCCCTAACCGGTTTGGCTCAGTGGATAGAGCGTCAGCCTGCGGACTGAAGGGTTCCAGGTTCGATTCCGGTCAAGGGAATGTACCTTGGTTGCAGGCACATACCCAGTAGGGAGTGTGCAGGAGGCAGTTGATCGATGTTTCTCTCTCATCAATGTTTCTAACTTTCTATCCCTCTCCCTTCCTCTCTGTAAAAAAAATCAATAAAATATATTAAAAAAAAGAAAAGAAATAATATGTGACAATAATACATCAAAGCATAAGTGACATCACCTCACTTGACTGCTCAATTACCTGCCATTTAAAGAAGTGGATACTGGGGTAGACAAGTTTACCAGCTGGCTTCATGATCAATGACCATAACCTGATCACAAGAAATCTGTGGGGTAAAAAGATAAGGGTCTATTGGGTAAATTTAACTTACTCAAGTTTACCTGGAACTGTAGGAAGCACATATAAGGGTGAGGGTCTCCATGAGTGTGCTGAGTCTCATGTCCCAGAATCATTAGGATGAAGTGATAGGGAGTGAAACTGATGCATTAGAAGACATGCAAGGCAAGAGAAGGAGGACAAAGCCACAAAAACAGAAGAAAAACAAATGGAAAACCCCTTAGGAGTTAGTTAAATGTCTAGCAAAGGGTACTAACAGAATGATAATCCAACCATATAGTGTAATACCATGCAGCAGGAAAAAGAAAATGAGTTAGACTGATAAGGACTATACTCTAAGATGTGAGATTTATAGTATGCTATAGTTTGCTTTTAAAAATATAGTGAGATACACACAAATATATTCCTGTATATGCACAGGATATTTCTGAAAAGAAACAAAATAAACTCATATTATGGTGGCCTTTGAGGTTGGGGCTGTGGAGAGCTAAGAGGTCAGGATGAGGCAGGTGCTTATTTTCCTTGAATGCTCTCTATGCCTGGCATACAGAAGGTGCTTAAATATTTGTTGAATGAATGAAAGGAAAATGAAAGTTTCCCTATTTGAATCTGTTTTTCAAAAGGGTATCTTTTAGGACAGTACTTTTCAACTAGTGTACCACAAGAATTTTTCAAACATGCAACAATACCTGCCTATTTAGTCTGGGGCATTAACCTCTTTTCCCCTATGTCAAATAAAAAAAAAATGGCAACAGACAACACAAAATAGCCATCTAGTGTGAATGAATAAAAATTATACCTACTTCGCCAAAACCGGTTTGGCTTGGTGCATAGAGCATTGGCCTGCGGAATGAAGAGTCCCAGGTTCGATTCCGGTCAAGGGCATATACCTTGGTTGCGGGCACATCCCCAGTAGGAGGTGTGCAGGAGGCAGCTGGTCAATGTTTCTCTCTCATCGATGTTTCTAACTCTCTATCCCTCTCCCTTCCTCTCTGTAAAAAATAAATAAAAATATAAAATAAAAAAATTATACCTATTTTTTGTCAGATTGGCAAAAAATATATTTTTTTGGTGTGCCGCAGAATTTTAGTATTTCGTTTGTGGGTGCCATGAGATGAAAAAGGTTGAAAAATCACTGTTGTAGGATATTCATATGGGTAAGTGTGTGTATGAATAAATGACTGTCTAGATTATATACAAGAATAGCTCATTTTTTTCCTTGTCTGCTTAATCATAAGAATTGCTAGTGATAAGAAAACTGATCTAACATCTGACAGTGCATAATTACTCCCAAAAGGTAAGCACTTCCAAGGACAATTAGAGCTGTTCCTCCAAACATTTGGTTCTTTAGGATAAAACAAAGCAATTTTCAATAAAAGTCAGTTACACTACAATACTACAGACTGTTTTTTTTTTTTATTTTTAAAGTAGTTTGAACAGGAGTTTTTAGAGAAGTTGAAAGTAGCTGTAAGGTTTTAAAACTCTAAAATTCCAAGATTCCATGACTGTAGGCAGTCTTTCTTTGCAATGTAGTTACAAGAGTGGTTTATTCCATTACCCACTTTCAAGACCTTTCACAGATGGTGACCAAAATACCCTCACCTGTTACCTACTAATTACAGATCTCATCGAGCTGTGCTCTAAATAACGAGAGGTAGAAATTCCCACTGACATTCATAATTTCTGGAAATTGTGCAAAATTACCCATAACACAGTTTAAGAGACTCACAGGACTCTCAGGCTCTAAACATGGACTTTTATTAACTGAAAACATAAAAGGCTCAATTAATTTTGCACAATTTTACAACATGAATCCTTAATATTAGGATTCTAAATGTAAGCTGTTTTATAATATGTTAAGCATATTAAAAATAACTATTTTGAAAAGTGACATTTACAGAAACTGACCTAACTGGATTTAAAAGTCAACTAATAGATATTGAGTCCTTATTATGGTCTAGAATCTATGCTAGGTCTTTTAATTGATCCCTCAAGTAAACCTTGCAAATAAATATTATTGTTCCCCTTATATAGATTAAGAAAAATAAGTCTTCAGGAAGTTAAATAATGTGCCAAAGTTCACACAACCAGATCTGCCCTATTCCAATTTGAAGCAATAACCTTCCTCCCCTTCATTCTCCCCTTAAAAGGAGAAAAATTACATAGAAATTGCCTTAATTAACTCCAAAATATAACATTATCTCTGAACATTTAGGAAAAAAATTTTTTTGATATAAAAATGGCTTGACAGATCCCAAAACTTCAATCACTTTTAAATGATTCTCAAAGCCTACTTATTAGAGAGAACTTATGAAACGTTAATCATTTCTTAAGGTAAAAGCAGATTTTTAAAGTTGAATTTGCCACTTATTGTCCATAGGAGTCTGACAAATCCAGTATGGCTGTCAGATATTTGTTTGGGAAAATGCACTGTGTGTCCTCCTCTCCCTCCATTGCTTCCAAAGAATTGGCCTAATGGAGAGGGGCTGCATGTTAGAGGCAGCAGAGGGAAGAGTGAGGGCTCAACAGTACTAAGCGCCAACCTCTGAACCAGCTTAATCCAACTGCCACAACGCAGCTGGCACAGATAATATTAACAAACCAGTTCCTGGGGCAGGCAGCTCTCTAGAACAGTGGTTCTCAACCTTCTGGCCCTTTAAATACAGTTCCTCATGTTGTGACCCAGCCATAAAATTATTTTCATTGCTACTTCATAACTGTAATGTTGCTACTGTTATGAATTGTAATGTAAATATCTGATATGCAGGATGGTCTTAGGCGACCCCTGTGAAAGGGTCGTTCGACCTCCAAAGTGGTCGCAACCCACAGGTTGAGAACCGCTGGTCTAGACAGCTGCAAACAACTCACTTCCTGATTTCCATTGGCAGAACCAAAGCCTCCTTTGTTGCTTCTGGACAAAGTTGTTCCTGCTTGCCCCTTTGTCGGTGTGGGTACAACTCCGTGATTCCATGTGTTGGGGCCACAGGCCTATGCTATGCATGGAGTAGGGAGCAGGCACAGAAAGAGAGGGGTGTCCCTGCTCTTGAAACAGGCTCCATGATCCAGGACCAGGACAAAAGTACTGCCAAGTGTTAGCTACTTAAAGAGCCAAACTTTTAGGTGTTGTTTAGGCTTTAACTTTGTTAAACTGAAAAACCCTATTTTCAATTCATTTGTTGGCATCTCTTTTTTCCCTCCCACTTGGCTTTCAAATAACAAATTCCAGTTGGGTTTCAAACTGTTCCCAGGATGGGCTTTGGTTAAAACAAATATGGTAAAACCCTGGAGACATTTGAAATAAAAGAAATGCCTCATAACATAGGAGAGCTCAGCTTAATTTTATTGAAAAACACATTTAGCTGTTGCC